>NW_027490273.1:361539-676251 GCF_050948175.1 Xylocopa sonorina | reverse complement strand
TTCTTAAGTGTTATGTATTTTCTCGTCTACACTTCAAATGAATGTAAATGCGACACTTTCTTGCAAGGAAATAGCGTTTGCAGATATCTACGTATCGTAGCAATAGAGTTCTAATGCTTCTTAAAACGCGATATCGCATCTCATTTCTATGTTTCATGGTAAGATATAATATGATTTGCGAAGTGTCATGTATTCCTCGTCTACACTTCAAATGAACGTAAATGCGACACTTCCGTGCTATGAAATAGCGTATGCAGATGTCTAGGTATCGTAGCAATAGAGTTGTAATGCTTCTTAAAACGCGAAATCGCATCTCATTTCTATGTTTCATGGTAAGATGTTAATATGATTTGCGAAGCGTTATGTATTCCTCGTCTACACTTCAAATGAATGTAAATGCGACACTTCCTTGCAAGGAAAGTAGAGTTTGCAGATGTCTACGTATCGAAGCAATAGAGTTCAAATGCTTCTTAAAACTAGATATTGCATTCTCATATTCTATGTTTCATGATAAGATATAATATTCATTGCGAAGTGCTATGCATTCCTCGTCTACGATTCAAACGAAAGTAAATGCGACACTTCCTTGCAAGGAAATAACGATTGCAGATGTCTACGTATCGTAGCAATAGCTTTCTAATGCTTTCTTAAAAACGCGATATCGCATCTCATTTCTATGTTCCATGGTAAGATATAATATGATTTTGCGAAGTGTTATGTTTTCCCCGTCTACACTTCAAATGAATGTAAATGCGACACTTCCTTGCAAAGAAATAGCGTTTGCAGATGCCTACGTATTCGTAAGCAACAGATATCTAATGCTTCTTAAACGCGATATCGCATCTCATTTCTGTGTTTCATGGTAAGATATAATATGGATTTGCGAAGTGTCATGTATTCCTCGTCTACACTTCAAATGAATGTAAATGCGACACTTCCTTGCAAGGAAATAGCGTTTGCAAATGTCTACCTATCGTAGGGGATGGAGTTCTAATGCTTCTTAAAACGTGATATCGCATCTCATATCTATGTTTCAAGATAAGATATAATATTCATTGCGAAGTGTTATGCATTCCTCGTCTACGATTCAAATGGATATAAATGCGGACACTTCGCTTGCTAGGACATAGCGTTTGCAGATGTCTACGTACCGAAGCAATAGAGTTCAAATGCTTCTTAAAACGAGATATCGCATCTCATTCCATGTTTCATGATAAGATGTAATATTCATTGCGAAGTGCTATGTATCCTCGCCTACACTTCAAATGAATGAAAATGCGACACTTCCTTGCAGTGAAATAGCGTTTGCAGATGTCTACGTACTCGTAGCAATAGAGTTCTAATGCTTCTTAAAACACGATATCGCATCTCATTTCTATGTTTCATGGTAAGATATAATATGATTTCTTAAGTGTTATGTAATTTCTCGTCTACACTTCAAATGAATGTAAATGCGACACTTCACTTGCAAGGAAATAGCGTTTGCAGATATCTACGTATCGTAGCAATAGAGTTCTAATGCTTCTTAAAACGCGATATCGCATCTCATTTCTATGTTTCATGGTAAGATATAATATGATTTGCGAAGTGTCATGTATTCCTCGTCTACACTTCAAATGAACGTAAATGCGACACTTCCGTGCTATGAAATAGCGTTATGCAGATGTCTAGGTATCGTAGCAATAGAGTTGTAATGCTTCTTAAAACGCGAAATCGCATCTCATTTCTATGTTTCATGGTAAGATGTAATAATGATTTGCGAAGCGTTATGTATTCCCTCGTCTACACTTCAAATGAATGTAAATGCGACACCTTCCTTGCAAGGAAATAGAGTTTGCAGATGTCTACGTATCGAAGCAATAGAGTTCAAATGCTTACTTAAAACTAGATATTGCATCTCATATCTATGTTTCATGATAAGATATAATATTCATTGCGAAGTGCTATGCATTCCTCGTCTACGATTCAAACGAAAGTAAATGCGACACTTCCTTGCAAGGAATAACGATTGCAGATGTCTACGTATCGTAGCAATAGCTTTCTAATGCTTCTTAAAACGCGATATCGCATCTCATTTCTCCGTTTCATGGTAAGATATAATATGATTTGCGATGTGTCATGTATTCCTCGTCCTACACTTCAAATGAATGTAAATGCGACACTTCCTTGCAAGGAAGTAGCGTTTGCAGATGTTTACCTATCGTAGCAAATAGAGTTCTAATTGCTTCTTAGAACGCGATATCGCATCTCATTTCTATGTTTCATGTAAGAATATAATATGAGTTGCGAAGTGTTATGTATTCCCTCGTCTACACTTCAAATGAATTGTAAATGCCGGACACTTCCTTGCAAGGAAATAGCGTTTGCAAATGTCTACCTATCGTAGCAAGAGTGCTCTAATGCTTCTTAAAACGCGATATCGCATCTCATTTCTATGTTTCATGGTAAGATATAATATTATTTTGCGAAGTGCCATGTATTTCCTCGTCTACATTTCAAATGAATGTGAATGCGATACTTCCCTCGCTAGGAAATAGCGTTTGGCAGATATCTACGTATCGTAGCAATAGCTTTCTAATGCTTCTTAAAACGCGATAGGCGCATCTCATTTCTATGTTTCATGGTAAGATGTAATATGATTGGTGCGAAGTGTTATGTATTCCTCCTCTACACTTCAAATGAATGTAAATGCGACACTTTCCTTGCTAGGAAATAGCGTCTGCAGATGTGTCTAGGTATGGTAGCAATAGTGTTCTAATGCTTCTTAAAAACGCGAATATCGCATCTCATTTCTCCGTTTCATGGTAAGATATAATATGATTTGCGAAGTGTCATGTATTCCTCGTCTACACTTCAAATGAATGTAAATGCGACACTTTCTTGCAAGGAAATAGCGGTTTGCAGATGTCTACGTATCGTAGCAATAGCTTTCTGATGCTTCTTAAAACGCGATAGCGCATCTCATTTCTATGTTTCATGGTAAGATGTAATATGATTTGCGAAGTGTTATGTATTCACTCCTCTACACTTCAAATGAATGTAAATGCGAACACTTCCTTGCTAGGAAATAGCGTCTGCAGATGTCTAGGTATCGTAGCAATAGTGTTCTAATGCTTCTTAAAACGCGAATATCGCATCTCATTTCAACCGTTTCATGGTAAAGATATAATATGATTTGCGAAGTGTCATGTATTCCTCGTCTACACTTCAAATGAATGTAAAATGCGACAACTTCCTTGCAAGGAAATAGCGTTTGCAAATGTCTACCTATCGTAGGGATGGAGTTCTAATGCTTCTTAAAACGTGATATCGCATCTCAATATCTAATGTTTCAAGATAAGATATAATATTCATTGCGAATGTGTTATGCATTCCTCGTCTACGATTCAAATGGATATAAATGCGACACTTCCTTGCTAGGACATAGCGTTTGCAGATGTCTACGTACCGAAGCAATAGAGTTCAAATGCTTCTTAAAACGAGATATCGCATCTCATTTCCATGTTTCATGATAAGATGTAATATTCATTGCGAAGTGCTATTATTCCTCGCCTACACTTCAAATGAATTAAAATGCGACACTTCCTTGCAGGAAATAGCGTTTGCAGATGTCTACGTATCGTAGCAATAGAGTTCTAATGCTTCTTAAAACACGATATCGCCATCTCATTTCTATGTTTCATGGTAAGATATAATATGATTTCTTAAGTGTTATGTATTTCTCGTCTACACTTCATATGAATAGTAAATGCGACACCTTCCTTGCAAGGAAATAGCGTTGCAGATATCTACGTATCGTAGCAATAGAGTTCTAATGCTTCTTAAAACGCGATATCGCATCTCATTTCTATGTTTCATGGTAAGATATAATATGATTTGCGAAGTGTCATGTATTCCCTCGTCTACACTTCAAATGAACGTAAAATGCGACACTTCCGTGCTATGAAATAGCGTATGCAGATGTCTAGGTATCGTAGCAATAGAGTTTGTAATGCTTCCTTAAAACGCGAAATCGCATCTCATTTCTATGTTTTCATTGGTAAGATGTAATATGATTTGCCGAAGCGTTATGTATTCCTCGTCTACACTTCAAATGAATGTAAATGCGACACTTCCTTGCAAGGAAATAGAGTTTGCAGATGTCTACGTATCGAAGCAATAGAGTTCAAATGCTTCTTAAAACTAGATATTGCATCTCATAATCTATGTTTCATGATAAGATATAATATTCATTGCGAAGTGCTATGCATTCCTCGTCTACGATTCAAACGAAAGTAAATGCGACACTTCCTTGCAAGGAAATAACGATTGCAGATGTCTACGTATCGTAGCAATAGCTTTCTAATGCTTCTTAAAACGCGATATCGCATCTCATTTCTATGTTCCATGGTAAGATATAATATGATTTGCGAAGTGTTATTGTTTTCCCCGTCTACACACTTCAAATGAATGTAAATGCGACACTTCCTTGCAAAGAAATAGCGTTTGCAGATGCCTACGTATCGTAGCAACAGATATCTAATGCTTCTTAAAACGCGATATCGCATCTCATTTCTGTGTTTCATGGTAAGATATAATATGATTTTGGCGAATGTGTTATGTATTCCTCGTCTGCACTTTCAAACGAATGTAATTGCGACACTTCCTTGCAAGGAATAGCGTTTTGCAGATATCCACCTATCGTAGCAATAGTGCTCTAATGCTTCTTAAAACGCGATATCGCATTTTCATTTCAATGTTTCCATGGTAAGATATAATATGATTTTGCGAAGTGTTATGTATTCCTCTTCTACACTTCAAACGATGTAAATGCGGACACTTCCTTCCATATAAAATAGCTTGTTGTGCAGATGTCTACGTATCGTAGAAATAGATATCTAATGCTTCTTAAAACGCGATATCGCATCTCATTTCTATGTTTCATGGTAAGATGTAATATGATTTGCGAAGGTGTTATGTATTCCTCGTCTACACTTCAAATGAATGTAAATGCGACACTTCCCTGCAAGGAAATAGCGTTTGCAGATGTCCTAAGTATCGAAGCAATAGAGCTCAAATGCTTTCTTAAAAACAAGATATTGCATCTCATATCTATGTTTCATGATAAGATATAATATTCATTGCGAAGTGTTATGCATTCCTGTCTACGATTCAAATGAAAGTAAATGCGACACTTCCCTTGCAAGGAAATAACGATTGCAGATGTCTACGTATCGTAGCAATAGAGTTCAATATGATTCTTAAAACGCGATATAGCATTTCATTTCTATGTTTCATGGTAAAGATATAACATGATTTGCGAAGTGTTATGTACTCCTCGTCTACACTTCAAATGAATGTGAATGCCGAACACTTCCTCCCGCTAGGAAATAGCTATTGCAGATGCCTACGTATCGAAGCAATAGAGTTCAAATGCTTCTTAAAACGAGATACTGCATCTCATATCTATGTTTCATGATAAGATATAATATTCATTGCGAAGTGTCATGTATTCCTCGTCTACACTTCAAATGAATGTGAATGCGACATTTCCTCGCTAGGAAATAGCGTTTGCAGATGTCTACGTATACGTAGCAATAGCTTTCTAATGCTTCTTAAAACGCGATATCGCATCTTCATTTCTATGTTTCATGGTAAGATATAATATTATTTGCGAAGTGCCATGTATTCCTCGTCTACACTTTCAAATGAATGTGAATGCCGATACTTCCTCGCCTAGGAAATAGCGTTTGCAGATATCTACGTATCGTAGCAATAGCTTTCTAATGCTTCTTAAAACGCGATAGCGCATCTCATTTCTATGTTTCATGGGTAAGATGTAATATGATTTGCGAAGTGTTATGTATTCCTCCTCTACACTTCAAATGAATGTAAATGCGACACCTTCCTTGCTAGAAATAGCGTCTGCAGATGTCTAGGTATCGTAGCAATAGTGTTCTAATGCTTCTTAAAACGCGATATCGCATCTCATTTCTCCGTATCATGGTAAGATATAATATGATTGCGAAGTGTCCATGTATTCCTCGTCTACACTTCAAATGAATGTAAATGCGACACTTCCTTGCAAGGAAATATCGTTTGCAGATGTCTACGTATCGAAGCAATAGAGATCAAATGCTTCTTAAAACGACATATTGCATCTCATATCTATGTTTCATGATAAGATATAATATTCATTGCGAAGTGTTATGTATTCCGCGTCTACGATTCAAATGAATGTAAATGCGACACTTCCTTGCAAGGAAATAGTGTTTGCAGATGTCTACGTATCGTAGCAATAAAGTTCTTATCGATTCTTAAAATGCGATATCGCATCTCATTTATATGTTTCATGGTAAGATATAATATGATTTGCTAAGTGTCATGTATTCCTCGTACTACACTTCAAAATGAATGTGAACGCTGACACTTCCTCCGCTAGGAAATAGCGTTTGCAGATGTCCCTACGTATCGTAGCAATAGTGTTCTAATGCTTCTTAAAACGCGATATCGCATCTCATTTCTCCGTTTCATGGTAAGATATAATATGATTTGCGAAGTGTCATGTATTCCTCGTCTACACTTCAAATGAATGTAAATGCGACAGACTTCCTTGCAAGGAAATAGCGTTTGCAAATGTCTACCTATCGTAGCAATAGTGCTCTAATGCTTCTTAAAAACGCGATATCGCATCTCATTTCTATGTTCATGGTAAGAATATAATTGATTTGCGAAGTGTTATGTATTCCTCGTCTACACTTCAAATGAATGAAAATGCGACACTTCCTTGCAAGGGAATAGCGTTTGCAGATGTCTACGTATCGAAGCAATAGAGTTCAAATGCTCTTAAAACGAGATATTGCATCTCATATCTATGTTTCATGATAAGATATAATATTCATTGCGAAGTGTTATGCATTCCTCGTCTACGATTCAAATGAAAGTAAATGCGACACTTCCTTGCAAGGAAATAACGATTGCAGATGTCTACGTATCGTAGCAATAGAGTTCATATGATTTCTTAAAACGCGATATAGCATTTCATTCTATGTTTCATGGTAAGATATAACATGATTTGCGAAGTGTTATGTACTCCCTCGTCTACACATTCAAATGAATGTGAATGCGACACTTCCTCGCTAGGAAATAGCTATTGCAGATGCCTACGTATCGAAGCAATAGAGTTCAAATTGCTTCTTAAAACGAGATACTGCATCTCATATTCTATGTTTCATGATAAGATATAATATCATTGCGAAGTGTCATGTATTCCTCGTCTACACTTCAAATGAATGTGAATGCGACATTTCCTCGCTAGGAAATAGCGTTTGCAGATGTCTACGTATCGTAGCAATAGCTTTCTAATGCTTCTTAAAACGCGATATCGCATCTCATTTCTATGTTTCATGGTAAGATATAATATTATTTGCGAAGTGCCATGTATTCCTCGTCTACACTTCAAATGAATGTGAATGCGATACTTCCTCGCTAGGAAATAGCGTTTGCAGATTATCTACGTATCGTAGCAATAGCTTTCTAATGCTTCTTAAAACGCGATAGCGCATCTCATTTCTATGTTTCATGGTAAGATGTAATATGATTTGCGAAAGTGTTATGTATTCCTCCTCTACACTTCAAATGAATGTAAATGCGACACTTCCTTGCTAGGGAAATAGCGTCTGCAGATGTCTAGGTATCGTAGCAATAGTGTTCTAATGCTTCTTAAAACGCGATATCGCATCTCATTTCTCCGTATCATGGTAAGATATAATATGATTTGCGAAGTGTCATGTATTCCTCGTCTACACTTCAAATGAATGTAAAATGCGACACTTCCTTGCAAGGAAATATCGTTTGCAGATGTCTACGTATCGAAGCAATAGAGATACAAATGCTTCTTAAAACGACATATTGCATCTCATATCTATGTTTCATGATAAGATATAATATTCATGCGAAGTGTTATGTATTCCGCGTCTAACGATTCAAATGAATGTAAATGCGACACTTCCTTGCAAGGAATAGTGTTTGCAGATGTCTACGTATCGTAGCAATAAAGTTCTTATGATTCTTAAAATGCGATATCGCATCTCATTTATATGTTTCAATGGTAAGATATAATATGATTTGCTAAGTGTCATGTATTCCTCGTCTACACTTCAAATGAATGTGAACGCGACACTTCCTCGCTAGGAAATAGCGTTTGCAGATGTCTACGTATCGTAGCAATAGCTTTCTAATGCTTCTTAAAACGCGATATCGCATCTCATTTCTATGTTTCATGGTAAGATATAATATTATTTGCGAAGTGTCATGTATTCCTCGTCTACACTTCAAATGAATGTGAATGCGATACTTCCTCGCTAGGAAATAGCGTTTGCAGATGTCTACGTATCGTAGCAATAGCTTTCTAATGCTTCTTAAAACGCGATAGCGCATCTCATTTCTATGTTTCATGGTAAGATGTAATTAAATATTAGATTTGCGAAGTGTAATGTATTCCTCCTCTACACTTCAAATGAATGTAAATGCGACACTTCCTTGCTAGAAATAGCGTCTGCAGATGTTAGGTATCGTAGCAATAGTGTTCTAATGCTTCTTAAAACGCGATATCGCATCTCATTTCTCCGTTTCATGGTAAGATATAATATGATTTGCGAAGTGTCATGTATTCCTCGTCTACACTTCAAATGAATGTAAATGCGACACTTCCTTGCAAGGAAATAGCGTTTGCAAATGTCTACCTATCGTAGCAATAGTGCTCTAATGCTTCTTAAAACGCGATATCGCATCTCATTTCTATGTTTCATGGTAAGATATAATATGATTTGCGAAGTGTTATGTATTCCTCGTCTACACTTCAAATGAATGAAAATGCGACACTTCCTTGCAAGGGAATAGCGTTTGCAGATGTCTACGTATCGAAGCAATAGAGTTCAAATGCTTCTTAAAACGAGATATTGCATCTCATATCTATGTTTCAATGATAAGATATAATATTCATTGCGAAGTGTTATTGCATTCCTCGTCTACGATTCAAATGAATGTAAATGCGACACTTCCTTGCAAGGAAATAGCGTTTGCAGATGTCTACAGTATCGTAGCAATAGCTTTCTGATGCTTCTTAAAACGCGATAGCGCACATCATTTCTTGTTTCATGGTAAGATGTAATATGATTTGCGAAGTGTTATGTATTCCTCCTCTACACTTCAAATGAATGTAAATGCGACACTTCCTTGCTAGGAAATAGCGTCTGCAGATGTCTAGGTATCGTAGCAATAGTGTTCTCATGCTTCTTAAAACGCGATATCGCATCTCATTTCTCCGTTTCTGGTATGATATAATATGATTTGCGAAGTGTCATGTATTCCTCGTCTACACTTCAAATGAATGTAATGGCGAACACTTCCTTGCAAGGAAATAGCGTTTGCAAATGTCTACCTATCGTAGCAATAGTGCTCTAATGCTTCTTAAAACGCGATATCGCATCTCATTTCTATGTTTCATGGTAAGGTATAATATGATTTTGCGAAGTGTTATGTATTCCTCGTCTACACTTAAAATGACTGTAAATGCGACACTTCCTTGCAAGGAAATAGCGTTTGCTGATGTCTACGTATCGAAGCAATATATTTCAAATGCTTCTTAAAACGAGATATTGCATCTCATATATTTGTTTCATGATAAGATATAATATTCATTGCGAAGTGTTATGCATTCCTCGTATGCGATTCAAATGAATGTAAATGCGACACTTCTTGCAAGGAAATAGCGTTTGCAGTTGTTCTACGTATCGTAGCAATAGAGTTCTTATGATTCTTAAAATGCGATATCGCAATCTCATTTTCTATCTTTCATGGTAAGATATAATATGATTTGCGAAGTGTTATGTATTCCTCGTCTACACTTCAAATGAATGTGAATGCGACACTTCCTCGCTAGGAAATAGCGTTTGCAGATGTCTACGTATCGTAGCAATAGATTTCTAATGCTTCTTAAAACGCGATATCGCATCTCATTTCTATGTTTCATGGCAAGATATAATATGATTTGCGAAGTGTTATGTATTCCTCGTCTACACTTCAAATGAATGTAAATGCGACACTTACCTAGCAAGGAAATAGCGTTTACAGATATCTAGGTATCGTGGCGATAGTGTTCTAATGCTTCTTAAAACGCGATATCGCAATCTCATTTCTATGTTTCATGGTAAGATATAATATGATTTGCGAAGTGTTATGTATTCCTCGTCTACACTACAAATGAATGTAAATGCGACACTTCCTTGCTAGGAAATAGCCTCTGCAGATGACTAGGTATCGTAGCAATAGTGTTCTAATGCTTCTTAAACGCGATATCGCATCTCATTTCTATGTTTCATGGTAAGATATAATATGATTTGCGAAGTGTTATGTAATTCCTCGTCTACACTTCAAATGAATGTAAATGCGACACTTCCTTGCAAGGAAATAGCCGTTTGCTGATGTCTACGTATCGAAGCAATAGATTTCGAATGCTTCTTAAAACGAGATATTGCTTCTACATATATTTTGTTTCATGATAAGATATAATATTCATTGCGAAGTGTTATGCATTCCTCGTATGCGATTCAAATGAATGTAAATGCGACATCTTCCTTGCAAGGAAATAGCGTTTGCAGATGTCTACGTATCGTAGCAATAGCTTCTGATGCTTCTTAAAACGCGATAGCGCACATCATTTCTATGTTTCATGGTAAGATGTAATATGATTTGCGAAGTGTTATGTATTCCTCCTACACTTCAATGAAATGTAAATGCGACACTTCCTTGCTAGGAAATAGCGTCTGCAGATGTCTAGGTATCGTAGCAATAGTGTTCTCATGCTTCTTAAAACGCGATATCGCATCTCTTTTCTCCGTTTCATGGTAGATATAATATGATTTGCGAAGTGTCATGTATTCCTCGGTCTACACTTCAAATGAATGTAAATGCGACACTTCCTTGCAAGGAAATAGCGTTTGCAAATGTCTACCTATCGTAGCAATAGTGCTCTAATGCTTCTTAAAACGCGATATCGCATCTCATTTCTATGTTTCATGGTAAGGTATAATATGATTTGCGAAGTGTTATGTATTCCTCGTCTACACTTAAAATGACTGTAAATGCGACACTTCCTTGCCAAGGAAATAGCGTTTGCTGATGTCTACGTATCGAAGCAATATATTTCAAATGCTTCTTAAAACGAGATATTGCATCTCATATATTTGTTTCATGATAAGATATAATATTCATTGCGAAGGTGTTATGCAATTCCTCGTATGCGATTCAAATGAATGTAAATGCGACACTTCCTTGCAAGAGAAATAGCGTTTGCAGTTGTCTACGTATCTTAGCCATAGAGTTCTTATGATTCTTAAAATGCCGATATCGCAATCTCATTTCTATCTTTCATGGTAAGATACAAATATGATTTGCGAAGTGTTATGTATTCCTCGTCTACACTTCAAATGAATGTGAATGCGACACTTCCTCGCTAGGAAAAAGCGTTTTGCAGAATGTCCTACGTATCGTAGCAATAGATTTCTAATGCTTCTTAAAACGCGATATCGCATCTCATTTCTATGTTTCATGGCAAGATATAATATGATTTGCGAAGTGTTATGTATTCCTCGTCTACACTTCAAATGATGTAAATGCGACACTTCCTAGCAAGGAAATAGCGTTTACAGATATCTAGGTATCGTGGCGATAGTGTTCTAATGCTTCTTAAAACGCGATATCGCATCTCATTTCTATGTTTCATGGTAAGATATAATATGATTTGCGAAGTGTTATGTATTCCTCGTCTACACTACAAATGAATGTAAATGCGACACTTCCTTGCTAGGAAATAGCCTCTGCAGATGACTAGGTATCGTAGCAATAGTGTTCTAATGCTTCTTAAAACGCGATATCGCATCTCATTTCTATGTTTTCATGTAAGATATAATATGATTTGCGAAGTGTTATGTATTCCTCGTCTACACTTCAAATGAATGTAAATGCGACACTTCCTTGCAAGGGAAATAGCGTTTGCTGATGTCTACGTATCGAAGCAATAGATTTCGAATGCTTCTCTAAAACGAGATATTGCTTCTCATATATCTTGTTTCATGATAAGATATAATATTTCATTGCGAAGTGTTATGCATTCCTCGTATGCGATTCAATGAATGTAAATGCGACACTTCCTTGCAAGGAAATAGCGTTTGCAGTTGTCTACGTATCGTAGCAATAGAGTTCTTATGATTCTTAAATGCGATATCGCATCTCATTTCTATCTTTCATGGTAAGATATAATATGATTTGCGAAGTGTTATGTATTCCTCGTCTGCACTTCAAATGAATGTGAATGCGACACTTCCTCGCTAGGAAGTAGCGTTTGCAGATGTTTACCTATCGTAGCAATAGAGTTCTAATGCTTCTTAAAACGCGATATCGCATCTCATTTCTATGTTTTCATGGTAAGATATAATATGAGTTGCGATGTGTTATGTATTCCTCGTCTACACTTCAAATGAAAGTAAATGCGACACTTCCTTGCTAGGAAATAGCGTGTGCAGATGTCTAGGTGATCGTAGCGCGATAGTGTACTAATGCTCCTTAAAACGCGATATCGCAATCTCATTTCTATGTTTCATGGTAAGAAATAATATGATTTGCGAAGTGTTATGTTTTCCTCGTCTACACTTCAAATGAATGTAAATGCGACACTTCCTTGCAAGGAAATAGCTTTGCAGATGTCTAGGTATCGTAGCGATAGATTTCCTAATGCTTCTTAAAACGCGATATCGCATCTCATTTCTATGTTTCATTGTAAGATATAATATGATTTGCGAAGTGTTATGTATCTCCTCGTCTACACTACAAATGAATGTAAATGCGCCACTTCCTTGCTAGGAATAGCGTTTGCAGATGTTTACCTATCGTAGCAATAGAGTTCTAATGCTTCTTAAAACGCAATATCGCATCTCATTTCTATGTTTCATGGTAAGATATAATATGATTTGCGAAGTGTCATGTATTCCTCGTCTACACTTCGAATGAATGTGAATGCGACACTTCCTCGCTAGGAAATAGCGTTTGCAGATGTCTAGGTATCGTAGCGATAGAGTTCTAATGCTTCTTAAAACGCGATATCAGCATCTCATTTCTATGTTTCATGGTAAGATGTGATATGATTTGCGAAGTGTTATGTATTTCTCGTCTACACCTCAAATGAATATAAATGCGACACTTCCTTGCAAGTAAATAGCGTTTGCAGATGTCTACCTATCGTAGCAATAGAGTTCTAATGCTTCTAAAAAACGCGATATCGCATCTCATTTGTATGTTTCATGGTAAGATATAATATGATTTGCGAAAGTGTTATGCATTCCTCGTCTACGTTTCAAATGAATGTAAATGCGACACTTCCTTGCAAGGAAATAGCGTTTGCAGTTGTCTACGTATCGTAGCAATAGAGTTCTTATGATTCTTAAAACGCGATATCGCATCTCATTTCTATGTTTCATGGTAAAGATATAATATGATTTGCGAAGTGTCATGTATTCCTCGTCTACACTTCAAATGAATGTGAATGCGACACTTCCTCGCTAGGAAATAGCATTTGCAGATGTCTACCTATCGTAGCAATAGAGTTCTAATGCTTCTTAAAACGCGGTATCGCATCTCATTTCTATGTTTCATGGTAAGATGTAATATGAATTGCGAAGTGTTATGTATTCCTCGTCTACACTTCAAATGAATGTGAATACGACACTTCCTCGCTAGGAAATAGCGTTTGCAGATGGTCTACGTATCGTAGGCAATAGATTTCTAATGCTTCTTAAAACGCGATATCGCATCTCATTTCTATGTTCATGGTAAGATATAATATGATTTGCGAAGTGTTCATGTATTCCTCGTCTACACTTTAAATGAATGTGAATGCGACACTTCCTCGCTAGGAAATAGTGTTTGCAGATGTCTACGTATCGTAGCAATAGAGTTCATATGATTCTTAAATCGCGATATCGCATCTCATTTCTATGTTTCATGGTAAGATATAATATGATTTGCGAAGTGTTATGTAATCCTCGTCTACACTTCAAATGAAAGTGAATGCGACACTTCCTCGCTAGGAAATAGCGTTTGCAGATGTCTACGATATCGTAGCAATAGAGTTCTTATGATTCTTAAAACGCGATATCGCATCTCATTTCTATGTTTCATGGTAAGATATATTATGATTTGCGAAGTGTCATGTATTCCTCGTCTACACTTCAAATGAATGTAAATGCGACACTTCCTTGAAAGGAAATAGCGATTGCAGATGTCTACGCATCGGAAGCAATAGAGTTCAATGCTTCTTAAAACGAGATATTGCATCTCATATCTATGTTTCATGATAAGATATAATATACATTGCGAAGTGTTATGCATTCCTCGTCTACGATTCAAATGAATGTAAATGCGTCACTTCCTTGCAAGGAAATGGCGTTTGCAGATGTCTACGTATCGTAGCAAGAGAGTTCTTATGATTCTTAAAACGCGATATCGCATCCCATTTCTATGTTTTCATGGTAAGATATAATATGATTTGCGAGTGTCATGTATTCTCGTCTACTATTCAAATGAGTGTAAATGCGACACTTCCTAGCAAGGAAATAGCGTTTGCAGATATCTACGTATCGTAGCTATAGATTTCTAATGCTTCTTAAAACGCGATATCGCATCTCATTTCTATGTTTCATGGTAAGATATAATATGAATTGCGAGTGTTATGTAATTCCTCAGTCTACACTTCACAATGAATATGAATGCGACACTTCCTCGCTAGGAAATAGCGTTTGCAGATGTCTACGTATCGTAGCAATAGAGTTCATATGATTCTTAAAACACGATATCGCATCTCATTTCTATGTTTCATGGTAAGATATAATAGTGATTTGCGAAGTGTTATGTATTCCTCGTCTACACTTCAAATGAATGTGAATGCGACACTTCCTGGCTAGGAAATAGCGTTTGCCAGATGTCTACGTATCGTAGCAATAGATTTCTAATGCTTCTTAAAACGCGATATCGCATCTCATTTCTATGTTTCATGGTAAGATATAATATGATTTGCGAAGTGTCATGTATTCCTCGTCTACACTTCAAATGAATGTTAAATGCGACACTTCCTTGCTAGGAAATAGCGTCTGCAGATATCTAGGTATCGTAGCAATAGAGTTCTAATGCTTCTTAAAACGAGATATTGCGATCTCTATATCTATGTTTCATGATAAGATGTAATATTCATTGCGAAGTGTTATGCATTCCCCGTCTACGATTCAAATGAATGTAAATGCGACACTTCCTTGCAAGGAAATAGCGTTTGCAGTTGGTCTACGTGTCGTAGCAATAGAGTCCTTATGATTCTTAAAACGCGATATTCGCATCTCATTTCTATGTTTCATGGTAAGATATAATATGATTTGCGAAGTGTCATGTATTCTCGCTCTACACTTCAAATGAATGTGAATGCGACACTCCTCGCTAGGAAATAGCGTTTGCAGATGTCTACGTACCGTAGCAATAGAGTTCATATGATTCTTAAAACGCGATATCGCATTCTCATTTCTATGTTTCATGGTAAGATATAACATGATTCGCGAAGTGTTATGTTTTCCTCGTCTACACTTCAAATGAATGTGAATGCGATAATTCCTCGGCTAGGAAATAGCGTTTGCAGATGTCTACGTATCGTAGCAATAGCTTTCTAATGCTTCCTTAGATTGCGATATCGCATCACATTTCTACGTTCATGGTAAGATATAAATAGATTTGCGAAGTGTCATGTATTTCCTCGTCTACACTTCAAATGAATGTAAATGCGACACTTCCTTGAAAGGAAATAGCGATTGCAGATGTCTACGTATCCGAAGCAATAGAGTTCAAATGCTTCTTAAACGAGATATTGCATCTCATATCTATGTTTCATGATAAGATATAATATACATTGCGAAGTGTTATGCATTCCTCGTCTACGATTCAATTGAATGTAAATGCGTCACTTCCTTGCAAGGAAATAGCGTTTGCAGATGTCTACGTATCGTAGCAATAGAGTTCTCATGATTCTTAAAAACGCGATATCGCATCCCATTTCTATGTTTCATGGTAAGATATAATATGATTTGCGAAGTGTCATGTATTCCTCGTCTACTATTCAAATGAGTGTAAATGCGACACTTCCTAGCAAGGAAATAGCGTTTGCAGATATCTACGTATCGTAGCTATAGATTTCTAATGCTTCTTAAAACGCGATATCGCATCTCATTTCTATGTTTCATGGTAAGATATAATATGAATTGCGAAGTGTTATGTATTCCTCGTCTACACTTCAAATGAATATGAATGCGACACTTCCTCGCTAGGAAATAGCGTTTGCAGATGTCTACGTATCGTAGCAATAGAGTTCATATGATTCTTAAAACACGATATCGCATCTCATTCTATGTTTCATGGTAAGAATATATATGATTTGCGAAGTGTCCATGTATTCCTCGTCTACACTTCAAATGAATGTAAATGCGACACTTCCTTGCTAGGAAATAGCGTCTGCAGATGTCTAGGTATCGTAGCAATAGAGTTCTAATGCTTCTTTAAAACGAGATATTGCATCTCATATCTATGTTTCATGATAAGATGTAATATTCATTGCGAAGTGTTATGCATTCCTCGTCTACGATTTCAAATGAATGTAAATGCGACACTTCCTTGCAAGGAAATAGCGTTTGCAGTTGTCTACGTGTCGTAGCAATAGAGTCCTTATGATTCTTAAAACGCGATATCGCATCTCATTTCTATGTTTCATGGTAAGATATAATATGATTTGCGAAGTGTCATGTATTCCTCGCCTACACTTCAAATGAATGTGAATGCGACACTTCCTCGCTAGGAAATAGCGTTTGCAGATGTCTACGTACCGTAGCAATAGAGTTCATATGATTCTTAAAACGCGATATCGCATTCTCATTTCTATGTTTCATGGTAAGATATAACATGATTCGCGAAGTGTTATGTATTCCTCGTCTACACTTCAAATGAATGTGAATGCGATAATTCCTCGCTAGGAAATAGCGTTTGCAGATGTACTACGTAATCGTAGCAATAGCTTTCTAATGCTTCTTAGATTGCGATATCGCATCACATTTCTACGTTTCATGGTAAGATATAATATGATTTGCGAAGTGTCATGTATTCCCTCGTCTACACCTTCAAATGAAATGTAAAATGCGACACTTCCTTGCCTAGGAAATAGCGTCTGCAGATGTCTAGGTATCGTGGCAATAGAGTTCTAATGCTTCTTAAAACGAGATATTGCATCTCATATCTATGTTTCATGATAAGATGTAATATTCATTGCGAAGTGTTATGCATTCCCCGTCTACGACTCAAATGAATGTAAATGCGACACTTCCTTGCAAGGAAATAGCGTTTGCAGTTGTCTACGTGTCGTAGCAATAGAGTCCTTATGATTCTTAAAACGCGATATCGCATCTCATTTCTATGTTTCATGGTAAGATATAATATGATTTGCGAAGTGTCATGTATTCCTCGCCTACACTTCACATGAATGTGAATGCGACACTTCCTCGCTAGGAAATAGCGTTTGCAGATGTCTACGTACCGTAGCAATAGAGTTCATATGATTCTTAAAACGCGATATCGCATCTCATTTCTATGTTTCATGGTAAGATATAACATGATTCGCGAAGTGTTATGTATTCCTCGTCTACACTTCAAATGAATGTGAATGCGATAATTCCTCGCTAGGAAATAGCGTTTGCAGATGTCTACGTATCGTAGCAATAGCTTTCTAATGCTTCTTAGATTGCGATATCGGCATCACATTTCTACGTTTCATGGTAAGATATAATATGATTTGCGAAGTGTCATGTATTCCTTGTCTACACTTCAAATGAATGTAAATGCGACACTTCCTTGCTAGGAAATAGCGTCTGCAGATGTCTAGGTATCGTAGCAATAGTGTTCTAATGCTTCTTAAAAAACGAGATATTGCATCTCATATCTATGTTTCATGATAAGATGTAATATTCATTGCGAAGTGTTATGCCTTCCCCGTCTACGATTCAAATGAATGTAATTGCGACACTTCCTTGCAAGAAATAGCGTTTGCAGTTGTCTACGTGTCGTAGCAATAGAGTCCTTATGATTCTTAAAACGCGATATCGCATCTCATTTCTATGTTTCATGGTAAGATAGAATATGATTTGCGAAGTGTCATGTATTCCTCGCCTACACTTCAAATGAATGTGAATGCGACACTTCCTCGCTAGGAAATAGCGTTGCAGATGTCTACGTACCGTAGCAATAGAGTTCATATGATTCTTAAAACGCGATATCGCATCTCATTTCTATGTTTCATGGTAAGATATAACATGATTCGCGAAGTGTTATGTATTCCTCGTCTACACTTCAAATGAATGTGAATGCGATAATTCCTCGCTAGGAAATAGCGTTTGCAGATGTCTACGTATCGTTAGCAATAGCTTTCTAATGCTTCTTAGATTGCGATATCGCATCACATTTCTACGTTTCATGGTAAGATATAATATGATTTGCGAAGTGTCATGTATTCCTCGTCTACACTTCAAATGAATGTAAATGCGACACTTCCTTGCTAGGAAATAGCGTCTGCAGATGTCTAGGTATCGTGGCAATAGAGTTCTAATGCTTCTTAAAAACGAGATATTGCATCTCATATCTATGTTTCATGATAAGATGTAATATTCATTGCGAAGTGTTATGCATTCCCCGTCTACGATTCAAATGAATGTAAATGCGAACTTCCTTTGCAAGGAAAATAGCGTTTGCAGTTGTTCTACGTGTCGTAGCAATAGAGTCCTTATGATTCTTAAAACGCGATATCGCATCTCATTTCTATGTTTCATGGTAAGATTAATATGATTTGCGAAGTGTCATGTATTCCTCGCCTACACTTCACAATGAATGTGAATGCGACACTTCCTCGCTAGGAAATAGCGTTTGCAGATGTCTACGTACCGTAGCAATAGAGTTCATATGATTCTTAAAACGCGATATCGCATCTCATTTCTATGTTTCATGGTAAGATAAACATGATTCGCGAAGTGTTATGTATTCCTCGTCTACACTTCAAATGAATGTGAATGCGATAATTCCTCGCTAGGAATAGCGTTTGCAGATGTCTACGTATCGTAGCAATAGCTTTCTAATGCTTCTAGGATTGCGATAGTCGCATCACATTTCTAACGTTTCATGGTAAGATATAATATGATTTGCGAAGTGTCATGTATTCCTCGTCTACACTTCAAATGAATGTAAATGCGGACACTTCCTTGCTAGGAAATAGCGTCTGCAGATGTCTAGGTATCGTAGCAATAGTGTTCTAATGCTTCTTAAAACGAGATATTGCATCTCATATCTATGTTTCATGATAAGATGTAATATTCATTGCGAAGTGTTATGCATTCCCCGTCTACGATTCAAATGAATGTAAATGCGACACTTCCTTGCAAGGGAAATAGCGTTTGCAGTTGTCTACCGTGTCGTAGCAATAGAGTCCTTATGATTCTTAAAACGCGATATCCGCATCTCATTTCTATGTTTCATGGTAAGATATAATATGATTTGCGAAGTGTCATGTATTCCTCGCCTACACTTCAAATGAATGTGAATGCCGACACTTCCTCGCTAGGAAATAGCGTTTGCAGATGTCTTACGTACCGTAGCAATAGAGTTCATATGATTCTTAAAACGCGATATCGCATCTCATTTCTATGTTTCATGGTAAGATATAACATGATTCGCGAAGTGTTATGTATTCCTCGTCTACACTTCAAATGAATGTGAATGCGATAATTCCTCGCTAGGAAATAGCGTTTGCAGATGTCTACGTATCGTAGCAATAGCTTTCTAATGCTTCTTAGATTGCGATAATCGCATCACATTTCTACGTTTCATGGTAAGATATAATATGATTTGCGAAGTGTCATGTATTCCTCGTCTTACACTTCAAATGAATGTAAATGCGACACTTCCTTGAAAAGGAAATAGCGATTGCAGATGTCTACGTATCGAAGCAATAGAGTTCAAATGCTTCTTAAAACGAGATATTGCATCTCATATCTATGTTCATGATAAGATATAATATACATTGCGAAGTGTTATGCATTCCTCGTCTACGATTCAAATGAATGTAAATGCGTCACTTCCTTGCAAGGAAATAGCGTTTGCAGATGTCTACGTATCGTAGCAATAGAGTTCTCATGATTCCTTAAAACGCGATATCGCATCCCATTTCTATGTTTCATGGTAAGATATAATATGATTTGCGAAGTGTCATGTATTCCTCGTCTACTATTCAAATGAGTGTAATGCGACACTTCCTAGCAAGGAAATAGCGTTTGCAGACTATCTACGTATCGTAGCTATAGATTTCTAATGCTTCTTAAAACGCGATATCGCATCTCATTTCTATGTTTCATGGTAAGATATAATATGAATTGCGAAGTGTTATGTATTCCTCGTCTACACTTCAAATGAATATGAATGCGACACTTCCTCGCTAGGAAATAGCGTTTGCAGATGTCTACGTATCGTAGCAATAGAGTTCATATGATTCTTAAAACACGATATCGCATCTCATTTCTATGTTTCATGGTAAGATATAATATGATTTGCGAAGTGTTATGTATTCCTTTTCTACACTTCAAATGAATGTGAATGCGACACTTCCTGGCTAGGAAATAGCGTTTGCAGATGTCTACGTACCGTAGCAATAGAGTTCATATGATTCTTAAAACGCGATATCGCATCTCATTTCTATGTTTCATGGTAAGATATAACATGATTCGCGAAGTGTTATGTATTCCTCGTCTACACTTCAAATGAATGTGAATGCGATAATTCCTCGCTAGGAAATAGCGTTTGCAGATGTCTACGTATCGTAGCAATAGCTTTCTAATGCTTCTTAGATTGCGATATCGCATCACATTTCTACGTTTCATGGTAAGATATAATATGATTTGCGAAGTGTCATGTATTCCTCGTCTACACTTCAAATGAATGTAAATGCGACACTTCCTTGAAAGGAAATAGCGAGTTGCAGATGTCTACGTATCGAAGCAATAGAGTTCAAATGCTTCTTAAAACGAGATATTGCATCTCATATCTATGTTTCATGATAAGATATAATATACATTGCGAAGTGTTATGCATTCCTCGTCTTACGATTCAAATGAATGTAAATGCGTCACTTCCTTGCAAGGAATAGCGTTTGCAGATGTCTACGTATCGTAGCAATAGAGTTCTCATGATTCTTAAAACGCGATATCGCATCCCATTTCTATGTTTCATGGTAAGATATAATATGATTTGCGAAGTGTCATGTATTCCTCGTCTACTATTCAAATGAGTGTAAATGCGACCACTTCCTAGCAAGGAAATAGCGTTTGCAGATATCTACGTATCGTAGCTATTAGATTTCTAATGCTTCTTAAAACGCGATATCGCATCTCATTTCTATGTTTCATGGTAAGATATAATATGAATTGCGAAGTGTTATGTATTCCTCGTCTACACTTCAAATGAATATGAATGCGACACTTCCTCGCTAGGAAATAGCGTTTGCAGATGTCTACGTATCGTTAGCAATAGAGTTCATATGATTCTTAAAACACGATATCGCATCTCAGTTCTATGTTTCATGGTAAGATATAATATGATTTGCGAAGTGTTATGTATTCCTTTTCTACACTTCAAATGAATGTGAATGCGACACTTCCTGGCTAGGAAATAGCGTTTGCAGATGTCTACGTATCGTAGCAATAGATTTCTAATGCTTCTTAAAACGCGAAATCGCATCTCATTTCTATGTTTCATGGTAAGATATAATATGATTTGCGAAGTGTCATGTATTCCTCGTCTACACTTCAAATGAATGTAAATGCGACACTTCCTTGCTAGGAAATAGCGTCTGCAGATGTCTAGGTATCTGTAGCAATAGAGTTCTTAATGCTTTCTTAAAACGAGATATTGCATCTCATGAACTATGTTTCATGATAAGATGTAATATTCATTGCGAAGTGTTATGCATTCCTCGTCTACGATTCAAATGAATGTAAATGCGACACTTCCTTGCAAGGAAATAGCGTTTGCAGTTGTCTACGTGTCGTAGCAATAGAGTCCTTATGATTCTTAAAACGCGATATCGCATCTCATTTCTATGTTTCATGGTAAGATATAATATGATTTGCGAAGTGTCATGTATTCCTCGCCTACACTTCAAATGAATGTGAATGCGACACTTCCTCGCTAGGAAATAGCGTTTGCAGATGTCTAAGTACCGTAGCAATAGAGTTCATATGATTCTTAAAAACGCGATATCGCATCTCATTTCCTATGTTTCATGGTAAGATATAACAATGATTCGCGAAGTGTTATGTATTCCTCGTCTACACTTCAAATGAATGTGAATGCGATAATTCCTCGCTAGGAAATAGCGTTTGCAGATGTCTACGTATCGTAGCAATAGCTTTCTAATGCTTCTTAGACTAAGAAGCATTAGAAAGCTATTGCTACGATACGTAGACATCTGCAAACGCTATTTCCTAGCGAGGAATTATCGCATTCACATTCATTTGAAGTGTAGACGAGGAATACATAACACTTCGCGAATCATGTTATATCTTACCATGAAACATAGAAATGAGATGCGATATCGCGTTTTAAGAATCATATGAACTCTATTGCTACGGTACGTAGACAATCTGCAAACGCTATTTCCTAGCGAGGAAGTGTCGCATTCACATTCATTTGAAGTGTAGGCGAGGAATACATGACACTTCGCAAATCATATTATATCTTACCATGAAACATAGAAATGAGATGCGATATCGCGTTTTAAGAATCATAAGGACTCTATTGCTACGACACGTAGACAACTGCAAACGCTATTTCCTTGCAAGGAAGTGTCGCATTTACATTCATTTGAATCGTAGGACGAGGAATGCATAACACTTCGCAATGAATATTACATCTTATCATGAAACATAGATATGAGATGCAATATCTCGTTTTAAGAAGCATTAGAACTCTATTGCTACGATACCTAGACATCTGCAGACGCTATTTCCTAGCAAGGAAGTGTCGCATTTACATTCATTTGAAGTGTAGACGAGGAATACATGACACTTCGCAAATCATATTATATCTTACATGAAACATAGAAATGAGATGCGATATCGCGTTTTAAGAAGCATTAGAAATCTATTGCTACGATACGTAGACATCTGCAAACGCTATTTCCTAGCCAGGAAGTGTCGCATTCACATTCATTTGAAGTGTAGAAAAGGAATACATAACACTTCGCAAATCATATTATATCTTACCATGAAACATAGAAATGAGATGCGATATCGTGTTTTAAGAATCATATGAACTCTATTGCTACGATACGTAGACATCTGCAAACGCTATTTCCTAGCGAGGAAGTGTCGCATTCATATTCATTTGAAGTGTAGACGAGGAATACATAACACTTCGCAATTCATATTATATCTTACCATGAAACATAGAAATGAGATGCGATATCGCGTTTTAAGAAGCATTAGAAATCTATAGCTACGATACGTAGATATCTGCAAACGCTATTTCCTTGCTAGGAAGTGTCGCATTTACACTCATTTGAATAGTAGACGAGGAATACATGACACTTCGCAAATCATATTATATCTTACCATGAAACATAGAAATGGGATGCGATATCGCGTTTTAAGAATCATGAGAACTCTATTGCTACGATACGTAGACATCTGCAAACGCTATTTCCTTGCAAGGAAGTGACGCATTTACATTCATTTGAATCGTAGACGAGGAATGCATAACACTTCGCAATGTATATTATATCTTATCATGAAACATAGATATGAGATGCAATATCTCGTTTTAAGAAGCATTTGAACTCTATTGCTTCGATACGTAGACATCTGCAATCGCTATTTCCTTTCAAGGAAGTGTCGCATTTACATTCATTTGAAGTGTAGACGAGGAATACATGACACTTCGCAAATCATATTATATCTTACCATTGAAACGTTAGAAATGTGATGCGATATCGCAATCTAAGAAGCATTAGAAAGCTATTGCTACGATACGTAGACATCTGCAAACGCTATTTCCTAGCGAGGAATTATCGCATTCACATTCATTTGAAGTGTAGACGAGGAATACATAACACTTCGCGAATCATGTTATATCTTACCATGAAACATAGAAATGAGATGCGATATCGCGTTTTAAGAATCATATGAACTCTATTGCTACGGTACGTAGACATCTGCAAACGCTATTTCCTAGCCAGGGAAGTGTCGCATTCACATTCATTTGAAGTGTAGAAAAGGAATACATAACACTTCGCAAATCATATTATATCTTACCATGAAACATAGAAATGAGATGCGATATCGTGTTTTAAGAATCATATGAACTCTATTGCTACGATACGTAGACATCTGCAAACGCTATTTCCTAGCGAGGAAGTGTCGCATTCATATTCATTTGAAGTGTAGACGAGGAATACATAACACTTCGCAATTCATATTATATCTTACCATGAAACATAGAAATGAGATGCGATATCGCGTTTTAAGAAGCATTAGAAATCTATAGCTACGATACGTAGATATCTGCAAACGCTATTTCCTTGCTAGGAAGTGTCGCATTTACACTCATTTGAATAGTAGACGAGGAATACATGACACTTCGCAAATCATATTATATCTTACCATGAAACATAGAAATGGGATGCGATATCGCGTTTTTAAGAATCATGAGAACTCTATTGCTACGATACGTAGACATCTGCAAACGCTATTTCCTTGCAAGGAAGTGACGCATTTACATTCATTTGAATCGTAGACGAGGAATGCATAACACTTCGCAATGTATATTATATCTTATCATGAAACATAGATATGAGATGCAATATCTCGTTTTAAGAAGCATTTGAACTCTATTGCTTCGATACGTAGACATCTGCAATCGCTATTTCCTTTCAAGGAAGTGTCGCATTTACATTCATTTGAAGTGTAGACGAGGAATACATGACACTTCGCAAATCATATTATATCTTACCATGAAACGTAGAAATGTGATGCGATATCGCAATCTAAGAAGCATTAGAAAGCTATTGCTACGATACGTAGACATCTGCAAACGCTATTTCCTAGCGAGGAATTATCGCATTCACATTCATTTGAAGTGTAGACGAGGAATACATAACACTTCGCGAATCATGTTATATCTTACCATGAAACATAGAAATGAGATGCGATATCGCGTTTTAAGAATCATATGAACTCTATTGCTACGGTACGTAGACATCTGCAAACGCTATTTCCTAGCGAGGAAGTGTCGCATTCACATTCATTTGAAGTGTAGGCGAGGAATACATGACACTTCGCAAATCATATTATATCTTACCATGAAACATAGAAATGAGATGCGATATCGCGTTTTAAGAATCATAAGGACTCTATTGCTACGACACGTAGACAACTGCAAACGCTATTTCCTTGCAAGGAAGTGTCGCATTTACATTCATTTGAATCGTAGACGGGGAATGCATAACACTTCGCAATGAATATTACATCTTATCATGAAACATAGATATGAGATGCAATATCTCGTTTTAAGAAGCATTAGAACACTATTGCTACGATACCTAGACATCTGCAGACGCTATTTCCTAGCAAGGAAGTGTCGCATTTACATTCATTTGAAGTGTAGACGAGGAATACATGACACTTCGCAAATCATATTATATCTTACCATGAAACGTAGAAATGTGATGCGATATCGCAATCTAAGAAGCATTAGAAAGCTATTGCTACGATACGTAGACATCTGCAAACGCTATTTCCTAGCGAGGAATTATCGCATTCACATTCATTTGAAGTGTAGACGAGGAATACATAACACTTCGCGAATCATGTTATATCTTACCATGAAACATAGAAATGAGATGCGATATCGCGTTTTAAGAATCATATGAACTCTATTGCTACGGTACGTAGACATCTGCAAACGCTATTTCCTAGCGAGGAAGTGTCGCATTCACATTCATGTGAAGTGTAGGCGAGGAATACATGACACTTCGCAAATCATATTATATCTTACCATGAAACATAGAAATGAGATGCGATATCGCGTTTTAAGAATCATAAGGACTCTATTGCTACGACACGTAGACAACTGCAAACGCTATTTCCTTGCAAGGAAGTGTCGCATTTACATTCATTTGAATCGTAGACGGGGAATGCATAACACTTCGCAATGAATATTACATCTTATCATGAAACATAGATATGAGATGCAATATCTCGTTTTAAGAAGCATTAGAACTCTATTGCCACGATACCTAGACATCTGCAGACGCTATTTCCTAGCAAGGAAGTGTCGCATTTACATTCATTTGAAGTGTAGACGAGGAATACATGACACTTCGCAAATCATATTATATCTTACCATGAAACGTAGAAATGTGATGCGATATCGCAATCTAAGAAGCATTAGAAAGCTATTGCTACGATACGTAGACATCTGCAAACGCTATTTCCTAGCGAGGAATTATCGCATTCACATTCATTTGAAGTGTAGACGAGGAATACATAACACTTCGCGAATCATGTTATATCTTACCATGAAACATAGAAATGAGATGCGATATCGCGTTTTAAGAATCATATGAACTCTATTGCTACGGTACGTAGACATCTGCAAACGCTATTTCCTAGCGAGGAAGTGTCGCATTCACATTCATTTGAAGTGTAGGCGAGGAATACATGACACTTCGCAAATCATATTATATCTTACCATGAAACATAGAAATGAGATGCGATATCGCGTTTTAAGAATCATAAGGACTCTATTGCTACGACACGTAGACAACTGCAAACGCTATTTCCTTGCAAGGAAGTGTCGCATTTACATTCATTTGAATCGTAGACGGGGAATGCATAACACTTCGCAATGAATATTACATCTTATCATGAAACATAGATATGAGATGCAATATCTCGTTTTAAGAAGCATTAGAACACTATTGCTACGATACCTAGACATCTGCAGACGCTATTTCCTAGCAAGGAAGTGTCGCATTTACATTCATTTGAAGTGTAGACAAGGAATACATGACACTTCGCAAATCATATTATATCTTACCATGAAACGTAGAAATGTGATGCGATATCGCAATCTAAGAAGCATTAGAAAGCTATTGCTACGATACGTAGACATCTGCAAACGCTATTTCCTAGCGAGGAATTATCGCATTCACATTCATTTGAAGTGTAGACGAGGAATACATAACACTTCGCGAATCATGTTATATCTTACCATGAAACATAGAAATGAGATGCGATATCGCGTTTTAAGAATCATATGAACTCTATTGCTACGGTACGTAGACATCTGCAAACGCTATTTCCTAGCGAGGAAGTGTCGCATTCACATTCATGTGAAGTGTAGGCGAGGAATACATGACACTTCGCAAATCATATTATATCTTACCATGAAACATAGAAATGAGATGCGATATCGCGTTTTAAGAATCATAAGGACTCTATTGCTACGACACGTAGACAACTGCAAACGCTATTTCCTTGCAAGGAAGTGTCGCATTTACATTCATTTGAGTCGTAGACGGGGAATGCATAACACTTCGCAATGAATATTACATCTTATCATGAAACATAGATATGAGATGCAATATCTCGTTTTAAGAAGCATTAGAACTCTATTGCCACGATACCTAGACATCTGCAGACGCTATTTCCTAGCAAGGAAGTGTCGCATTTACATTCATTTGAAGTGTAGACGAGGAATACATGACACTTCGCAAATCATATTATATCTTACCATGAAACGTAGAAATGTGATGCGATATCGCAATCTAAGAAGCATTAGAAAGCTATTGCTACGATACGTAGACATCTGCAAACGCTATTTCCTAGCGAGGAATTATCGCATTCACATTCATTTGAAGTGTAGACGAGGAATACATAACACTTCGCGAATCATGTTATATCTTACCATGAAACATAGAAATGAGATGCGATATCGCGTTTTAAGAATCATATGAACTCTATTGCTACGGTACGTAGACATCTGCAAACGCTATTTCCTAGCGAGGAAGTGTCGCATTCACATTCATTTGAAGTGTAGGCGAGGAATACATGACACTTCGCAAATCATATTATATCTTACCATGAAACATAGAAATGAGATGCGATATCGCGTTTTAAGAATCATAAGGACTCTATTGCTACGACACGTAGACAACTGCAAACGCTATTTCCTTGCAAGGAAGTGTCGCATTTACATTCATTTGAATCGTAGACGAGGAATGCATAACACTTCGCAATGAATATTACATCTTATCATGAAACATAGATATGAGATGCAATATCTCGTTTTAAGAAGCATTAGAACTCTATTGCTACGATACCTAGACATCTGCAGACGCTATTTCCTAGCAAGGAAGTGTCGCATTTACATTCATTTGAAGTGTAGACGAGGAATACATGACACTTCGCAAATCATATTATATCTTACCATGAAACATAGAAATGAGATGCGATATCGTGTTTTAAGAATCATATGAACTCTATTGCTACGATACGTAGACATCTGCAAACGCTATTTCCTAGCGAGGAAGTGTCGCATTCATATTCATTTGAAGTGTAGACGAGGAATACATAACACTTCGCAATTCATATTATATCTTACCATGAAACATAGAAATGAGATGCGATATCGCGTTTTAAGAAGCATTAGAAATCTATAGCTACGATACGTAGATATCTGCAAACGCTATTTCCTTGCTAGGAAGTGTCGCATTTACACTCATTTGAATAGTAGACGAGGAATACATGACACTTCGCAAATCATATTATATCTTACCATGAAACATAGAAATGGGATGCGATATCGCGTTTTAAGAATCATGAGAACTCTATTGCTACGATACGTAGACATCTGCAAACGCTATTTCCTTGCAAGGAAGTGACGCATTTACATTCATTTGAATCGTAGACGAGGAATGCATAACACTTCGCAATGTATATTATATCTTATCATGAAACATAGATATGAGATGCAATATCTCGTTTTAAGAAGCATTTGAACTCTATTGCTTCGATACGTAGACATCTGCAATCGCTATTTCCTTTCAAGGAAGTGTCGCATTTACATTCATTTGAAGTGTAGACGAGGAATACATGACACTTCGCAAATCATATTATATCTTACCATGAAACGTAGAAATGTGATGCGATATCGCAATCTAAGAAGCATTAGAAAGCTATTGCTACGATACGTAGACATCTGCAAACGCTATTTCCTAGCGAGGAATTATCGCATTCACATTCATTTGAAGTGTAGACGAGGAATACATAACACTTCGCGAATCATGTTATATCTTACCATGAAACATAGAAATGAGATGCGATATCGCGTTTTAAGAATCATATGAACTCTATTGCTACGGTACGTAGACATCTGCAAACGCTATTTCCTAGCGAGGAAGTGTCGCATTCACATTCATTTGAAGTGTAGGCGAGGAATACATGACACTTCGCAAATCATATTATATCTTACCATGAAACATAGAAATGAGATGCGATATCGCGTTTTAAGAATCATAAGGACTCTATTGCTACGACACGTAGACAACTGCAAACGCTATTTCCTTGCAAGGAAGTGTCGCATTTACATTCATTTGAATCGTAGACGGGGAATGCATAACACTTCGCAATGAATATTACATCTTATCATGAAACATAGATATGAGATGCAATATCTCGTTTTAAGAAGCATTAGAACTCTATTGCTACGATACCTAGATATCTGCAGACGCTATTTCCTAGCAAGGAAGTGTCGCATTTACATTCATTTGAAGTGTAGACGAGGAATACATGACACTTCGCAAATCATATTATATCTTACCATGAAACATAGAAATGAGATGCGATATCGCGTTTTAAGAAGCATTAGAAATCTATTGCTACGATACGTAGACATCTGCAAACGCTATTTCCTAGCCAGGAAGTGTCGCATTCACATTCATTTGAAGTGTAGACGAGGAATACATAACACTTCGCAAATCATATTATATCTTACCATGAAACATAGAAATGAGATGCGATATCGTGTTTTAAGAATCATATGAACTCTATTGCTACGATACGTAGACATCTGCAAACGCTATTTCCTAGCGAGGAAGTGTCGCATTCATATTCATTTGAAGTGTAGACGAGGAATACATAACACTTCGCAATTCATATTATATCTTACCATGAAACATAGAAATGAGATGCGATATCGCGTTTTAAGAAGCATTAGAAATCTATAGCTACGATACGTAGATATCTGCAAACGCTATTTCCTTGCTAGGAAGTGTCGCATTTACACTCATTTGAATAGTAGACGAGGAATACATGACACTTCGCAAATCATATTATATCTTACCATGAAACATAGAAATGGGATGCGATATCGCGTTTTAAGAATCATAAGAACTCTATTGCTACGATACGTAGACATCTGCAAACGCCATTTCCTTGCAAGGAAGTGACGCATTTACATTCATTTGAATCGTAGACGAGGAATGCATAACACTTCGCAATGTATATTATATCTTATCATGAAACATAGATATGAGATGCAATATCTCGTTTTAAGAAGCATTTGAACTCTATTGCTTCGATGCGTAGACATCTGCAATCGCTATTTCCTTTCAAGGAAGTGTCGCATTTACATTCATTTGAAGTGTAGACGAGGAATACATGACACTTCGCAAATCATATTATATCTTACCATGAAACATAGAAATGAGATGCGATATCGCGTTTTAAGAATCATAAGAACTCTATTGCTACGATACGTAGACATCTGCAAACGCTATTTCCTAGCGAGGAAGTGTCGCATTCACATTCATTTGAAGTGTAGACGAGGATTACATAACACTTCGCAAATCATATTATATCTTACCATGAAACATAGAAATGAGATGCGATATCGCGATTTAAGAATCATATGAACTCTATTGCTACGATACGTAGACATCTGCAAACACTATTTCCTAGCGAGGAAGTGTCGCATTCACATTCATTTAAAGTGTAGACGAGGAATACATGACACTTCGCAAATCATATTATATCTTACCATGAAACATAGAAATGAGATGCGATATCGCGTTTTAAGAAGCATTAGAAATCTATTGCTACGATACGTAGACATCTGCAAACGCTATTTCCTAGCGAGGAAGTGTCGTATTCACATTCATTTGAAGTGTAGACGAGGAATACATAACACTTCGCAATTCATATTACATCTTACCATGAAACATAGAAATGAGATGCGATACCGCGTTTTAAGAAGCATTAGAACTCTATTGCTACGATAGGTAGACATCTGCAAATGCTATTTCCTAGCGAGGAAGTGTCGCATTCACATTCATTTGAAGTGTAGACGAGGAATACATGACACTTCGCAAATCATATTATATCTTACCATGAAACATAGAAATGAGATGCGATATCGCGTTTTAAGAATCATAAGAACTCTATTGCTACGATACGTAGACAACTGCAAACGCTATTTCCTTGCAAGGAAGTGTCGCATTTACATTCATTTGAAACGTAGACGAGGAATGCATAACACTTCGCAAATCATATTATATCTTACCATGAAACATACAAATGAGATGCGATATCGCGTTTTTAGAAGCATTAGAACTCTATTGCTACGATAGGTAGACATCTGCAAACGCTATTTACTTGCAAGGAAGTGTCGCATTTATATTCATTTGAGGTGTAGACGAGGAATACATAACACTTCGCAAATCATATCACATCTTACCATGAAACATAGAAATGAGATGCGATATCGCGTTTTAAGAAGCATTAGAACTCTATCGCTACGATACCTAGACATCTGCAAACGCTATTTCCTAGCGAGGAAGTGTCGCATTCACATTCATTCGAAGTGTAGACGAGGAATACATGACACTTCGCAAATCATATTATATCTTACCATGAAACATAGAAATGAGATGCGATATTGCGTTTTAAGAAGCATTAGAACTCTATTGCTACGATAGGTAAACATCTGCAAACGCTATTTCCTAGCAAGGAAGTGGCGCATTTACATTCATTTGTAGTGTAGACGAGGAATACATAACACTTCGCAAATCATATTATATCTTACAATGAAACATAGAAATGAGATGCGATATCGCGTTTTAAGAAGCATTAGAAATCTATCGCTACGATACCTAGACATCTGCAAAGCTATTTCCTTGCAAGGAAGTGTCGCATTTACATTCATTTGAAGTGTAGACGAGGAATACATAACACTTCGCAAATCATATTATTTCTTACCATGAAACATAGAAATGAGATGCGATATCGCGTTTTAAGGAGCATTAGTACACTATCGCTACGATACCTAGACATCTGCACACGCTATTTCCTAGCAAGGAAGTGTCGCATTTACTTTCATTTGAAGTGTAGACGAGGAATACATAACACATCGCAACTCATATTATATCTTACCATGAAACATAGAAATGAGATGCGATATCGCGTTTTAAGAAGCATTAGAACTCTATTGCTACGATAGGTAAACATCTGCAAACGCTACTTCCTAGCGAGGAAGTGTCGCATTCACATTCATTTGAAGTGCAGACGAGGAATACATAACACTTCGCAAATCATATTATATCTTACCATGAAAGATAGAAATGAGATGCGATATCGCATTTTAAGAATCATAAGAACTCTATTGCTACGATACGTAGACAACTGCAAACGCTATTTCCTTGCAAGGAAGTGTCGCATTTACATTCATTTGAATCGCATACGAGGAATGCATAACACTTCGCAATGAATATTATATCTTATCATGAAACAAATATATGAGAAGCAATATCTCGTTTTAAGAAGCATTCGAAATCTATTGCTTCGATACGTAGACATCAGCAAACGCTATTTCCTTGCAAGGAAGTGTCGCATTTACATTCATTTGAAGTGTAGACGAGGAATACATAACACTTCGCAAATCATATTATATCTTACCATGAAACATAGAAATGAGATGCGATATCGCGTTTTAAGAAGCATTAGAACACTATTGCTACGATACCTAGTCATCTGCAGAGGCTATTTCCTAGCAAGGAAGTGTCGCATTTACATTCATTTGTAGTGTAGACGAGGAATACATAACACTTCGCAAATCATATTATATCTTACCATGAAACATAGAAATGAGATGCGATATCGCGTTTTAAGAAGCATTAGAACACTATCGCCACGATACCTAGATATCTGTAAACGCTATTTCCTTGCTAGGAAGTGTCGCATTTACATTCATTTGAAGTGTAGACGAGGAATACATAACACTTCGCAAATCATATTATATCTTGCCATGAAACATAGAAATGAGATGCGATATCGCGTTTTAAGAAGCATTAGAAATCTATTGCTACGATACGTAGACATCTGCAAACGCTATTTCCTAGCGAGGAAGTGTCGCATTCACATTCATTTGAAGTGTAGACGAGGAATACATAACACTTCGCAAATCATATTATATCTTACCATGAAAGATAGAAATGAGATGCGATATCGCATTTTAAGAATCATAAGAACTCTATTGCTAAGATACGTAGACAACTGCAAACGCTATTTCCTTGCAAGGAAGTGTCGCATTTACATTCATTTGAATCGCATACGAGGAATGCATAACACTTCGCAATGAATATTATATCTTATCATGAAACAAATATATGAGATGCAATATCTCGTTTTAAGAAGCATTTGAAATATATTGCTTCGATACGTAGACATCAGCAAACGCTATTTCCTTGCAAGGAAGTGTCGCATTTACAGTCATTTTAAGTGTAGACGAGGAATACATAACACTTCGCAAATCATATTATACCTTACCATGAAACATAGAAATGAGATGCGATATCGCGTTTTAAGAAGCATTAGAGCACTATTGCTACGATAGGTAGACATTTGCAAACGCTATTTCCTTGCAAGGAAGTGTCGCATTTACATTCATTTGAAGTGTAGACGAGGAATACATGACACTTCGCAAATCATATTATATCTTACCATGAAACGGAGAAATGAGATGCGATATCGCGTTTTAAGAAGCATGAGAACACTATTGCTACGATACCTAGACATCTGCAGACGCTATTTCCTAGCAAGGAAGTGTCGCATTTACATTCATTTGAAGTGTAGAGGAGGAATACATAACACTTCGCAAATCATATTACATCTTACCATGAAACATAGAAATGATGTGCGCTATCGCGTTTTAAGAAGCATCAGAAAGCTATTGCTACGATACGTAGACATCTGCAAACGCTATTTCCTTGCAAGGAAGTGTCGCATTTACATTCATTTGAATCGCATACGAGGAATGCATAACACTTCGCAATGAATATTATATCTTATCATGAAACAAATATATGAGAAGCAATATCTCGTTTTAAGAAGCATTCGAAATCTATTGCTTCGATACGTAGACATCAGCAAACGCTATTTCCTTGCAAGGAAGTGTCGCATTTACATTCATTTGAAGTGTAGACGAGGAATACATAACACTTCGCAAATCATATTATATCTTACCATGAAACATAGAAATGAGATGCGATATCGCGTTTTAAGAAGCATTAGAACACTATTGCTACGATACCTAGTCATCTGCAGAGGCTATTTCCTAGCAAGGAAGTGTCGCATTTACATTCATTTGTAGTGTAGACGAGGAATACATAACACTTCGCAAATCATATTATATCTTACCATGAAACATAGAAATGAGATGCGATATCGCGTTTTAAGAAGCATTAGAACACTATCGCCACGATACCTAGATATCTGTAAACGCTATTTCCTTGCTAGGAAGTGTCGCATTTACATTCATTTGAAGTGTAGACGAGGAATACATAACACTTCGCAAATCATATTATATCTTGCCATGAAACATAGAAATGAGATGCGATATCGCGTTTTAAGAAGCATTAGAAATCTATTGCTACGATACGTAGACATCTGCAAACGCTATTTCCTAGCGAGGAAGTGTCGCATTCACATTCATTTGAAGTGTAGACGAGGAATACATAACACTTCGCAAATCATATTATATCTTACCATGAAAGATAGAAATGAGATGCGATATCGCATTTTAAGAATCATAAGAACTCTATTGCTACGATACGTAGACAACTGCAAACGCTATTTCCTTGCAAGGAAGTGTCGCATTTACATTCATTTGAATCGCATACGAGGAATGCATAACACTTCGCAATGAATATTATATCTTATCATGAAACAAATATATGAGATGCAATATCTCGTTTTAAGAAGCATTTGAAATATATTGCTTCGATACGTAGACATCAGCAAACGCTATTTCCTTGCAAGGAAGTGTCGCATTTACAGTCATTTTAAGTGTAGACGAGGAATACATAACACTTCGCAAATCATATTATACCTTACCATGAAACATAGAAATGAGATGCGATATCGCGTTTTAAGAAGCATTAGAGCACTATTGCTACGATAGGTAGACATTTGCAAACGCTATTTCCTTGCAAGGAAGTGTCGCATTTACATTCATTTGAAGTGTAGACGAGGAATACATGACACTTCGCAAATCATATTATATCTTACCATGAAACGGAGAAATGAGATGCGATATCGCGTTTTAAGAAGCATGAGAACACTATTGCTACGATACCTAGACATCTGCAGACGCTATTTCCTAGCAAGGAAGTGTCGCATTTACATTCATTTGAAGTGTAGAGGAGGAATACATAACACTTCGCAAATCATATTACATCTTACCATGAAACATAGAAATGATGTGCGCTATCGCGTTTTAAGAAGCATCAGAAAGCTATTGCTACGATACGTAGACATCTGCAAACGCTATTTCCTTGCAAGGAAGTGTCGCATTTACATTCATTTGAATCGTAGACGAGGAATGCATAACACTTCGCAATGAATATTATATCTTATCATGAAACATAGATATGAGATGCAATATCTCGTTTTAAGAAGCATTTGAACTCTATTGCTTCGATACGTAGACATCTGCAAACGCTATTCCCTTGCAAGGAAGTGTCGCATTTTCATTCATTTGAAGTGTAGACGAGGAATACATAACACTTCGCAAATCATATTATATCTTACCATGAAACATAGAAATGAGATGCGATATCGCGTTTTAAGAAGCATTAGAGCACTATTGCTACGATAGGTAGACATTTGCAAACGCTATTTCCTTGCAAGGAAGTGTCGCATTTACATTCATTTGAAGTGTAGACGAGGAATACATGACACTTCGCAAATCATATTATATCTTACCATGAAACGGAGAAATGAGATGCGATATCGCGTTTTAAGAAGCATTAGAACACTATTGCTACGATACCTAGACATCTGCAGACGCTATTTCCTAGCAAGGAAGTGTCGCATTTACATTCATTTGAAGTGTAGAGGAGGAATACATAACACTTCGCAAATCATATTACATCTTACCATGAAACATAGAAATGAGATGCGCTATCGCGTTTTAAGAAGCATTAGAAAGCTATTGCTACGATACGTAGACATCTGCAAACGCTATTTCCTAGCGAGGAAGTATCGCATTCACATTCATTTGAAGTGTAGACGAGGAATACATGACACTTCGCAAATAATATTATATCTTACCATGAAACATAGAAATGAGATGCGATATCGCGTTTTAAGAAGCATTAGAAAGCTATTGCTACGATACGTAGACATCTGCAAACGCTATTTCCTAGCGAGGAAGTGTCGCGTTCACATTCATTTGAAGTGTAGACGAGGAATACATGACACTTAGCAAATCATATTATATCTTACCATGAAACATATAAATGAGATGCGATATCGCATTTTAAGAATCATAAGAACTTTATTGCTACGATACGTAGACATCTGCAAACACTATTTCCTTGCAAGGAAGTGTCGCATTTACATTCATTTGAATCGTAGACGCGGAATACATAACACTTCGCAATGAATATTATATCTTATCATGAAACATAGATATGAGATGCAATATGTCGTTTTAAGAAGCATTTGATCTCTATTGCTTCGATACGTAGACATCTGCAAACGATATTTCCTTGCAAGGAAGTGTCGCATTTACATTCATTTGAAGTGTAGACGAGGAATACATGACACTTCGCAAATCATATTATATCTTACCATGATACGGAGAAATGAGATGCGATATCGCGTTTTAAGAAGCATTAGAACACTATTGCTACGATACCTAGACATCTGCAGACGCTATTTCCTAGCAAGGAAGTGTCGCATTTACATTCATTTGAAGTGTAGAGGAGGAATACATAACACTTCGCAAATCATATTACATCTTACCATGAAACATAGAAATGAGATGCGCTATCGCGTTTTAAGAAGCATTAGAAAGCTATTGCTACGATACGTAGATATCTGCAAACGCTATTTCCTAGCGAGGAAGTATCGCATTCACATTCATTTGAAGTGTAGACGAGGAATACATGGCACTTCGCAAATAATATTATATCTTACCATGAAACATAGAAATGAGATGCGATATCGCGTTTTAAGAAGCATTAGAAAGCTATTGCTACGATACGTAGACATCTGCAAACGCTATTTCCTAGCGAGGAAATGTCGCATTCACATTCATTTGAAGTGTAGACGAGGAATACATGACACTTCGCAATGAATATTATATCTTATCATGAAACATAGATATGAGATGCAGTATCTCGTTTTAAGAAGCATTTGAACTCTATTGCTTCGATACGTAGGCATCTGCAATAGCTATTTCCTAGCGAGGAAGTGTCGCATTCACATTCATTTGAAGTGTAGACGAGGAGTACATAACACTTCGCAAATCATGTTATATCTTACCATGAAACATAGAAATGAAATGCTATATCGCGTTTTAAGAATCATATGAACTCTATTGCTACGATACGTAGACATCTGCAATCGTTATTTCCTTGCAAGGAAGTGTCGCATTTACTTTCATTTGAATCGTAGACGAGGAATGCATAACACTTCGCAATGAATATTATATCTTATCATGAAACATAGATATGAGATGCAATATCTCGTTTTAAGAAGCATTTGAACTCTATTGCTTCGATACGTAGACATCTGCAAACGCTATTCCCTTGCAAGGAAGTGTCGCATTTTCATTCATTTGAAGTGTAGACGAGGAATACATAACACTTCGCAAATCATATTATATCTTACCATGAAACATAGAAATGAGATGCGATATCGCGTTTTAAGAAGCATTAGAGCACTATTGCTACGATAGGTAGACATTTGCAAACGCTATTTCCTTGCAAGGAAGTGTCGCATTTACATTCATTTGAAGTGTAGACGAGGAATACATGACACTTCGCAAATCATATTATATCTTACCATGAAACGGAGAAATGAGATGCGATATCGCGTTTTAAGAAGCATTAGAACACTATTGCTACGATACGTAGACATCTGCAAACGCTATTTCCTAGCGAGGAAGTGTCGCGTTCACATTCATTTGAAGTGTAGACGAGGAATACATGACACTTAGCAAATCATATTATATCTTACCATGAAACATATAAATGAGATGCGATATCGCATTTTAAGAATCATAAGAACTTTATTGCTACGATACGTAGACATCTGCAAACACTATTTCCTTGCAAGGAAGTGTCGCATTTACATTCATTTGAATCGTAGACGCGGAATACATAACACTTCGCAATGAATATTATATCTTATCATGAAACATAGATATGAGATGCAATATGTCGTTTTAAGAAGCATTTGATCTCTATTGCTTCGATACGTAGACATCTGCAAACGATATTTCCTTGCAAGGAAGTGTCGCATTTACATTCATTTGAAGTGTAGACGAGGAATACATGACACTTCGCAAATCATATTATATCTTACCATGATACGGAGAAATGAGATGCGATATCGCGTTTTAAGAAGCATTAGAACACTATTGCTACGATACCTAGACATCTGCAGACGCTATTTCCTAGCAAGGAAGTGTCGCATTTACATTCATTTGAAGTGTAGAGGAGGAATACATAACACTTCGCAAATCATATTACATCTTACCATGAAACATAGAAATGAGATGCGCTATCGCGTTTTAAGAAGCATTAGAAAGCTATTGCTACGATACGTAGATATCTGCAAACGCTATTTCCTAGCGAGGAAGTATCGCATTCACATTCATTTGAAGTGTAGACGAGGAATACATGGCACTTCGCAAATAATATTATATCTTACCATGAAACATAGAAATGAGATGCGATATCGCGTTTTAAGAAGCATTAGAAAGCTATTGCTACGATACGTAGACATCTGCAAACGCTATTTCCTAGCGAGGAAATGTCGCATTCACATTCATTTGAAGTGTAGACGAGGAATACATGACACTTCGCAATGAATATTATATCTTATCATGAAACATAGATATGAGATGCAGTATCTCGTTTTAAGAAGCATTTGAACTCTATTGCTTCGATACGTAGGCATCTGCAATAGCTATTTCCTAGCGAGGAAGTGTCGCATTCACATTCATTTGAAGTGTAGACGAGGAGTACATAACACTTCGCAAATCATGTTATATCTTACCATGAAACATAGAAATGAAATGCTATATCGCGTTTTAAGAATCATATGAACTCTATTGCTACGATACGTAGACATCTGCAATCGTTATTTCCTTGCAAGGAAGTGTCGCATTTACTTTCATTTGAATCGTAGACGAGGAATGCATAACACTTCGCAATGAATATTATATCTTATCATGAAACATAGATATGAGATGCAATATCTTGTTTTAAGAAGCATTTGAGCTCTATTGCTTCGATACGTAGACATCTGCAAACGCTATTTCCTTGCAGGGAAGTGTCGCATTTACATTCATTTGAAGTGTAGACGAGGAATACATAACACTTCGCAAATCATATTACATCTTACCATGAAACATAGAAATGAGATGCGATATCGCGTTTTAAGAAGCATTAGATATCTATTTCTACGATACGTAGACATCTGCAAACGCTATTTTTATGGAAGGAAGTGTCGCATTTACATTCGTTTGAAGTGTAGAAGAGGAATACATAACACTTCGCAAATCATATTATATCTTACCATGAAACATTGAAATGAAATGCGATATCGCGTTTTAAGAAGCATTAGAGCACTATTGCTACGATAGGTGGATATCTGCAAACGCTATTTCCTTGCAAGGAAGTGTCGCATTTACATTCGTTTGAAGTGCAGACGAGGAATACATAACACTTCGCAAATCATATTATATCTTACCATGAAACACAGAAATGAGATGCGATATCGCGTTTTAAGAAGCATTAGATATCTGTTGCTACGATACGTAGGCATCTGCAAACGCTATTTCTTTGCAAGGAAGTGTCGCATTTACATTCATTTGAAGTGTAGACGGGGAAAACATAACACTTCGCAAATCATATTATATCTTACCATGGAACATAGAAATGAGATGCGATATCGCGTTTTAAGAAGCATTAGAAAGCTATTGCTACGATACGTAGACATCTGCAATCGTTATTTCCTTGCAAGGAAGTGTCGCATTTACTTTCGTTTGAATCGTAGACGAGGAATGCATAGCACTTCGCAATGAATATTATATCTTATCATGAAACATAGATATGAGATGCAATATCTAGTTTTAAGAAGCATTTGAACTCTATTGCTTCGATACGTAGACATCTGCAAACTCTATTTCCTTGCAAGGAAGTGTCGCATTTACATTCATTTGAAGTGTAGACGAGGAATACATAACGCTTCGCAAATCATATTACATCTTACCATGAAACATAGAAATGAGATGCGATTTCGCGTTTTAAGAAGCATTACAACTCTATTGCTACGATACCTAGACATCTGCATACGCTATTTCATAGCACGGAAGTGTCGCATTTACGTTCATTTGAAGTGTAGACGAGGAATACATGACACTTCGCAAATCATATTATATCTTACCATGAAACATAGAAATGAGATGCGATATCGCGTTTTAAGAAGCATTAGAACTCTATTGCTACGATACGTAGATATCTGCAAACGCTATTTCCTTGCAAGGAAGTGTCGCATTTACATTCATTTGAAGTGTAGACGAGAAATACATAACACTTAAGAAATCATATTATATCTTACCATGAAACATAGAAATGAGATGCGATATCGTGTTTTAAGAAGCATTAGAACTCTATTGCTACGATACGTAGACATCTGCAAACGCTATTTCCTGCAAGGAAGTGTCGCATTTTCATTCATTTGAAGTGTAGGCGAGGAATACATAGCACTTCGCAATGAATATTACATCTTATCATGAAACATGGAAATGAGATGCGATATCTCGTTTTAAGAAGCATTTGAACTCTATTGCTTCGGTACGTAGACATCTGCAAACGCTATGTCCTAGCAAGGAAGTGTCGCATTTATATCCATTTGAATCGTAGACGAGGAATGCATAACACTTCGCAATGAATATTATATCTTATCTTGAAACATAGATATGAGATGCGATATCACGTTTTAAGAAGCATTAGAACTCCATCCCTACGATAGGTAGACATTTGCAAACGCTATTTCCTTGCAAGGAAGTGTCGCATTTACATTCATTTGAAGTGTAGACGAGGAATACATGACACTTCGCAAATCATATTATATCTTACCATGAAACGGTGAAATGAGATGCGATATCGCGTTTTAAGAAGCATTAGAACACTATTGCTACGATACCTAGACATCTGCAGACGCTATTTCCTAGCAAGGAAGTGTCGCATTTACATTCATTTGAAGTGTAGAGGAGGAATACATAACACTTCGCAAATCATATTACATCTTACCATGAAACATAGAAATGAGATGCGCTATCGCGTTTTAAGAAGCATCAGAAAGCTATTGCTACGATACGTAGACATCTGCAAACGCTATTTCCTTGCAAGGAAGTGTCGCATTTACATTCATTTGAAGTGTAGACGAGGAATACATGACACTTCGCAAATCATATTATATCTTACCATGAAACGGAGAAATGAGATGCGATATCGCGTTTTAAGAAGCATTAGAACACTATTGCTACCATACCTAGACATCTGCAGACGCTATTTCCTAGCAAGGAAGTGTCGCATTTACATTCATTTGAAGTGTAGAGGAGGAATACATAACACTTCGCAAATCATATTACATCTTACCATGAAACATAGAAATGAGATGCGCTATCGCGTTTTAAGAAGCATTAGAAAGCTATTGCTACGATACGTAGATATCTGCAAACGCTATTTCCTAGCGAGGAAGTATCGCATTCACATTCATTTGAAATGTAGACGAGGAATACATGGCACTTCGCAAATAATATTATATCTTACCATGAAACATAGAAATGAGATGCGATATCGCGTTTTAAGAAGCATTAGAGCACTCTTGCTACGATAGGTAGACATTTGCAAACGCTATTTCCTTGCAAGGAAGTGTCGCATTTACATTCATTTGAAGTGTAGACGAGGAATACATAACACTTCGCAACTCATATTATATCTTACCATGAAACATAGAAATGAGATGCGATATCGCGTTCTAAGAAGCATTAGAACTCTATTGCTACGATAGGTAAACATCTGCAAACGCTACTTCCTTGCAAGGAAGTGTCGCATTTACATTCATTTGAAGTGTAGACGAGGAATACATGACACATCGCAAATCATATTATATCTTACCATGAAACGGAGAAATGAGATGCGATATCGCGTTTTAAGAAGCATTAGAAAGCTATTGCTACGATACGTAGACATCTGCAATCGTTATTTCCTTGCAAGGAAGTGTCGCATTTACTTTCGTTTGAATCGTAGACGAGGAATGCATAGCACTTCGCAATGAATATTATATCTTATCATGAAACATAGATATGAGATGCAATATCTAGTTTTAAGAAGCATTTGAACTCTATTGCTTCGATACGTAGACATCTGCAAACTCTATTTCCTTGCAAGGAAGTGTCGCATTTACATTCATTTGAAGTGTAGACGAGGAATACATAACGCTTCGCAAATCATATTACATCTTACCATGAAACATAGAAATGAGATGCGATTTCGCGTTTTAAGAAGCATTACAACTCTATTGCTACGATACCTAGACATCTGCATACGCTATTTCATAGCACGGAAGTGTCGCATTTACGTTCATTTGAAGTGTAGACGAGGAATACATGACACTTCGCAAATCATATTATATCTTACCATGAAACATAGAAATGAGATGCGATATCGCGTTTTAAGAAGCATTAGAACTCTATTGCTACGATACGTAGATATCTGCAAACGCTATTTCCTTGCAAGGAAGTGTCGCATTTACATTCATTTGAAGTGTAGACGAGAAATACATAACACTTAAGAAATCATATTATATCTTACCATGAAACATAGAAATGAGATGCGATATCGTGTTTTAAGAAGCATTAGAACTCTATTGCTACGATACGTAGACATCTGCAAACGCTATTTCCTGCAAGGAAGTGTCGCATTTTCATTCATTTGAAGTGTAGGCGAGGAATACATAGCACTTCGCAATGAATATTACATCTTATCATGAAACATGGAAATGAGATGCGATATCTCGTTTTAAGAAGCATTTGAACTCTATTGCTTCGGTACGTAGACATCTGCAAACGCTATGTCCTAGCAAGGAAGTGTCGCATTTATATCCATTTGAATCGTAGACGAGGAATGCATAACACTTCGCAATGAATATTATATCTTATCTTGAAACATAGATATGAGATGCGATATCACGTTTTAAGAAGCATTAGAACTCCATCCCTACGATAGGTAGACATTTGCAAACGCTATTTCCTTGCAAGGAAGTGTCGCATTTACATTCATTTGAAGTGTAGACGAGGAATACATGACACTTCGCAAATCATATTATATCTTACCATGAAACACAGAAATGAGATGCGATATCGCGTTTTAAGAAGCATTAGATATCTGTTGCTACGATACGTAGGCATCTGCAAACGCTATTTCTTTGCAAGGAAGTGTCGCATTTACATTCATTTGAAGTGTAGACGGGGAAAACATAACACTTCGCAAATCATATTATATCTTACCATGGAACATAGAAATGAGATGCGATATCGCGTTTTAAGAAGCATTAGAAAGCTATTGCTACGATACGTAGACATCTGCAATCGTTATTTCCTTGCAAGGAAGTGTCGCATTTACTTTCGTTTGAATCGTAGACGAGGAATGCATAGCACTTCGCAATGAATATTATATCTTATCATGAAACATAGATATGAGATGCAATATCTAGTTTTAAGAAGCATTTGAACTCTATTGCTTCGATACGTAGACATCTGCAAACTCTATTTCCTTGCAAGGAAGTGTCGCATTTACATTCATTTGAAGTGTAGACGAGGAATACATAACGCTTCGCAAATCATATTACATCTTACCATGAAACATAGAAATGAGATGCGATTTCGCGTTTTAAGAAGCATTACAACTCTATTGCTACGATACCTAGACATCTGCATACGCTATTTCATAGCACGGAAGTGTCGCATTTACGTTCATTTGAAGTGTAGACGAGGAATACATGACACTTCGCAAATCATATTATATCTTACCATGAAACATAGAAATGAGATGCGATATCGCGTTTTAAGAAGCATTAGAACTCTATTGCTACGATACGTAGATATCTGCAAACGCTATTTCCTTGCAAGAAAGTGTCGCATTTACATTCATTTGAAGTGTAGACGAGAAATACATAACACTTAAGAAATCATATTATATCTTACCATGAAACATAGAAATGAGATGCGATATCGTGTTTTAAGAAGCATTAGAACTCTATTGCTACGATACGTAGACATCTGCAAACGCTATTTCCTGCAAGGAAGTGTCGCATTTTCATTCATTTGAAGTGTAGGCGAGGAATACATAGCACTTCGCAATGAATATTACATCTTATCATGAAACATGGAAATGAGATGCGATATCTCGTTTTAAGAAGCATTTGAACTCTATTGCTTCGGTACGTAGACATCTGCAAACGCTATGTCCTAGCAAGGAAGTGTCGCATTTATATCCATTTGAATCGTAGACGAGGAATGCATAACACTTCGCAATGAATATTATATCTTATCTTGAAACATAGATATGAGATGCGATACCACGTTTTAAGAAGCATTAGAACTCCATCCCTACGATAGGTAGACATTTGCAAACGCTATTTCCTTGCAAGGAAGTGTCGCATTTACATTCATTTGAAGTGTAGACGAGGAATACATGACACTTCGCAAATCATATTATATCTTACCATGAAACGGTGAAATGAGATGCGATATCGCGTTTTAAGAAGCATTAGAACACTATTGCTACGATACCTAGACATCTGCAGACGCTATTTCCTAGCAAGGAAGTGTCGCATTTACATTCATTTGAAGTGTAGAGGAGGAATACATAACACTTCGCAAATCATATTACATCTTACCATGAAACATAGAAATGAGATGCGCTATCGCGTTTTAAGAAGCATCAGAAAGCTATTGCTACGATACGTAGACATCTGCAAACGCTATTTCCTTGCAAGGAAGTGTCGCATTTACATTCATTTGAAGTGTAGACGAGGAATACATGACACTTCGCAAATCATATTATATCTTACCATGAAACGGAGAAATGAGATGCGATATCGCGTTTTAAGAAGCATTAGAACACTATTGCTACCATACCTAGACATCTGCAGACGCTATTTCCTAGCAAGGAAGTGTCGCATTTACATTCATTTGAAGTGTAGAGGAGGAATACATAACACTTCGCAAATCATATTACATCTTACCATGAAACATAGAAATGAGATGCGCTATCGCGTTTTAAGAAGCATTAGAAAGCTATTGCTACGATACGTAGATATCTGCAAACGCTATTTCCTAGCGAGGAAGTATCGCATTCACATTCATTTGAAATGTAGACGAGGAATACATGGCACTTCGCAAATAATATTATATCTTACCATGAAACATAGAAATGAGATGCGATATCGCGTTTTAAGAAGCATTAGAGCACTCTTGCTACGATAGGTAGACATTTGCAAACGCTATTTCCTTGCAAGGAAGTGTCGCATTTACATTCATTTGAAGTGTAGACGAGGAATACATAACACTTCGCAACTCATATTATATCTTACCATGAAACATAGAAATGAGATGCGATATCGCGTTCTAAGAAGCATTAGAACTCTATTGCTACGATAGGTAAACATCTGCAAACGCTACTTCCTTGCAAGGAAGTGTCGCATTTACATTCATTTGAAGTGTAGACGAGGAATACATGACACATCGCAAATCATATTATATCTTACCATGAAACGGAGAAATGAGATGCGATATCGCGTTTTAAGAAGCATTAGAAAGCTATTGCTACGATACGTAGACATCTGCAATCGTTATTTCCTTGCAAGGAAGTGTCGCATTTACTTTCGTTTGAATCGTAGACGAGGAATGCATAGCACTTCGCAATGAATATTATATCTTATCATGAAACATAGATATGAGATGCAATATCTAGTTTTAAGAAGCATTTGAACTCTATTGCTTCGATACGTAGACATCTGCAAACTCTATTTCCTTGCAAGGAAGTGTCGCATTTACATTCATTTGAAGTGTAGACGAGGAATACATAACGCTTCGCAAATCATATTACATCTTACCATGAAACATAGAAATGAGATGCGATTTCGCGTTTTAAGAAGCATTACAACTCTATTGCTACGATACCTAGACATCTGCATACGCTATTTCATAGCACGGAAGTGTCGCATTTACGTTCATTTGAAGTGTAGACGAGGAATACATGACACTTCGCAAATCATATTATATCTTACCATGAAACATAGAAATGAGATGCGATATCGCGTTTTAAGAAGCATTAGAACTCTATTGCTACGATACGTAGATATCTGCAAACGCTATTTCCTTGCAAGGAAGTGTCGCATTTACATTCATTTGAAGTGTAGACGAGAAATACATAACACTTAAGAAATCATATTATATCTTACCATGAAACATAGAAATGAGATGCGATATCGTGTTTTAAGAAGCATTAGAACTCTATTGCTACGATACGTAGACATCTGCAAACGCTATTTCCTGCAAGGAAGTGTCGCATTTTCATTCATTTGAAGTGTAGGCGAGGAATACATAGCACTTCGCAATGAATATTACATCTTATCATGAAACATGGAAATGAGATGCGATATCTCGTTTTAAGAAGCATTTGAACTCTATTGCTTCGGTACGTAGACATCTGCAAACGCTATGTCCTAGCAAGGAAGTGTCGCATTTATATCCATTTGAATCGTAGACGAGGAATGCATAACACTTCGCAATGAATATTATATCTTATCTTGAAACATAGATATGAGATGCGATATCACGTTTTAAGAAGCATTAGAACTCCATCCCTACGATAGGTAGACATTTGCAAACGCTATTTCCTTGCAAGGAAGTGTCGCATTTACATTCATTTGAAGTGTAGACGAGGAATACATGACACTTCGCAAATCATATTATATCTTACCATGAAACACAGAAATGAGATGCGATATCGCGTTTTAAGAAGCATTAGATATCTGTTGCTACGATACGTAGGCATCTGCAAACGCTATTTCTTTGCAAGGAAGTGTCGCATTTACATTCATTTGAAGTGTAGACGGGGAAAACATAACACTTCGCAAATCATATTATATCTTACCATGGAACATAGAAATGAGATGCGATATCGCGTTTTAAGAAGCATTAGAAAGCTATTGCTACGATACGTAGACATCTGCAATCGTTATTTCCTTGCAAGGAAGTGTCGCATTTACTTTCGTTTGAATCGTAGACGAGGAATGCATAGCACTTCGCAATGAATATTATATCTTATCATGAAACATAGATATGAGATGCAATATCTAGTTTTAAGAAGCATTTGAACTCTATTGCTTCGATACGTAGACATCTGCAAACTCTATTTCCTTGCAAGGAAGTGTCGCATTTACATTCATTTGAAGTGTAGACGAGGAATACATAACGCTTCGCAAATCATATTACATCTTACCATGAAACATAGAAATGAGATGCGATTTCGCGTTTTAAGAAGCATTACAACTCTATTGCTACGATACCTAGACATCTGCATACGCTATTTCATAGCACGGAAGTGTCGCATTTACGTTCATTTGAAGTGTAGACGAGGAATACATGACACTTCGCAAATCATATTATATCTTACCATGAAACATAGAAATGAGATGCGATATCGCGTTTTAAGAAGCATTAGAACTCTATTGCTACGATACGTAGATATCTGCAAACGCTATTTCCTTGCAAGAAAGTGTCGCATTTACATTCATTTGAAGTGTAGACGAGAAATACATAACACTTAAGAAATCATATTATATCTTACCATGAAACATAGAAATGAGATGCGATATCGTGTTTTAAGAAGCATTAGAACTCTATTGCTACGATACGTAGACATCTGCAAACGCTATTTCCTGCAAGGAAGTGTCGCATTTTCATTCATTTGAAGTGTAGGCGAGGAATACATAGCACTTCGCAATGAATATTACATCTTATCATGAAACATGGAAATGAGATGCGATATCTCGTTTTAAGAAGCATTTGAACTCTATTGCTTCGGTACGTAGACATCTGCAAACGCTATGTCCTAGCAAGGAAGTGTCGCATTTATATCCATTTGAATCGTAGACGAGGAATGCATAACACTTCGCAATGAATATTATATCTTATCTTGAAACATAGATATGAGATGCGATACCACGTTTTAAGAAGCATTAGAACTCCATCCCTACGATAGGTAGACATTTGCAAACGCTATTTCCTTGCAAGGAAGTGTCGCATTTACATTCATTTGAAGTGTAGACGAGGAATACATGACACTTCGCAAATCATATTATATCTTACCATGAAACGGTGAAATGAGATGCGATATCGCGTTTTAAGAAGCATTAGAACACTATTGCTACGATACCTAGACATCTGCAGACGCTATTTCCTAGCAAGGAAGTGTCGCATTTACATTCATTTGAAGTGTAGAGGAGGAATACATAACACTTCGCAAATCATATTACATCTTACCATGAAACATAGAAATGAGATGCGCTATCGCGTTTTAAGAAGCATCAGAAAGCTATTGCTACGATACGTAGACATCTGCAAACGCTATTTCCTTGCAAGGAAGTGTCGCATTTACATTCATTTGAAGTGTAGACGAGGAATACATGACACTTCGCAAATCATATTATATCTTACCATGAAACGGAGAAATGAGATGCGATATCGCGTTTTAAGAAGCATTAGAACACTATTGCTACCATACCTAGACATCTGCAGACGCTATTTCCTAGCAAGGAAGTGTCGCATTTACATTCATTTGAAGTGTAGAGGAGAAATACATAACACTTCGCAAATCATATTACATCTTACCATGAAACATAGAAATGAGATGCGCTATCGCGTTTTAAGAAGCATTAGAAAGCTATTGCTACGATACGTAGATATCTGCAAACGCTATTTCCTAGCGAGGAAGTATCGCATTCACATTCATTTGAAATGTAGACGAGGAATACATGGCACTTCGCAAATAATATTATATCTTACCATGAAACATAGAAATGAGATGCGATATCGCGTTTTAAGAAGCATTAGAGCACTCTTGCTACGATAGGTAGACATTTGCAAACGCTATTTCCTTGCAAGGAAGTGTCGCATTTACATTCATTTGAAGTGTAGACGAGGAATACATAACACTTCGCAACTCATATTATATCTTACCATGAAACATAGAAATGAGATGCGATATCGCGTTCTAAGAAGCATTAGAACTCTATTGCTACGATAGGTAAACATCTGCAAACGCTACTTCCTTGCAAGGAAGTGTCGCATTTACATTCATTTGAAGTGTAGACGAGGAATACATGACACATCGCAAATCATATTATATCTTACCATGAAACGGAGAAATGAGATGCGATATCGCGTTTTAAGAAGCATTAGAAAGCTATTGCTACGATACGTAGACATCTGCAATCGTTATTTCCTTGCAAGGAAGTGTCGCATTTACTTTCGTTTGAATCGTAGACGAGGAATGCATAGCACTTCGCAATGAATATTATATCTTATCATGAAACATAGATATGAGATGCAATATCTAGTTTTAAGAAGCATTTGAACTCTATTGCTTCGATACGTAGACATCTGCAAACTCTATTTCCTTGCAAGGAAGTGTCACATTTACATTCATTTGAAGTGTAGACGAGGAATACATAACGCTTCGCAAATCATATTACATCTTACCATGAAACATAGAAATGAGATGCGATTTCGCGTTTTAAGAAGCATTACAACTCTATTGCTACGATACCTAGACATCTGCATACGCTATTTCATAGCACGGAAGTGTCGCATTTACGTTCATTTGAAGTGTAGACGAGGAATACATGACACTTCGCAAATCATATTATATCTTACCATGAAACATAGAAATGAGATGCGATATCGCGTTTTAAGAAGCATTAGAACTCTATTGCTACGATACGTAGATATCTGCAAACGCTATTTCCTTGCAAGGAAGTGTCGCATTTACATTCATTTGAAGTGTAGACGAGAAATACATAACACTTAAGAAATCATATTATATCTTACCATGAAACATAGAAATGAGATGCGATATCGTGTTTTAAGAAGCATTAGAACTCTATTGCTACGATACGTAGACATCTGCAAACGCTATTTCCTGCAAGGAAGTGTCGCATTTTCATTCATTTGAAGTGTAGGCGAGGAATACATAGCACTTCGCAATGAATATTACATCTTATCATGAAACATGGAAATGAGATGCGATATCTCGTTTTAAGAAGCATTTGAACTCTATTGCTTCGGTACGTAGACATCTGCAAACGCTATGTCCTAGCAAGGAAGTGTCGCATTTATATCCATTTGAATCGTAGACGAGGAATGCATAACACTTCGCAATGAATATTATATCTTATCTTGAAACATAGATATGAGATGCGATATCACGTTTTAAGAAGCATTAGAACTCCATCCCTACGATAGGTAGACATTTGCAAACGCTATTTCCTTGCAAGGAAGTGTCGCATTTACATTCATTTGAAGTGTAGACGAGGAATACATGACACTTCGCAAATCATATTATATCTTACCATGAAACGGAGAAATGAGATGCGATATCGCGTTTTAAGAAGCATTAGAACACTATTGCTACGATACCTAGACATCTGCAGACGCTATTTCCTAGCAAGGAAGTGTCGCATTTACATTCATTTGAAGTGTAGAGGAGGAATACATAACACTTCGCAAATCATATTACATCTTACCATGAAACATAGAAATGAGATGCGCTATCGCGTTTTAAGAAGCATCAGATAGCTATTGCTACGATACGTAGACATCTGCAAACACTATTTCCTTGCAAGGAAGTGTCGCATTTACATTCATTTGAAGTGTAGACGAGGAATACATGACACTTCGCAAATCATATTATATCTTACCATGAAACGGAGAAATGAGATGCGATATCGCGTTTTAAGAAGCATTAGAACACTATTGCTACGATACCTAGACATCTGCAGACGCTATTTCCTAGCAAGGAAGTGTCGCATTTACATTCACTTGAAGTGTAGAGGAGGAATACATAACAATTCGCAAATCATATTACATCTTACCATGAAACATAGAAATGAGATGCGCTATCGCGTTTTAAGAAGCATTAGAAAGCTATTGCTACGATACGTAGATATCTGCAAACGCTATTTCCTAGCGAGGAAGTATCGCATTCACATTCATTTGAAATGTAGACGAGGAATACATGGCACTTCGCAAATAATATTATATCTTACCATGAAACATAGAAATGAGATGCGATATCGCGTTTTAAGAAGCATTAGAGCACTATTGCTACGATAGGTAGACATTTGCAAACGCTATTTCCTTGCAAGGAAGTGTCGCATTTACATTCATTTGAAGTGTAGACGAGGAATACATAACACTTCGCAACTCATATTATATCTTACCATGAAACATAGAAATGAGATGCGATATCGCGTTCTAAGAAGCATTAGAACTCTATTGCTACGATAGGTAAACATCTGCAAACGCTACTTCCTTGCAAGGAAGTGTCGCATTTACATTCATTTGAAGTGTAGACGAGGAATACATGACACATCGCAAATCATATTATATCTTACCATGAAACGGAGAAATGAGATGCGATATCGCGTTTTAAGAAGCATTATAACACTATTGCTACGATACCTAGACATCTGCAGACGCTATTTCCTAGCAAGGAAGTGTCGCATTTACATTCATTTGAAGTGTAGAGGAGGAATACATAACACTTCGCAAATCATATTACATCTTACCATGACACATAGAAATGAAATGCGATATCGCGTTTTAAGAAGCATTAGAACTCAATTGCTACGATAGGTAAACATCTGCAAACGCTATTTCCTTGCAAGGAAGTGTCGCAATTACGCTCATTTGAAGTGTAGACGAGGAATACATAGCACTTCGCAAATCATATTATATCTTACCATGAAACATAGATATGAGATGCGATATCGCGTTTTAAGAAGCATTAGAAAGCTAATGCTACGTTACGTAGACATCTGCAAACGCTATTTCCTAGCGAGGAAGTATCGCATTCACATTCATTTGAAGTGTAGACGAGGAATACATAACACTTCGCAAATCATATTACATCTTACCATGAAACATAGAATTGAGATGCGATATCGCGTTTTAAGAAGCATTAGATATCTATTTCTACGATACGTAGACATCTGCAAACGCTATTTTTATGGAAGGAAGTGTCGCATTTGCATTCGTTTGAAGTGTAGAAGAGGAATACATAACACTTCGCAAATCATATTATATCTTACCATGAAACATTGAAATGAAATGCGATATCGCGTTTTAAGAAGCATTAGAGCACTATTGCTACGATAGGTGGATATCTGCAAACGCTATTTCCTTGCAAGGAAGTGTCGCATTTACATTCGTTTGAAGTGTAGACGAGGAATACATAACACTTCGCAAATCATATTATATCTTACCATGAAACACAGAAATGAGATGCGATATCGCGTTTTAAGAAGCATTAGATATCTGTTGCTACGATACGTAGGCATCTGCAAACGCTATTTCTTTGCAAGGAAGTGTCGCATTTACATTCATTTGAAGTGTAGACGGGGAAAACATAACACTTCGCAAATCATATTATATCTTACCATGGAACATAGAAATGAGATGCGATATCGCGTTTTAAGAAGCATTAGAAAGCTATTGCTACGATACGTAGACATCTGCAATCGTTATTTCCTTGCAAGGAAGTGTCGCATTTACTTTCGTTTGAATCGTAGACGAGGAATGCATAGCACTTCGCAATGAATATTATATCTTATCATGAAACATAGATATGAGATGCAATATCTCGTTTTAAGAAGCATTTGAACTCTATTGCTTCGATACGTAGACATCTGCAAACTCTATTTCCTTGCAAGGAAGTGTCGCATTTACATTCATTTGAAGTGTAGACGAGGAATACATAACGCTTCGCAAATCATATTACATCTTACCATGAAACATAGAAATGAGATGCGATTTCGCGTTTTAAGAAGCATTACAACTCTATTGCTACGATACCTAGACATCTGCATACGCTATTTCATAGCACGGAAGTGTCGCATTTACGTTCATTTGAAGTGTAGACGAGGAATACATGACACTTCGCAAATCATATTATATCTTACCATGAAACATAGAAATGAGATGCGATATCGCGTTTTAAGAAGCATTAGAACTCTATTGCTACGATACGTAGATATCTGCAAACGCTATTTCCTTGCAAGGAAGTGTCGCATTTACATTCATTTGAAGTGTAGACGAGAAATACATAACACTTAACAAGTCATATTATATCTTACCATGAAACATAGAAATGAGATGCGATATCGCGTTTTAAGAAGCATTAGAACTCTATTGCTACGATACGTAGACATCTGCAAACGCTATTTCCTGCAAGGAAGTGTCGCATTTTCATTCATTTGAAGTGTAGGCGAGGAATACATAACACTTCGCAATGAATATTACATCTTATCATGAAACATGGAAATGAGATGCGATATCTCGTTTTAAGAAGCATTAGAAAGCTATTGCTACGATACGTAGACATGTGCAAACGCTATTTCCTAGCGAGGAAGTATCGCATTCACATTCATTTGAAGTGTAGACGAGGAATACATGACACTTCGCAAATAATATTATATCTTACCATGAAACATAGAAATGAGATGCGATATCGCGTTTTAAGAAGCATTAGAAAGCTATTGCTACGATACGTAGACATCTGCAAACGATATTTCCTTGCAAGGAAGTGTCGCATTTACATTCATTTGAATCGTAGACGCGGAATACATAACACTTCGCAATGAATATTATATCTTATCATGAGACATAGATATGAGATGCAATATGTCGTTTTAAGAAGCATTTGAACTCTATTGCTTCGATACGTAGACATCTGCAAAAGCTATTTCCTAGCGAGGAAGTGTCGCATTCACATTCATTTGAAGTGTAGACGAGGAATACATGACACTTCGCAATGAATACTATATCTTATCGTGAAACATAGATATGAGATGCAATATCTCGTTTTAAGAAGCATTTGAACTCTATTGCTTCGATACGTAGGCATCTGCAAAAGCTATTTCCTGGCGAGGAAGTGTCGCATTCACATTCATTTGAAGTGTAGACGAGGAGTACATAACACTTCGCAAATCATGTTATATCTTACCATGAAACATAGAAATGAAATGCTATATCGCGTTTTAAGAATCATATGAACTCTATTGCTACGATACGTAGACATCTGCAGACGCTGTTTCCTAGCAAGGAAGTGTCGCATTTACATTCATTTGAAGTGTAGACGAGGAATACATAACACTTCGCAAATCATATTACATCTTACCATGAAACATAGAATTGAGATGCGATATCGCGTTTTAAGAAGCATTAGATATCTATTTCTACGATACGTAGACATCTGCAAACGCTATTTTTATGGAAGGAAGTGTCGCATTTACATTCGTTTAAAGTGTAGAAGAGGAATACATAACACTTCGCAAATCATATTATATCTTACCATGAAACATTGAAATGAAATGCGAATCGCGTTTTAAGAAGCATTAGAGCACTATTGCTACGATAGGTGGATATCTGCAAACGCTATTTCCTTGCAAGGAAGTGTCGCATTTACATTCGTTTGAAGTGTAGACGAGGAATACATAACACTTCGCAAATCATATTATATCTTACCATGAAACACAGAAATGAGATGCGATATCGCGTTTTAAGAAGCATTAGATATCTGTTGCTACGATACGTAGGCATCTGCAAACGCTATTTCCTTGCAAGGAAGTGTCGCATTTACATTCATTTGAAGTGTAGACGAGAAATACATAACACTTAACAAATCATATTATATCTTACCATGAAACATAGAAATGAGATGCGATATCGCGTTTTAAGAAGCATTAGAACTCTATTGCTACGATACGTAGACATCTGCAAACGCTATGTCCTAGCAAGGAAGTGTCGCATTTATATCCATTTGAATCGTAGACGAGGAATGCATAACACTTCGCAATGAATATTATATCTTATCTTGAAACATAGATATGAGATGCGATATCACGTTTTAAGAAGCATTAGAACTCCATCCCTACGATAGGTAGACATTTGCAAACGCTATTTCCTTGCAAGGAAGTGTCGCATTTACATTCATTTGAAGTGTAGACGAGGAATACATGACACTTCGCAAATCATATTATATCTTACCATGAAACGGAGAAATGAGATGCGACATCGCGTTTTAAGAAGCATTAGAACACTATTGCTACGATACCTAGACATCTGCAGACGCTATTTCCTAGCAAGGAAGTGTCGCATTTACATTCATTTGAAGTGTAGAGGAGGAATACATAACACTTCGCAAATCATATTACATCTTACCATGAAACATAGAAATGAGATGCGCTATCGCGTTTTAAGAGGCATCAGAAAGCTATTGCTACGATACGTAGACATCTGCAAACGCTATTTCCTTGCAAGGAAGTGTCGCATTTACATTCATTTGAAGTGTAGACGAGGAATACATGACACTTCGCAAATCATATTATATCTTACCATGAAACGGAGAAATGAGATGCGATATCGCGTTTTAAGAAGCATTAGAACACTATTGCTACGATACCTAGACATCTGCAGACGCTATTTCCTAGCAAGGAAGTGTCGCATTTACATTCATTTGAAGTGTAGAGGAGGAATACATAACACTTCGCAAATCATATTACATCTTACCATGAAACATAGAAATGAGATGCGCTATCGCGTTTTAAGAAGCATTAGAAAGCTATTGCTACGATACGTAGATATCTGCAAACGCTATTTCCTAGCGAGGAAGTATCGCATTCACATTCATTTGAAGTGTAGAAGAGGAATACATGGCACTTCGCAAATAATATTATATCTTACCATGAAACATAGAAATGAGATGCGATATCGCGTTTTAAGAAGCATTAGAGCACTATTGCTACGATAGGTAGACATTTGCAAACGCTATTTCCTTGCAAGGAAGTGTCGCATTTACATTCATTTGAAGTGTAGACGAGGAATACATAACACTTCGCAACTCATATTATATCTTACCATGAAACATAGAAATGAGATGCGATATCGCGTTCTAAGAAGCATTAGAACTCTATTGCTACGATAGGTAAACATCTGCAAACGCTACTTCCTTGCAAGGAAGTGTCGCATTTACATTCATTTGAAGTGTAGACGAGGAATACATGACACATCGCAAATCATATTATATCTTACCATGAAACGGAGAAATGAGATGCGATATCGCGTTTTAAGAAGCATTATAACACTATTGCTACGATACCTAGACATCTGCAGACGCTATTTCCTAGCAAGGAAGTGTCGCATTTACATTCATTTGAAGTGTAGAGGAGGAATACATAACACTTCGCAAATCATATTACATCTTACCATGACACATAGAAATGAAATGCGATATCGCGTTTTAAGAAGCATTAGAACTCAATTGCTACGATAGGTAAACATCTGCAAACGCTATTTCCTTGCAAGGAAGTGTCGCAATTACGCTCATTTGAAGTGTAGACGAGGAATACATAGCACTTCGCAAATCATATTATATCTTACCATGAAACATAGATATGAGATGCGATATCGCGTTTTAAGAAGCATTAGAAAGCTAATGCTACGTTACGTAGACATCTGCAAACGCTATTTCCTAGCGAGGAAGTATCGCATTCACATTCATTTGAAGTGTAGACGAGGAATACATAACACTTCGCAAATCATATTACATCTTACCATGAAACATAGAATTGAGATGCGATATCGCGTTTTAAGAAGCATTAGATATCTATTTCTACGATACGTAGACATCTGCAAACGCTATTTTTATGGAAGGAAGTGTCGCATTTGCATTCGTTTGAAGTGTAGAAGAGGAATACATAACACTTCGCAAATCATATTATATCTTACCATGAAACATTGAAATGAAATGCGATATCGCGTTTTAAGAAGCATTAGAGCACTATTGCTACGATAGGTGGATATCTGCAAACGCTATTTCCTTGCAAGGAAGTGTCGCATTTACATTCGTTTGAAGTGTAGACGAGGAATACATAACACTTCGCAAATCATATTATATCTTACCATGAAACACAGAAATGAGATGCGATATCGCGTTTTAAGAAGCATTAGATATCTGTTGCTACGATACGTAGGCATCTGCAAACGCTATTTCTTTGCAAGGAAGTGTCGCATTTACATTCATTTGAAGTGTAGACGGGGAAAACATAACACTTCGCAAATCATATTATATCTTACCATGGAACATAGAAATGAGATGCGATATCGCGTTTTAAGAAGCATTAGAAAGCTATTGCTACGATACGTAGACATCTGCAATCGTTATTTCCTTGCAAGGAAGTGTCGCATTTACTTTCGTTTGAATCGTAGACGAGGAATGCATAGCACTTCGCAATGAATATTATATCTTATCATGAAACATAGATATGAGATGCAATATCTCGTTTTAAGAAGCATTTGAACTCTATTGCTTCGATACGTAGACATCTGCAAACTCTATTTCCTTGCAAGGAAGTGTCGCATTTACATTCATTTGAAGTGTAGACGAGGAATACATAACGCTTCGCAAATCAAATTACATCTTACCATGAAACATAGAAATGAGATGCGATTTCGCGTTTTAAGAAGCATTACAACTCTATTGCTACGATACCTAGACATCTGCATACGCTATTTCATAGCACGGAAGTGTCGCATTTACGTTCATTTGAAGTGTAGACGAGGAATACATGACACTTCGCAAATCATATTATATCTTACCATGAAACATAGAAATGAGATGCGATATCGCGTTTTAAGAAGCATTAGAACTCTATTGCTACGATACGTAGATATCTGCAAACGCTATTTCCTTGCAAGGAAGTGTCGCATTTACATTCATGTGAAGTGTAGACGAGAAATACATAACACTTAACAAGTCATATTATATCTTACCATGAAACATAGAAATGAGATGCGATATCGCGTTTTAAGAAGCATTAGAACTCTATTGCTACGATACGTAGACATCTGCAAACGCTATTTCCTGCAAGGAAGTGTCGCATTTTCATTCATTTGAAGTGTAGGCGAGGAATACATAACACTTCGCAATGAATATTACATCTTATCATGAAACATGGAAATGAGATGCGATATCTCGTTTTAAGAAGCATTTGAACTCTATTGCTTCGGTACGTAGACATCTGCAAACGCTATGTCCTAGCAAGGAAGTGTCGCATTTACATTCTTTTGAATTTAATACGAGGTATACATGACACATCGCAATGAATATTATATCTTATCACGAAACATAGAAGAGAGATGCGATATCGCGTTTTAAGATGAATTAGGACTCTATGGTCTTGATGCGGAGACATCTGCAAACGCTTTTTCCTAGGATAGAAGTTTCGCACTTACATTCTTTTGAAGTGAATACGAGGTATACGTAACACTTCGCAATGAATATTATATCTTATCACCAAACATTTAAATGAGATGCGATATCGCGATTTAAGTAGCATTAGAACTCTATTGCTACGATACGTAGACATCTGCAAACGCTATTTCCTATCTAGCAATACTCGCATTTTCATTCTCTTGAAGTGAATACGAGGTATAGATGACACTTCGCAATGAATATTATATCTTATCATGAAACATAGAAGAGAGATGCGACATCTCGTTTTGAGAAGCATTAGAACACTATTGCTACGATATGAAGGCATCTGCAAACGCTATTTCCTAGAAAGGAATAGTCGCATTTACATTCTTTTGAAGTGAATACGAGGTATACATAACACTTCGCAATGAATATTATATCTTATCACGAAATATAGAAATGAGATGCGATATCGCTATTTAAGTAGCATTAGAACCCTATTGCTACGATACGTAGACATCTGAATACGCTATTTCATAGGAAGGAAGTGCCGCATTACATTCGTTTGGTGTGAATACGAGGTATACATGACACTTCGCAATGAATATTATATCTTATCATGAAACATAGAAGAGAGGTGCGATATCGCGTTGTAAGAAGCATTAAAATTCTATGGCCTCGATGCGGAGACATCTGCAAACGCTATTTCCTAGCATGGAAGTGTCGCACTTACATTCTTTTGAAGTGAATACGAGGTATACATGACACTTCGCAATGAACATTATATCTTATCATGTAACATAGGAGTGAGATGCAATAGCGCGTTTTAAGAAGCATTATAACCCTATTGCATCGATGCGGAGATATCTGCAAACGTTAGTTCCTTGCATGGAAGTGTCGCATTTACATTCTTTTGAAGTGAATTCGAGGAATACATGACACTTCGGAATGAATATTATAACTTATCTTGAAACATAGAAGTGAGATGCGATATTGCATTTTGAGAAGCATTAGAACTCTATTGCCTCGATGCGTAGACATCTGCAGACGCTATTTATTAGCAACGAAGTGTCGCATTTGCATCCTTTTGAAGTGTGGACGAGGTATGCCTAACACTTCGCAATGAGTATTATATCTTATCATGAAACAAATTATTGAGATGCGATATCGCGTTTTAAGAAGCAATAGAAATCTATAGCTATGATAATTAGACATCTGGAAACGCCATTTCCCAGGGAGGAACTGTGGCAGTTACATTCCTTTGTAGTGTAGACGAGGTATACATCTCACTTCGCTATGAATACTATATCTTATCTTGAAACATAGTATTGTGATGCAATATCGCGTTTAATGAAGCATTAGAACTCTATTGCTTCCGTACGTAGACATCTGGAAAAGCATTTCCTAGATAGGTAGTGTGGCATTTACATTCTTTTGAAGTGTAGACGAGGTATACATAACTCATCGCAATGAATATTATGTGTTAACATGAAACATAAAAATGGGTTGTGATAATGCGTTTTAAGTAGATCTAGAACTCTATTGCTTCGATACGTAGACATCTGGAAACGCCATTTCCTAGCAAGAAGGTGTCGCATTTCCATACTTTTGAAGTGTAGAAAGGTATACATTACAGTTCGCAGTGAATATTGTCCCTTATCATGAAACGTAGAAGTGAATTGCGATATCGCGTCTTAAGAGGCACTAGAACTCTATTGCTTCGATACGTAGACATCTGGAAACTATATTTCGTAGGAAGAAAGTGTGGCAGTTACATTCTTTTAATGTGTAGACGAGGTATACATAACACTTCGCAATAAATATTATATCTTGTCGTAAAACATAGACATGAGATGCGATATGGCGTTTTAAGAAGCATTAGAACTCCGTTGCTCCGATACGTAGATATCTGCAGGCGCTATTTCCTAGCATGGAAGTGTCGCATTTACATTCTGTTGAAGTGAATACGAGGTATACATGACACTTCGCAATGAATATTATATCTTATCATGAAACAGAGGAACGAGATGCGACATCTCGTTTTAAGATGCATTAGATCTCTATTGCTACGATACGTAGACATCTGCAAACGCTATTTCGTTGCAAGGAATAGTCGCATTTACATTCTTTTGAAGTAAATACGAGGTATATATGGCACTTCGCAATGAATATTATATCTTATAATGAAACGTAGATGTGAGATGCGATATCGCGTTTTAAGAAGCATTAGAAATCTATTGCTTCAATACGTAGACATCTGCAAGCGCTACTTCCTAGTAAGGAAGTGTCGCATTTACATACATTTGAAGTGTATGCGAGGTATACATAACACTTTGCATTGAATATTTTATCTTATCGTGAAACATACAAATGAGATGCGATATCGCGATTTAAGAAGCATTAGAACTCTATTTCTACGATACGTAGACATCTGGAAGCGCTATCTCCTAGAAAAGAAGTGTCGTAGTTACGATCATTTGAAGTGAATACGAGATATGTATGACACTTCGCAACGAATATTATGTCTTATCATGACACATAGAAATGAGATGCAATATCGCGTTTTAAGAAGCATTAGAACTCTATTGCTACGATACGTAGACATTTGTAAACGCTTTTTCTAGCAAGGAAATGTCGCATTTTCATTCTTTTGAACTGAAAACGAGGTGCACATGGCACTTCGCAATGAATATTATATCTTATCATGAAACGTAGGATTAAGGTGCGATATATCGTTTTAAGAAGCATTAGAACTCTATTGCTTCGATACCTGGACATCTGCCAACGCTATTTCCTAGCAAGGAAGTGTCGCATTTACATTCATTTGAAGTGTAGACGAGGAATACATAACACTTCGCAATGAATATTATATCTTATCATGAAACATAGAAATGAGATGCGATATCGCTATTTAAGAAGCATTAGAACGCTATTGCTTCGATACGTAGACATCTGGATACGCTATTTCCTAGAAGGGAAGTGTCACATTTACATTCTTTTGTATTGTGTGCGAGGTATACATGCCACTACCCAATGAATATTATATCTTATCATGGAACATGGAAATGAGATGCGTGTTAGAAAAAGCACTAGAACTCTATTGCTACGATACGTAGACATCTGCAGTCGCTATTTCCTAGTAAGGAAGTGTCGCATTTACATTCATTTGAAGTGTAGACGGGGAATACATAACACTTCGCAATGAATATTATATCTTATCATGAAACACAGAAGTGAGATGCGATATCGCGTTTTAAGAAGCATTAGAACTCCATTGCTACGATACGTAGACATCTGGTTACGCCATTTCCTAGCATGCAAGTGTCGCGTTTACATTCTTTGGAAGTGAACACAAGGTATACATGACACTTCGCAATGAATATTATATCTTATCATGAAACATAGAAGTGAGATGCGATATCGCGATTTAAGAATCATTAGAGCTCTATTGTTTCGACACGTACTCATCTGCAAACGCTACTTCCTAGCATGGAAGTGTCGCATTTACATTCTTTTGAAGTGAATACGAGGTATACATGACACTTCGCAATGAATATTATATCTTATCATGAAACATAGAAGTGAGATGCGATATGGCATTTTAAGAATCATTAGAACTTTATTGTTTCGACACGTAGTCATCTGGAAACGCTATTTCCTAGCAAGGAAGTGCCGCATTTACATCCTTTTGAAGTGAATACGAGGTATGCATGACACTTCGCAATGAATATTATATCTGATCATGAAACACAGAAATAAGATGCGACATCTCGTTTTAAGAAGCATTAGAACTCTATTGCTACGATACGTAGACATCTGCAAACGCTATTTCCTAGCATGGAAGTGTCTTATTTACATTCTTTTGTAGTGAATACGAGGTATACATGACCCTTCGCAATGAATATTATATCTTATCATGAAACATAGAAGTGAGATGCGATATCGCGTTTTAAGAAGCATTAGAACTCTATTGCTACGATACGTTGACATCTGGAAACGCCATTTCCTAGCATGCAAGTGTCGCGTTTACATTCTTTGGAAGTGAACACAAGGTATACATGACACTTCGCAATGAATATTATATCTTATCATGAAACATAGAAGTGAGATGCGATATCGCGATTTAAGAATCATTAGAGCTCTATTGTTTCGACACGTTCTCATCTGCAAACGCTACTTCCTAGCATGGAAGTGTCGCATTTACATACTTTTGAAGTGAATACGAGGTATACATGACACTTCGCAATGAATATTATATCTTACCATGAAACATAGAAGTGAGATGCAATATGGCATTTTAAGAATCATTAGAACTTTATTGTTTCGACACGTAGTCATCTGGAAACGCTACTTCCTAGCAAGGAAGTGCCGCATTTACATCCTTTTGAAGTGAATACGAGGTATACATGACACTTCGCAATGAATATTATATCTGATCATGAAACATAGAAATGAGATGCGACATCTCGTTTTAAGAAGCATTAGAACTCTATTGCTACGATACGTAGACATCTGCAAACGCTATTTCCTAGCATGGAAGTGTCTTGTTTACATTCTTTTGAAGTGAATACGAGGTATACATGACACTTCGCAATGAATATTATATCTTATCACGAAACATAGCAGTGAGATGCGATATCGCGTTCTAAGAAGCATTGGAACTCTATTGCTACGATACGTAGACATCTACAAACACTATTTCCTATCATGGAAGGGTCGCATTTACATTCTTTTGAAGTGAGTACGAGGTGTACATAACAATCCATAATGAATATTATATCTTCTCATGAAACAAAGCAGTGAGATGCGATATCGCGTTTTAGGAAGCATTAGAACTCTATTGCTGCGATACGTAGACATCTGCAAACGCTATTTCCTAGCATGGAAGTGTCGCATTTACATTCTTTTGAAGTGATTACGAGGTATACATGTCACTTCGCAATGAATATTATATCTTCTCACGAAACATATAAATGAGATGCGATATCGCGATTTAAGTAGCATTGGAACGCTTTTGGTACGATACGTATGCATCTGCAAACGCTATTTCCTAGCAAGCAATAGTCGCATTTACGTTCTTTTGAAGTGAATACGAGGTATACATGACACTTCGCAATGAATATTATATCTTATCATGACACATACAAGAGAGATGCGATATCGCGTTGTAAGAAGCATTAAAACTCTATGGCCTCGACGCGGAGACATCTGCAAACGCTATTTCCTAGCATGGAAGTGTCGCACTTACATTCTTTTGAAGTGAATACGAGCTATACATGACACTTCGCAATGAATATTACATCTTATCACGAAACATATAAATGAGATGCGATATCGCGATTTAAGTAGCATTGGAACTCCTTTGGTACGATACGTATGCATCTGCAAACGCTATTTCCTAGCAAGCAATAGTCGCATTTACATTCTTTTGAAGTGAATACGAGGTATACATGACACTTCGCAATGAATATTATATCTTATCATGAAACATACAAGAGAGATGCGATATCGCGTTGTAAGAAGCATTAAAACTCTATGGCCTCGATGCGGAGGCATCTGCAAACGCCATTTCCTACCATGGAAGTGTCGCACTTACATTCTTTTGAAGTGGATACGAGCTATACATGACACTTCTCAATGAATATTATATCTTATCACGAAACATATAAATGAGATGCGATATGGCGATTTAAGTAGTATTAGAACGCTATTGCTGCGATACTTAGGCATCAGCAAACGCTATTTCCTAGCAATCAAGATACGCATTTACATTCTTTTGAAGTGAATACGAGGTATACATGACACTTCGCAAAGAACATTATATCTCATCACGAAACATAGAAATGAGATGCTATATCACGATCTAAGAAGCATTAGAACGCTATAGCTACGATACGTAGGCATCTGCAAACGCTATTTCCTTGCAAGGAAGTGTCGCATTTACATTCGTTTGTAGTAAATAGGAGGTATACATGACACTTCGCAATGAATATTATATCTTATAATGAAACATAGATGTGAAATGCGATATCGGGTTCTAAGAAGCATTAGAACTATATGGCCTCGATGCGGAGACATCTGCAAACGCTATTTCCTAGGATGGAAGTTTCGCACTTACATTCGTTTGAAGTGAATACGAGGTATACATGACACTTCGCAATGAATATTATATCATGTCACGGAACAGAGAATTGAGATGCGACATCCCGCTTTAAGAGGCATTAGAACTTTACTGTATCGATACGTAGACGTCTGGAAACGCTACTTCCTAGCAAGGAAGTGTCGCATTTACATTCCTTTGAAGTGAATCCGAGGTATACATGTCACTTCACTCTGAATATTATATCTTATCACGATACATATAAATGAGATGCGATATCGCGATTTAAGTAGCATTTAAACTCTATGGCCTCGATGCGGAGACATCTGCAAACGTTATTTCCTAGCATGGAAGTGTCGCACTTACATTCTTTTGAAGTGAATACGAGCTATACATGACACTTCGCAATGAATATTATACCTTATCACGAAACATATAAATGAGATGCGATATCATGATTTAAGTAGTATTAGAACGCTATTGCTGCGATACTTAGGCATCAGCAAACGCTATTTCCTAGCAAGGAAGATTCGCATTTACATTCTTTTGAAGTGAATACGAGGTATACATGACACTTCGCAAAGAACGCAACGGAAAATAGTTTCGCCGGACGTGACACCCCGTATTCACTTCAAAAGAATGTAAATGCGACACTTCCTTGCTAGGAAATAAGGTTTGCAGATATCTACGTATCGAAGAAATAGAGTTATAATGCTTCTTGAATTGCCATATCGCATCTCATTTCTATGTTTCATCATAAGATATAATATTCATTGTGGAATGTTATGTATACCACGTATTCACTTCAAAAGAATGTTAATGCGACAGTTCCATGCTAGGAAACTGCATTTGCAGATGTCTCTACGTATCGTAGCAATAGAGTTCTAATGCTTCTTAAAATGCGATATCGCATCTCACTTCTATGTTTCATGATAAGATATAATTTTCATTGCGAAGTGCCATGTATACCTCGATTTCACTTCAAAAGAACGTAAATGCGACACTTCCTTGCTAGGAAATATTGTTTGCAGATGTCTACGTATCACAGCAATGGAGTACTAACGCTTCTTAAAACGAGATGTCGTATTTCATTTCTATGTTTCGTAATAAGATATAATATTAATTGTGTAATGTTATGTATACCTCGTATTCACTTCAATGGAATGTAAATGCGACACTTCCTTGCAAGGAAATAACAATTGCAGATGTCTACGCATCGTTGCAATAGAGTTCTAATGCTTCCTAAAACGCGATATCGCATCTCACTCCTATGTTTCGAGATAAGATATAATATTCATTGCGAAGTGTCATGTATACCTCGTATTATCTTCAAAAGAATGTAAATGCGGCACTTCTATGCAAGGAAATAGTGTTTTCAGATGTCTACGTATCGTAGCAATAGGGTTCTACTGCTTCTTAATATGAGAAGTCGTATTTCATTTCTATGTTTCATTATGAGATATAATACTCATTGCGAAGTGTCATGTATTCCTCCTATTCACTTCAAAAGAATGTAAATGCGACACTTCCATGCAAGGAAATAGCGTTTGCAGATGTCTACGTATCGTAGCAATAGAGTTCTAATGCTTCTTAAATCGCGATATCGCATCTCACTTCTATGTTTCATGATAAGATATAATTTTCATTGCGAAGTGTCATGTATACCTCGATTTGATTTCACAAGAATGTAAATGCGACACTTCCTTGCTAGGAAATATTGTTTGCAGATGTCTACGTATCACAGCAATAGAGTACTAATGCTTCTTAAAACGAGATGTCGTATTTCATTTCTATGTTTCGTAATAAGATATAATATTCATTGTGTAATGTTATGTATACCTCGTATTCACTTCAAAAGAATGTAAATGCGACACTTCCATGCTAGGAAATAGCGTTTGCAGATGTCTACCTATATTAGCAATAGAGTTCTAATGCTTCTCAAAACGCGATATAGCACCTCATTCCGATGTTTCATGATAAGATATAATATTCTTTGCGAAGTATCATGTATATCTCGTATTCACATCAAAAGAATGTAAATGCGACACTTGCATGCTAGGAAATAGCGTTTGCAGATGTCTACGTATCGTAGCAATAGAGTTCTAATGCTTCTTAAATTGAGGAGTCGTATTTCATTTCTATGCTTCGTAATAAGATATAATATTCACTGTGGAATGTTATGTATACCTCGTATTCACTTCAAAAGAATGTAAATGCGACACTTCCTTGCTAGGAAATAACATTTGCAGATGTCTACGTATCGTAGCAATAGAGTTCATATGATTCTTAAAACGCGACATCGCATCTCATTTCTATGTTTCATGGTAAGATATAACATGTATACCTCGATTTGATTTCACAGGAATGTAAATGGGACACTTTCTTGCTAGGAAATTACGATTGCAGATGTCTTCGTATATTAGCAATAGAGTTCTAATGTTTCTCAAAACGCGATTCCGCATCTCATTCCTATGTTTCATTATAAGATATAATACTCATTGCGAAGTGTCATGTATATCTCGTATTCACTTCAAAAGAATGTAAACGCGACACTTCCATGCTAGGAAATAGCGTTTGCAGATGTCTACGTATCGTAGCAAGAGAGTTCTAATGCTTCTTAAAACGAGATGTCGCATTTCATTTCTATGTTTCGTGATAAGATATAATATTCATTGTGGAGTGTTATGTATACCTCGTATTCACTTCAAAAGAATGTAATTGCGACTCTTCCCTGCTAGGAAGTAGAGTTTGCAGATGTCTACGTATCGAACCATTAGGGTTCTAATGCTTCTCAAAACGCGATGTCGCATCTCATTTCTACGTTTCATGATAAGATATAGTATCTATTGCGAAGTGTCATGTATATCTCGTATTCACATCAAAAGAATGTAAATGCGACACTTCCATGCCAGGAAATAGCGTTTGCAGATGTCTACGTATCGTAGCAATAGCTTTCTAATGCTTCTTAAAACGCGATATCGCATCTCATTTCTATGTTTCATGGTAAGATATAATATGATTTGCGAAGTGTTATGTATTCCTCGTCTACACTTCAAATGAATGTAAATGCGACACTTCCTTGCTAGGATATAGTGTTTGCAGATGTCTACGTATCGTAGCAATAGCTTTCTAATGCTTCTTAAAACGCGAAATCGCATCTCATTTCTATGTTTCATGGTAAGATATAATATTATTTGCGAAGTGTCATGTATTCCTCGTCTACACTTCAAATGAATGTGAATGCGATACTTCCTCGCTAGGAAATAGCGTTTGCAGATGTCTACGTATCGTAGCAATAGCTTTCGTATGCTTCTTAAAACGCGATATCGCATCTCATTTCTAAGTTTCATGGTAAGATATAACATGATTTGCGAAGTGTCATGTATTCCTCGTCTACACTTCAAATGAATGTAAATGCGACACTTCCTTGCTAGGAAATAGCGTCTGCAGATGTCTAGGTATCGTAGCAATAGAGTTCTAATGCTTCTTAAAACGCGATATCGCATCTCATTTCTATGTTTCATGGTAAGACGTAATATGATTTGCGAAGTGTTATGTATTCCTCCTCTACACTTCAAATGAATGTAAATGCGACACTTCCTTGCTAGGAAATAGCGTCTGCAGATGTCTAAGTATCGTAGCAATAGAATTCTAATTCTATTTCTATGTTTCTCATTTCTATGTTTCATGGTAAGATATAACATGATTTGCGAAGTGTCATGTATTCCTCGTCTACACTTCAAATGAATGTAAATGCGACACTTCCTTGCTAGGAAATAGCGTCTGCAGATGTCTAGGTATCGTAGCAATAGAGTTCAAATGCTTCTTAAAACGAGATATTGCATCTCATATCTATGTTTCATGATAAGATATAATATACATTGGGAAGTGTTATGCATTCCTCGTATACGATTCAAACGAATGTAAATGCGACACCTCCTTGCAAGGAAATAGCTTTTGCAGATGTCTACGTATCGTAGCAATAGAGTTCATATGATTCTTAAAACGCGATATCGCATCTCATTTCTATGTTTCATGGTAAGATATAACATGATTTGCGAAGTGTTATGTATTCCTCGTCTACACTTCAAATGAATGTGAATGCGATACTTCCTCGCTAGGAAATAGCGTTTGTAGATGTCTACGTATCGTAGCAATAGCTTTCTAATGCTTCTTAAAACGCGATATCGCATCTCATTTCTAAGTTTCATGGTAAGATATAACATGATTTGCGAAGTGTCATGTATTCCTCGTCTACACTTCAAATGATTGTGAATGCGATACTTCCTCGCTAGGTAATAGCGTTTGCAGATGTCTACGTATCGTAGCAATAGCTTTCTAATGCTTCTTAAAACGCGATGTCGCATCTCATTTCTGGGTTTCATGGTAAGATATAATATGATTTGCGAAGTGTTATGTATTCCTCCTCTACACTTCAAATGAATGTAAATGCGACACTTCCTTGCTAGGAAATAGCGTCTGCAGATGTCTAGGTATCGTAGCAATAGATTTCTAATGCTTCTTGAAACGCGATATCGCACCTCATTTCTATGTTTCATGGTAAGATATAATATGATTTGCGAATTGTTATGTATTCCTCGTCTACACTTCAAATGAATGTAAATGCGACACTTCCTTGCAAGGGAATAGCGTTTGCAGATGTCTACCTATCGTAGCAATAGAGTTCTAATGCTTCTTAAAACGCGATATCGCATCTCATTTCTATGTTTCATGGTAAGATATAATATGATTTGCGAAGTGTCATGTATTCCTCGTCTACACTTCAAATGAATGTAAATGCGACACTTCCTTGCTAGGAAATAGCGTCTGCAGATGTCTAGGTATCGTAGCAATAGAGTTCTAATGCTTCTTAAAACGCGATATCGCATCTCATTTCTATGTTTCATGGTAAGATGTAATACGATTTGGGATGTGTTATGTATTCCTCCTCTACACTTCAAATGAATGTAAATGCGACACTTCCTTGCTAGGAAATAGCGTTTGCAAATGTCTACCTATCGTAGCAATAATGTTCTAATGCTTCTTAAAACGAGATATCGCATCTCATTTCTATGTCTCATGGTAAGATATAATATGATTTGCGAAGTATCATGTATTCCTCGTCTACACTTCAAATGAATGTAAATGCGACACTTCCTTGCTAGGAAATAGCGTCTGCAGATGTCTAGGTATCGTAGCAATAGAGTTCAAATGCTTCTTAAAACGAGATATTGCATCTCATATCTATGTTTCATGATAAGATATAATATTCATTGGGAAGTGTTATGCATTCCTCGTATACGATTCAAATGAATGTAAATGCGACACTTCCTTGCAAGGAAATAGCTTTTACAGATGTCTACGTATCGTAGCAATAGAGTTCATATGATTCTTAAAACGCGATATCGCATCTCATTTCTATGTTTCATGGTAAGATATAACATGATTTGCGAAGTGTTACGTATTCCTCGTCTACACTTCAAATGAATGTGAATGCGATACTTCCTCGCTAGGTAATAGCGTTTGGAGATGTCTACGTATCGTAGCAATAGCTTTCTAATGCTTCTTAAAACGCGATATCGCATCTCATTTCTGTGTTTCATGGTAAGATATAACATGATTTGCGAAGTGTTATGTATTCCTCGTCTACACTTCAAATGAATGTGAATGCGATACTTCCTCGCTAGGAAGTAGCGTTTGCAGATGTCTACGTATCGTAGCAATAGAGTACAAATGCTTCTTAGAACGAGATATTGCATCTCATATCTATGTTTCATGATAAGATATAATATTCATTGCGAAGTGTTATGTATTCCTCGTCTACACTTCAAATGAATGTAAATGCGACACTTCCTTGCAAGGAAATAGCGTTTGCAGATGTCTACCTATCGTAGCAATAGAGTTCTAATGCTTCTTAAAACGCGATATCGCATCTCATTTCTATGTTTCATGGTAAGATATAACATGATTTGCGAAGTGTTATGTATTCCTCGTCTACACTTCAAATGAATGTGAATGCGATACTTCCTCGCTAGGAAATAGCGTTTGCAGATGTCTACGTATCGTAGCAACAGCTTTCTAATGCTCCTTAAAACGCGATATCGCATCTCATTTCTATGTTTCATGGTAAGATATAATATGATTTGCGAAGTGTTATGTATTCCTCGTCTACACTTCAAATGAATGTGAATGCGACACTTCCTCGCTAGGAAATAGCGTTTGCAGATGTCAACGTATCGTAGCAATAGCTTTCTAATGCTTCTTAAAACGCGATATCGCATCTCATTTCTGGGTTTCATGGTAAGATATAATATGATTTGCGAAGTGTTATGTATTCCTCCTCTACACTTCAAATGAATGTAAATGCGACACTTCCTTGCTAGGAAATAGCGTCTGCAGATGTCTAGGTATCGTAGCAATAGATTTCTAATGCTTCTTGAAACGCGATATCGCACCTCATTTCTATGTTTCATGGTAAGATATAATATGATTTGCGAATTGTTATGTATTCCTCGTCTACACTTCAAATGAATGTAAATGCGACACTTCCTTGCAAGGGAATAGCGTTTGCAGATGTCTACCTATCGTAGCAATAGAGTTCTAATGCTTCTTAAAACGCGATATCGCATCTCATTTCTATGTTTCATGGTAAGATATAATATCATTTGCGAAGTGTCATGTATTCCTCGTCTACACTTCAAATGAATGTAAATGCGACACTTCCTTGCTAGGAAATAGCGTCTGCAGATGTCTAGGTATCGTAGCAATAGAGTTCTAATGCTTCTTAAAACGCGATATCGCATCTCATTTCTATGTTTCATGGTAAGATGTAATACGATTTGGGATGTGTTATGTATTCCTCCTCTACACTTCAAATGAATGTAAATGCGACACTTCCTTGCTAGGAAATAGCGTTTGCAAATGTCTACCTATCGTAGCAATAATGTTCTAATGCTTCTTAAAACGAGATATCGCATCTCATTTCTATGTCTCATGGTAAGATATAATATGATTTGCGAAGTGTCATGTATTCCTCGTCTACACTTCAAATGAATGTAAATGCGACACTTCCTTGCTAGGAAATAGCGTCTGCAGATGTCTAGGTATCGTAGCAATAGAGTTCAAATGCTTCATAAAACGAGATATTGCATCTCATATCTATGTTTCATGATAAGATATAATATTCATTGGGAAGTGTTATGCATTCCTCGTATACGATTCAAATGAATGTAAATGCGACACTTCCTTGCAAGGAAATAGCTTTTACAGATGTCTACGTATCGTAGCAATAGAGTTCATATGATTCTTAAAACGCGATATCGCATCTCATTTCTATGTTTCATGGTAAGATATAACATGATTTGCGAAGTGTTACGTATTCCTCGTCTACACTTCAAATGAATGTGAATGCGATACTTCCTCGCTAGGTAATAGCGTTTGGAGATGTCTACGTATCGTAGCAATAGCTTTCTAATGCTTCTTAAAACGCGATATCGCATCTCATTTCTGTGTTTCATGGTAAGATATAACATGATTTGCGAAGTGTTATGTATTCCTCGTCTACACTTCAAATGAATGTGAATGCGATACTTCCTCGCTAGGAAATAGCGTTTGCAGATGTCTACGTATCGTAGCAATAGAGTACAAATGCTTCTTAGAACGAGATATTGCATCTCATATCTATGTTTCATGATAAGATATAATATTCATTGCGAAGTGTTATGTATTCCTCGTCTACACTTCAAATGAATGTAAATGCGACACTTCCTTGCAAGGAAATAGCGTTTGCAGATGTCTACCTATCGTAGCAATAGAGTTCTAATGCTTCTTAAAACGCGATATCGCATCTCATTTCTATGTTTCATGGTAAGATATAACATGATTTGCGAAGTGTTATGTATTCCTCGTCTACACTTCAAATGAATGTGAATGCGATACTTCCTCGCTAGGAAATAGCGTTTGCAGATGTCTACGTATCGTAGCAACAGCTTTCTAATGCTCCTTAAAACGCGATATCGCATCTCATTTCTATGTTTCATGGTAAGATATAATATGATTTGCGAAGTGTTATGTATTCCTCGTCTACACTTCAAATGAATGTGAATGCGACACTTCCTCGCTAGGAAATAGCGTTTGCAGATGTCAACGTATCGTAGCAATAGCTTTCTAATGCTTCTTAAAACGCGATATCGCATCTCATTTCTATGTCTCATGGTAAGATATAATATGATTTGCGAAGTGTCATGTATTCCTCGTCTACACTTCAAATGAATGTAAATGCGACACTTCCTTGCTAGGAAATAGCGTCTGCAGATGTCTAGGTATCGTAGCAATAGAGTTCAAATGCTTCTTAAAACGAGATATTGCATCTCATATCTATGTTTCATGATAAGATATAATATTCATTGGGAAGTGTTATGTATTCCTCGTCTACACTACAAATGAATGTAAATGCGACACTTCCTTGCAAGGAAATAGCGTTTGCAAATGTCTACCTATCGTAGCAATAATGTTCTAATGCTTCTTAAAACGAGATATCGCATCTCATTTCTATGTCTCATGGTAAGATATAATATGATTTGCGAAGTGTCATGTATTCCTCGTCTACACTTCAAATGAATGTAAATGCTACACTTCCTTGCTAGGAAATAGCGTCTGCAGATGTCTAGGTATCGTAGCAATAGAGTTCATATGATTCTTAAAACGCGATATCGCATCTCATTTCTATGTTTCATGGTAAGATATAACATGATTTGCGAAGTGTTATGTATTCCTCGTATACACTTCAAATGAATGTGAATGCGATACTTCCTCGCTAGGAAATAGCGTTTGCAGATGTCTACGTATCGTAGCAATAGCTTTCTAATGCTTCTTAAAACGCGATATCGCATCTCATTTCTAAGTTTCATGGTAAGATATAACATGATTTGCGAAGTGTCATGTATTCCTCGTCTACACTTCAAATGAATGTAAATGCGACACTTCCTTGCTAGGAAATAGCGTCTGCAGATGTCTAGGTATCGTAGCAATAGAGTTCTAATTCTATTTCTATGTTTCTCATTTCTATGTTTCATGGTAAGATATAACATGATTTGCGAAGTGTTATGTATTCCTCGTCTACACTTCAAATGATTGTGAATGCGATACTTCCTCGCTAGGTAATAGCGTTTGCAGATGTCTACGTATCGTAGCAATAGCTTTCTAATGCTTCTTAAAACGCGATATCGCATCTCATTTCTGTGTTTCATGGTAAGATATAATATGATTTGCGAAGTGTTATGTATTCCTCCTGTACACTTGAAATGAATGTAAATGCGACACCTCCTTGCAAGGAAATAGCGTTTGCAGTTGTCTACCTATCGTAGCAATAGAGTTCTAATGCTTCTTAAAACGCGATATCGCATCTCATTTCTATGTTTCATGGTAAGATATAATATGATTTGCGAAGTGTCATGTATTCCTCGTCTACACTTCAAATGAATGTAAATGCGACACTTCCTTGCTAGGAAATAGCGTCTGCAGATGTCTAGGTATCGTAGCAATAGAGTTCAAATGCTTCTTAAAACGAGATATTGCATCTCATATCTATGTTTCATGATAAGATATAATATTCATTGGGAAGTGTTATGTATTCCTCGTCTACACTTCAAATGAATGTAAATGCGACACTTCCTTGCAAGGAAATAGCGTTTGCAAATGTCTACCTATCGTAGCAATAATGTTCTAATGCTTCTTAAACCGAGATATCGCATCTCATTTCTATGTTTCATGGTAAGATATAATATGATTTGCGAAGTGTTATGTATTCCTCCTCTACACTTCAAATGAATGTAAATGCGATACTTCCTCGCTAGGTAATAGCGTTTGCAGATGTCTACGTATCGTAGCAATAGCTTTCTAATGCATCTTAAAACGCGATATCGCATCTCATTTCTGTGTTTCATGGTAAGATATAATATGATTTGCGAAGTGTTATGTATTCCTCCTCTACACTTCAAATGAATGTAAATGCGACACCTCCTTGCAAGGAAATAGCGTTTGCAGTTGTCGACCTATCGTAGCAATAGTGTTCTAATGCTTCTTAAAACGAGATATCGCATCTCATTTCTATGTTTCATGGTAAGATATAATATGATTTGCGAAGTGTTATGTATTCCTCGTCTACACTTCAAATGAATGTAAATGCGACACTTCCTTGCAAGGAAATAGCGTTTGCAGATGTCTACCTATCGTAGCAATAGAGTTCTAATGCTTCTTAAAACGCGATATCGCATCTCATTTCTATGTTTCATGGTAAGATATAATATGATTTGCGAAGTGTCATGTATTCCTGGTCTACACTTCAAATGAATGTAAATGCGACACTTCCTTGCTAGGAAATAGCGTCTGCAGGTGTCTAGGTATCGTAGCAATAGAGTTCTAATGCTTCTTAAAACGCGATATCGCATCTCATTTCTATGTTTCATGGTAAGATGTAATACGATTTGCGAAGTGTTATGTATTCCTCCTCTACACTTCAAATGAATGTAAATGCGACACTTCCTTGCCAGGATATAGCGTTTGCAAATGTCTACCTATCGTAGCAATAATGTTCTAATGCTTCTTAAAACGAGATATCGCATCTCATTTCTATGTCTCATGGTAAGATATAATATGATTTGCGAAGTGTCATGTATTCCTCGTCTACACTTCAAATGAATGTAAATGCGACACTTCCTTGCTAGGAAATAGCGTCTGCAGATGTCTAGGTATCGTAGCAATAGAGTTCAAATGCTTCTTAAAACGAGATATTGCATCTCATATCTATGTTTCATGATAAGATATAATATTCATTGGGAAGTGTTATGCATTCCTCGTATACGATTCAAATGAATGTAAATGCGACACTTCCTTGCAAGGAAATAGCTTTTGCAGATGTCTACGTATCGTAGCAATAGAGTTCATATGATTCTTAAAACGCGATATCGCATCTCATTTCTATGTTTCATGGTAAGATATAATATGATTTGCGAAGTGTTATGTATTCCTCGTCTACACTTCAAATGAATGTGAATGCGACACTTCCTCGCTAGGAAATAGCGTTTGCAGATGTCTACGTATCGTAGCACTAGCTTTCTAATGCTTCTTAAAACGCGATATCGCATCTCATTTCAATGTTTCATGGTAAGATATAATATTATTTGCGAAGTGTCATGTATTCCTCGTCTACACTTCAAATGAATGTGAATGCGATACTTCCTCGCTAGGAAATAGCGTTTGCAGATGTCTACGTATCGTAGCAATAGCTTTCTAATGCTTCTTAAAACGCGATATCGCATCTCATTTCTAAGTTTCATGGTAAGATATAACATGATTTGCGAAGTGTCATGTATTCCTCGTCTACACTTCAAATGAATGTAAATGCGACACTTCCTTGCAAGGAAATAGCGTTTGCAGATGTCTACCTATCGTAGCAATAGAGTTCTAATGCTTCTTAAACCCCGATATCGCATCTCATTTCTATGTTTCATGGTAAGATATATCATGATTTGCGAAGTGTTATGTATTCCTCGTCTACACATCAAATGATTGTGAATGCGATACTTCCTCGCTAGGTAATAGCGTTTGCAGATGTCTACGTATCGTAGCAATAGCTTTCTAATGCTCCTTAAAACGCGATGTCGCATCTCATTTCTGTGTTTCATGGTAAGATATAATATGATTTGCGAAGTGTTATGTATTCCTCCTCTACACTTCAAATGAATGTAAATGCGACACTTCCTTGCAAGGAAATAGCGTTTGCAAATGTCTACCTAACGTAGCAATAATATTCTAATGCTACTTAAAACGAGATATCTCATCTCATTTCTATGTCTCATGGTAAGATATTATATGATTTGCGAAGTGTCATGTATTCCTCGTCTACACTTCAAATGAATGTAAATGCGACACTTCCTTGCTAGGAAATAGCGTCTGCAGGTGTCTAGGTATCGTAGCAATAGAGTTCAAATGCTTATTAAAACGAGATATTGCATCTCATATATATGTTTCATGATAAGATATAATATTCATTGGGAAGTGTTATGTATTCCTCGTCTACACTTCAAATGAATGTAAATGCGACACTTCCTTGCAAGGAAATAGCGTTTGCAGATGTCTACCTATCGTAGCAATAGAGTTCTAATGCTCCTTAAAACGCGATATCGCATCTCATTTCTATGTTTCATGGTAAGATATAATATGATTTGCGAAGTGTTATGTATTCCTCGTCTACACTTCAAATGAATGTGAATGCGACACTTCCTCGCTAGGAAATAGCGTTTGCAGATGTCTACGTATCGTAGCACTAGCTTTCTAATGCTTCTTAAAACGCGATATCGCATCTCATTTCAATGTTTCATGGTAAGATATAATATTATTTGCGAAGTGTCATGTATTCCTCGTCTACACTTCAAATGAATGTGAATGCGATACTTCCTCGCTAGGAAATAGCGTTTGCAGATGTCTACGTATCGTAGCAATAGCTTTCTAATGCTTCTTAAAACGCGATATCGCATCTCATTTCTAAGTTTCATGGTAAGATATAACATGATTTGCGAAGTGTCATGTATTCCTCGTCTACACTTCAAATGAATGTAAATGCGACACTTCCTTGCAAGGAAATAGCGTTTGCAGATGTCTACCTATCGTAGCAATAGAGTTCTAATGCTTCTTAAAACCCGATATCGCATCTCATTTCTATGTTTCATGGTAAGATATAACATGATTTGCGAAGTGTTATGTATTCCTCGTCTACACTTCAAATGAATGTGAATGCGATACTTCCTTGCTAGGAAATAGCGTTTGCAGATGTCTACGTATCGTAGCAACAGCTTTCTAATGCTTCTTAAAACGCGATATCGCATCTCATTTCTATGTTTCATGGTAAGATATATGATTTGCGAAGTGTTATGTATTCCTCGTCTACACTCCAAATGAATGTAAATGCGACACTTCCTTGCTAGGAAATAGCGTCTGCAAATGTCTAGGTATCGTAGCAATAGAGTTCTAATGCTTCTTAAAACGCGATATCGCATCTCATTTCTATGTTTCATGGTAAGATGTAATACGATTTGCGAAGTGTTATGTATTCCTCCTCTACACTTCAAATGAATGTAAATGCGACACTTCCTTGCTAGGAAATAGCGTTTGCAGATGTCTACCTATCGTAGCAATAGAATTCTAATGCTTCTTAAAACGCGATATCGCATCTCATTTCTATGTTTCATGGTAAGATATAATACGATTTGCGAAGTGTTATGTATTCCTCGTCTACACTTCAAATGAATGTGAATGCGACACTTCCTCGCTAGGAAATAGCGTTTGCAGATGTCTACGTATCGTAGCAATAGCTTTCTAATGCTGCTTAAAACGCGATATCGCATCTCATTTCTATGTTTCATGGTAAGATATAATATGATTTGCGAAGTGTTATGTATTCCTCCTCTACACTTCAAATGAATCTAAATGCGACACTTCCTTGCAAGGAAATAGCGTTTGCAAATGTCTACCTATCGTAGCAATAATGTTCTAATGCTTCTTAAAACGAGATATCGCATCTCATTTCTATGTCTCATGGTAAGATATAATATGATTTGCGATGTGTCATGTATTCCTCGTCTACACTTCAAATGAATGTAAATGCGACACTTCCTTGCTAGGAAATAGCGTCTGCAGATGTCTAGGTATCGTAGCGATAGAGTTCTAATGCTTCTTTAAACGCGATATCGCATCTCATTTCCATGTTTCATGGTAAGATGTAATACGATTTGCGAAGTGTTATGTATTCCTCCTCTACACTTCAAATGAATGTAAATGCCACACTTCCTTGCTAGGAAATAGCGTCTGCAGATGTCTAGGTATCGTAGCAATAGATTTCTAATGCTTCTTAAAACGCGATATCGCACCTCATTTCTATGTTTCATGGTAAGATATAATATGATTTGCGAAGTGTTATGTATTCCTCGTCTACACTTCAAATGAATGTAAATGCGACACTTCCTTGCAAGGAAATAGCGTTTGCAGATGTCTACCTATCGTAGCAATAGAGTTCTAATGCTTCTTAAAACGCGATATCGCATCTCATTTCTATGTTTCATGGTAAGATGTAATACGATTTGGGAAGTGTTATGTATTCCTCCTCTACACTGCAAATGAATGTAAATGCGACACTTCCTTGCTAGGAAATAGCGTTTGCAAATGTCTACCTATCGTAGCAATAATGTTCTAATGCTTCTTAAAACGAGATATCGCATCTCATTTCTATGTCTCATGGTAAGATATAATATGATTTGCGAAGTGTCATGTATTCCTCGTCTACACTTCAAATGAATGTAAATGCGACACTTTCTTGCTAGGAAATAGCGTCTGCAGATGTCTAGGTATCGTAGCAATAGAGTTCAAATGCTTCTTAAAACGAGATATTGCATCTCATATCTATGTTTCATGATAAGATATAATATTCATTGGGAAGTGTTATGCATTCCTCGTATACGATACAAATGAATGTAAATGCGACACTTCCTTGCAAGGAAATAGCTTTTGCAGATGTCTACGTATCGTAGCAATAGAGTTCATATGATTCTTAAAACGCGATATCGCATCTCATTTCTATGTTTCATGGTAAGATATAACATGATTTGCGAAGTGTTATGTATTCCTCGTCTACACTTCAAATGAATGTGAATGCGATACTTCCTCGCTAGTAAATAGCGTTTGCAGATGTCTACGTATCGTAGCAATAGCTTTCTAATGCTTCTTAAAACGCGATATCGCATTTCATTTCTAAGTTTCATGGTAAGATATAACATGATTTGCGAAGTGTCATGTATTCCTCGTCTACACTTCAAATGAATGTAAATGCGACACTTCCTTGCTAGGAAATAGCGTCTGCAGATGTCTAGGTATCGTAGCAATAGAGTTCTAATTCTATTTCTATGTTTCTCATTTCTATGTTTCATGGTAAGATATAACATGATTTGCGAAGTGTTATGTATTCCTCCTCCACACTTCAAATGAATGTAAATGCGACACTTCCTTGCTAGGAAATAGCGTTTGCAAATGTCTACCTATCGTAGCAATAATGTTCTAATGCTTCTTAAAACGAGATATCGCATCTCATTTCTATGTCTCATGGTAAGATATAATATGATTTGCGAAGTGTCATGTATTCCTCGTCTACACTTCAAATGAATGTAAATGCGACACTTTCTTGCTAGGAAATAGCGTCTGCAGATGTCTAGGTATCGTAGCAATAGAGTTCAAATGCTTCTTAAAACGAGATATAGCATCTCATATCTATGTTTCATGATAAGATATAATATTCATTGGGAAGTGTTATGCATTCCTCGTATACGATTCAAATGAATGTAAATGCGACACTTCCTTGCAAGGAAATAGCTTTTGCAGATGTCTACGTATCGTAGCAATAGAGTTCATATGATTCTTAAAACGCGATATCGCATCTCATTTCTATGTTTCATGGTAAGATATAACATGATTTGCGAAGTGTTATGTATTCCTTGTCTACACTTCAAATGAATGTGAATGCGATACTTCCTCGCTAGGAAATAGCGTTTGCAGATGTCTACGTATCGTAGCAACAGCTTTCTAATGCTTCTTAAAACGCGATATCGCATTTCATTTCTAAGTTTCATGGTAAGATATAACATGATTTGCGAAGTGTCATGTATTCCTCGTCTACACTTCAAATGAATGTAAATGCGACACTTCCTTGCTAGGAAATAGCGTCTGCAGATGTCTAGGTATCGTAGCAATAGAGTTCAAATGCTTCTTAAAACGAGATATTGCATCTCATATATATGTTTCATGATAAGATATAATATTCATTGGGAAGTGTTATGTATTCCTCGTCTACACTTCAAATGAATGTAAATGCGACACTTCCTTGCAAGGAAATAGCGTTTGCAGATGTCTACCTATCGTAGCAATAGAGTTCTAATGCTCCTTAAAACGCGATATCGCATCTCATTTCTATGTTTCATGGTAAGATATAATATGATTTGCGAAGTGTTATGTATTCCTCGCCTACACTTCAAATGAATGTGAATGCGACACTTCCTCGCTAGGAAATAGCGTTTGCAGATGTCTACGTATCGTAGCACTAGCTTTCTAATGCTTCTTAAATCGCGATATCGCATCTCATTTCAATGTTTCATGGTAAGATATAATATTATTTGCGAAGTGTCATGTATTCCTCGTCTACACTTCAAATGAATGTGAACGCGATACTTCCTCGCTAGGAAATAGCGTTTGCAGATGTCTACGTATCGTAGCAATAGCTTTCTAATGCTTTTTAAAACGCGATATCGCATCTCATTTCTAAGTTTCATGGTAAGATATAACATGATTTGCGAAGTGTCATGTATTCCTCGTCTACACTTCAAATGAATGTAAATGCGACACTTCCTTGCAAGGAAATAGCGTTTGCAGATGTCTACCTATCGTAGCAATAGAGTTCTAATGCTTCTTAAAACCCGATATCGCATCTCATTTCTATGTTTCATGGTAAGATATAATATGATTTGCGAAGTGTCATGTATTCCTCGTCTACACTTCAAATGAATGTAAATGCGACACTTCCTTGCTAGGAAATAGCGTCTGCAGATGTCTAGGTATCGTAGCAATAGAGTTCTAATTCTATTTCTATGTTTCTCATTTCTATGTTTCATGGTAAGATATAACATGATTTGCGAAGTGTTATGTATTCCTCCTCTACACTTCAAATGAATGTAAATGCGACACTTCCTCGCTAGGAAATAGCGTCTGCAGATGTCTAGGTATCGTAGCAATAGATTTCTAATGCTTCTTAAAACGCGATATCGCACCTCATTTCTATGTTTCATGGTAAGATATAATATGATTTGCGAAGTGTTATGTATTCCTCGTCTACACTTCAAATGAATGTAAATGCGACACTTCCTTGCAAGGAAATAGCGTTTGCAGATGTCTACCTATCGTAGCAATAGAGTTCTAATGCTTCTTAAAACGCGATATCGCATCTCATTTCTATGTTTCATGGTAAGATGTAATACGATTTGGGAAGTGTTATGTATTCCTCCTCCACACTTCAAATGAATGTAAATGCGACACTTCCTTGCTAGGAAATAGCGTTTGCAAATGTCTACCTATCGTAGCAATAATGTTCTAATGCTTCTTAAAACGAGATATCGCATCTCATTTCTATGTCTCATGGTAAGATATAATATGATTTGCGAAGTGTCATGTATTCCTCGTCTACACTTCAAATGAATGTAAATGCGACACTTCCTTGCTAGGAAATAGCGTCTGCAGATGTCTAGGTATCGTAGCAATAGAGTTCTAATTCTATTTCTATGTTTCTCATTTCTATGCTTCATGGTAAGATATAACATGATTTGCGAAGTGTTATGTATTCCTCGTCTACACTTCAAATGATTGTGAATGCGATACTTCCTCGCTAGGTAATAGCGTTTGCAGATGTCTACGTATCGTCGCAATAGCTTTCTAATGCTTCTTAAAACGCGATATCGCATCTCATTTCTGTGTTTCATGGTAAGATATAATATGATTTGCGAAGTGTTATGTATTCCTCCTCTACACTTCAAATGAATGTAAATGCGACACTTCCTTGCAAGGAAATAGCGTTTGCAAATGTCTACCTACCGTAGCAATAATGTTCTAATGCTACTTAAAGCGAGATATCTCATCTCATTTCTATGTCTCATGGTAAGATATAATATGATTTGCGAAGTGTCATGTATTCCTCGTCTACACTTCAAACGAATGTAAATGCGACACTTCCTTGCTAGGAAATAGCGTCTGCAGATGTCTAGGTATCGTAGCAATAGAGTTCAAATGCTTCTTAAAACGAGATATTGCATCTCATATATATGTTTCATGATAAGATATAATATTCATTGGGAAGTGTTATGTATTCCTCGTCTACACTTCAAATGAATGTAAATGCGACACTTCCTTGCAAGGAAATAGCGTTTGCAGATGTCTACCTATCGTAGCAATAGAGTTCTAATGCTTCTTAAAACGCGATATCGCATCTCATTTCTATGTTTCATGGTAAGATATAACATGATTTGCGAAGTGTTATGTATTCCTCGTCTACACTTCAAATGAATGTGAATGCGATACTTCCTCGCTAGGAAATAGCGTTTGCAGGTGTCTACGTATCGTAGCAACAGCTTTCTAATGCTTCTTAAAACGCGATATCGCATCTCATTTCTATGTTTCATGGTAAGATATAATATGATTTGCGAAGTGTCATGTATTCCTCGTCTACACTTCAAGTGAATGTAAATGCGACACTTCTTTGCTAGGAAATAGCGTCTGCAGATGTCTAGGTATCGTAGCAATAGATTTCTAATGCTTCTTAAAACGCGATGTCGCATCTCATTTTTATGTTTCATGGTAAGATATAATATGATTTGCGAAGTGTTATGTATTCCTCGTCTACACTTCAAATGAATGTAAATGCGACACTTCCTTGCAAGGAAATAGCGTTTGCAGATGTCTACCTATCGTAGCAATAGAATTCTAATGCTTCTTAAAACGCGATATCGCATCTCATTTCTATGTTTCATGGTAAGATATAATATGATTTGCGAAGTGTTATGTATTCCTCGTCTACACTTCAAATGAATGTAAATGCGACACTTCCTTGCAAAGAAATAGCGTTTGCAGATGTCTACGTATCGTAGCAATAGATATGTAATGCTTCTTAAAACGCGATATCGCATCTCATTTCTACGTTTCATGGTATGATATAATATGATTCGCGAAGTGTCATGTATACCTCGTCTACTATTCAAATGAGTGTAAATGCGACACTTCCTAGCAAGGAAATAGCGTTTGCAGATGTCTACGTATCGTAGCTATAGATTTCTAATGCTTCTTAAAACGCGATATCGCATCTCATTTCTGTGTTTCATGGTAAGATATAATATGATTTGCGAAGTGTTATGTATTCCTCTTCTACACTTCAAATGAATGTAAATGCGACACCTCCTTGCAAGGTAATAGCGTTTGCAGTTGTCTACCTATCGTAGCAATAGTGTTCTAATGCTTCTTAAAACGAGATATCTCATCTCATTTCTATGTTTCATGGTAAGATATAATGTGATTTGCGAAGTGTTATGTATTCCTCGTCTACACTTCAAATGAATGTAAATGCGACACTTCCTTGCAAGGAAATAGCGTTTGCTGATGTCTACGTATCGAAGCAATAGAGTACAAATGCTTCTTAAAACGAGATATTGCATCTCATATCTATGTTTCATGATAAGATATAATATTCATTGCGAAGTGTTATGTATTCCTCGTCTACACTTCAATGAATGTAAATGCGACACTTCCTTGCAAGGAAATAGCGTTTGCAGATGTCTACCTATAGTAGCAATAGAGTTCTAATGCTTCTTAAAACGCGATATCGCATCTCATTTCTATGTTTCATGGTAAGATATAACATGATATGCGAAGTGTTATGTATTCCACGTCTACACTTCAAATGAATGTGAATGCGATACTTCCTCGCTAGGAAATAGCGTTTGCAGGTGTCTACGTATCGTAGCAATAGCTTTCTAATGCTTCTTAAAACGCGATATCGCATCTCATTTCTACGTTTCATGGTAAGTTATAATATAATTTGCGAAGTGTCATGTATTCCTCGTCTACTATTCAAATGAGTGTAAATGCGACACTTCCTAGCAAGGAAATAGCGTTTGCAGATGTCTACGTATCGTAGCTATAGATTTCTAATGCTTCTTAAAACGCGATATCGCATCTCATTTCTATGTTTCATGGTAAGATATAATATGATTTGCGAAGTGTTATGTATTCCTCGTCTACACTTCAAATGAATGTAAATGCGACACTTCCTTGCAAGGAAATAGCGTTTGCAGATGTCTAGGTATCGTAGCAATAGAGTTCTTATGCTTCTTAAAACGCGATATCGCATCCCATATCTATGTTTCATGGTAAGATGTAATATGATTTGCGAAGTGTTATGTATTCCTCCTCTACACTTCAAATGAATGTAAATGCGACACTTCCTTGCTAGGAAATAGCGTTTGCAGATGTCTACGTATCGTAGCAATAGCTTTCTAATGCTTCTTAACACGCGATATCGCATCTCATTTCTACGTTTCATGGTATGATATAATATGATTTGCGAAGTGTCATGTATTCCTCGTCTACTATTCAAATGAGTGTAAATGCGACACTTCCTAGCAAGGAAATAGCGTTTGCAGATGTCTACGTATCGTAGCTATAGATTTCTAATGCTTCTTAAAACGCGATATCGCATCTCATTTCTATGTTTCATGGTAAGATATAATATGATTTGCGAAGTGTTATGTATTCCTCGTCTACACTTCAAATGAATGTAAATGCGACACTTCCTTGCTAGGGAATAGCGTTTGCAGATGTCTACGTATCGTAGCAATAGCTTTCTAATGCTTCTTAAAACGCGATATCGCATCTCATTTCTATGTTTCATGGTAAGATATAATATGATTTGCGAAGTGTTATGTATTCCTCGTCTACACTTCAAATGAATGTGAATGCGACACTTCCTCGCTAGGAAATAGCGTCTGCAGATGTCTAGGTATCGTAGCAATAGAGTTCTAATTCTTCTTAAAACGCGATATCGCATCTCATTTCTATGTTTCATGGTAAGATGTAATATGATTTGCGTAGTGTTATGTATTCCTCCTCTAAACTTCAAATGAATATAAATGCGACACTTCCTTGCTAGGAAATAGCGTCTGCAGATGTCTAGGTATCGTAGCAATAGATTTCTAATGCTTCTTAAAACGCGATTTCGCACCTCATTTCTATGTTTCATGGTAAGATATAATATGATTTGCGAAGTGTTATGTATTCCTCGTCTACACTTCAAATGAATGTAAATGCGACACTTCCTTGCTAGGAAATAGCGTTTGCAGATGTCTACGTATCGTAGCAATAGCTTTCTAATGCTTCTTAAAACGCGATATCGCATCTCATTTCTACGTTTCATGGTAAGATATAATATGATTTGCGAAGTGTCATGTATTCCTCGTCTACTATTCAAATGAGTGTAAATGCGACACTTCCTAGCAAGGAAATAGCGTTTGCAGATGTCTACGTATCGTAGCTATAGATTTCTAATGCTTCTTAAAACGCGATATCGCATCTCATTTCTATGTTTCATGGTAAGATATAATATGATTTGCGAAGTGTTATGTATTCCTCGTCTACACTTCAAATGAATGTAAATGCGACACTTCCTTGCAAGGAAATAGCGTTTGCAGATGTCTAGGTATCGTAGCAATAGAGTTCTAATGCTTCTTAAAACGCGAAATCGCATCTCATATCTATGTTTCATGGTAAGATGTAATATGATTTGCGAAGTGTTATGTATTCCTCCTCTACACTTCAAATGAATGTAAATGCGACACTTCCTTGCTAGGAAATAGCGTTTGCAGATGTCTACGTATCGTAGCAATAGCTTTCTAATGCTTCTTAAAACGCGATATCGCATCTCATTTCTATGTGTCATGGTAAGATATAACATGATTTGCGAAGTGTTATGTATTCCTCGTCTACACTTCAAATGAATGTAAATGCGACACTTCCTAGCAAGGAAATAGCGTTTGCAGATGTCTACGTATCGTAGCTATAGATTTCTAATGCTTCTTAAAACGCGATATCGCATCTCATTTCTATGTTTCATGGTAAGATATAATATTCATTGCGATGTGTTATGCATTCCTCGTCTACACTTCAAATGAATGTAAATGCGACACTTCCTCGCTAGGAAATTGCGTTTGCAGATGTCTACGTATCGTAGCAATAGAGTTCTTATGATTCTTAAAACGCGATATCGCATCTCATTTCTATGTTTCATGGTAAGATACAATATGATTTGCGAAGTGTTATGTATTCCTCGACTACACATCAAATGAATGTAAATGCGACACTTCCTTGCAAGGAAATAGCGTTTGCAGATGTCTACCTATCGTAGCAGTAGAGTTCTAATGCTACTTAAAACGCGATATCGCATCTCATTTCTATGTTTCATGGTAAGATATAATATTCATTGCGAAGTGTTATGCATTCCTCGTCTATGATTCACATGAATGTAAATGCGACACTTCCTTGCAAGGAAATAGCGTTTGCAGATGTCTAGGTATCGTAGCAATAGAGTTCTAATGCTTCTTAAAACGCGATATCGCATCTCATTTCTATGTTTCATGGTAAGATATAACATGATTTGCGAAGTGTTATGTATTCCTCGTCTACACTTCAAATGAATGTAAATGCGACACTTCCTTGCAAGGAAATAGCGTTTGCAGGAGTCTACCTATCGTAGCAATAGAGTTCTAATGCTTCTTAAAACGCGATATCGCATCTCATTTCTATGTTTCATGGTAAGATGTAATACGATTTGGGAAGTGTTATGTATTCCTCCTCTACACTTCAAATGAATGTAAATGCGACACTTCCTTGCTAGGAAATAGCGTTTGCAAATGTCTACCTATCGTAGCAATAATGTTCTAATGCTTCTTAAAACGAGATATCGCATCTCATTTCTATGTTTCATGGTAAGATATAACATCATTTGCGAAGTGTTATGTATTCCTCGTCTACGATTCAAATGAAAGTAAATGCGACACTTCCTTGCAAGGAAATAGCGTTTGCAGATGTCTACGTATCGTAGCAATAGAGTACATATGATTCTTAAAGCGCGATATCGAATCTCATTTCTATGTTTCATGGTAAGATATATCATGATTTGCGAAGTGTTATGTATTCCTCGTCCACACTTCAAATGAATGTGAATGCGATACTTCCTCGCTAGGAAATAGCGTTTGCAGATGTCTACGTATCGTAGCAATAGCCTTCTAATGCTTCTTAAAACGCGATATCGCATCTCATTTCTATGTTTCATGGTAAGATATGATATGATTTGCGAAGTGTCATGTATTCCTCGTCTACACTTCAAATGAATGTAAATGCGACACTTCCTTGTTAGGAAATAGCGTCTGCAGATGTCTAGGTATCGTAGCAATAGAGTTCTAATGCTCCTTAAAACGCGATATCGCATCTCATTTCTACGTTTCATGGTAAGATGTAATATGATTTGCGAAGTGTTATGTGTTCCTCGTCTACACTTCACATGAATGTTAATGCGACACTTCCTTTAAGGAAATAGCGTTTGCTTATGTCTACCTATCGTAGCAGTAGAGTTCTAAAGCTTCTTAAAACGCGATATCGCATCTCATATCTATGTTTCATGGTAAGATGTAATATGATTTGCGAAGTGTTATGTATTCCTCCTCTACACTTCAAATGAATGTAAATGCGACACTTCCTTGCTAGGAAATAGCGTTTGCAGATGTCTACGTATCGTAGCAATAGCTTTCTAATGCTTCTTAAAACGCGATATCGCATCTCATTTCTATGTGTCATGGTAAGATATAATATGATTTGCGAAGTGTTATGTATTCCTCGACTACACATCAAATGAATGTAAATGCGACACTTCCTTGCAAGGAAATAGCGTTTGCACATGTCTACCTATCGTAGCAGTAGAGTTCTAATGCTACTTAAAACGCGATATCGCATCTCATTTCTATGTTTCATGGTAAGATATAATATTCATTGCGAAGTGTTATGCATTCCTCGTCTATGATTCACATGAATGTAAATGCGACACTTCCTTGCAAGGAAATAGCGTTTGCAGATGTCTAGGTATCGTAGCAATAGAGTTCTAATGCTTCTTAAAACGCGATATCGCATCTCATTTCTATGTTTCATGGTAAGATATAACATGATTTGCGAAGTGTTATGTATTCCTCGTCTACACTTCAAATGAATGTAAATGCGACACTTCCTTGCTAGGAAATAGCGTCTGCAGATGTCTAGGTATCGTAGCAATAGGGTTCTAATGCTTCTTAAAACGCGATATCCCATCTCATTTCTATGTGTCATGGTAAGATATAACATGATTTGCGAAGTGTTATGTATTCCTCGTCTACACTTCAAATGAATGTAAATGCGACACTTCCTTGCTAGGAAATAGCGTCTGCAGATGTCTAGGTATCGTAGCAATAGGTTTCTAATGCTTCTTAAAACGCGATATCGCACCTCATTTCTATGTTTCATGGTAAGATATAATATGATTTGCGAAGTGTTATGTATTCCTCGTCTACACTTCAAATGAATGTAAATGCGACACTTCCTTGCAAGGAAATAGCGTTTGCAGATGTCTACCTATCGTAGCAATAGAGTTCTAATGCTTCTTAAAACGCGATATCGCATCTCATTTCTATGTTTCATGGTAAGATATAATATGATTTGCGAAGTGTTATGTATTCCTCGTCTACACTTCAAATGAATGTAAATGCGACACTTCCTTGCAAAGAAATAGCGTTTGCAGATGTCTACGTATCGTAGCAATAGATATGTAATGCTTCTTAAAACGCGATATCGCATCTCATTTCTACGTTTCATGGTATGATATAATATGATTCGCGAAGTGTCATGTATACCTCGTCTACTATTCAAATGAGTGTAAATGCGACACTTCCTAGCAAGGAAATAGCGTTTGCAGATGTCTACGTATCGTAGCTATAGATTTCTAATGCTTCTTAAAACGCGATATCGCATCTCATTTCTGTGTTTCATGGTAAGATATAATATGATTTGCGAAGTGTTATGTATTCCTCTTCTACACTTCAAATGAATGTAAATGCGACACCTCCTTGCAAGGTAATAGCGTTTGCAGTTGTCTACCTATCGTAGCAATAGTGTTCTAATGCTTCTTAAAACGAGATATCACATCTCATTTCTATGTTTCATGGTAAGATATAATGTGATTTGCGAAGTGTTATGTATTCCTCGTCTACACTTCAAATGAATGTAAATGCGACACTTCCTTGCATGGAAATAGCGTTTGCTGATGTCTACGTATCGAAGCAATAGAGTACAAATGCTTCTTAAAACGAGATATTGCATCTCATATCTATGTTTCATGATAGGATATAATATTCATTGCGAAGTGTTATGTATTCCTCGTCTACACTTCAAATGAATGTAAATGCGACACTTCCTTGCAAGGAAATAGCGTTTGCAGATGTCTACCTATAGTAGCAATAGAGTTCTAATGCTTCTTAAAACGCGATATCGCATCTCATTTCTATGTTTCATGGTAAGATATAACATGATATGCGAAGTGTTATGTATTCCACGTCTACACTTCAAATGAATGTGAATGCGATACTTCCTCGCTAGGAAATAGCGTTTGCAGGTGTCTACGTATCGTAGCAATAGCTTTCTAATGCTTCTTAAAACGCGATATCGCATCTCATTTCTACGTTTCATGGTAAGATATAATATAATTTGCGAAGTGTCATGTATTCCTCGTCTACTATTCAAATGAGTGTAAATGCGACACTTCCTAGCAAGGAAATAGCGTTTGCAGATGTCTACGTATCGTAGCTATAGATTTCTAATGCTTCTTAAAACGCGATATCGCATCTCATTTCTATGTTTCATGGTAAGATATAATATGTTTTGCGAAGTGTTATGTATTCCTCGTCTACACTTCAAATGAATCTAAATGCGACACTTCCTTGCAAGGAAATAGCGTTTGCAGATGTCTAGGTATCGTAGCAATAGAGTTCTTATGCTTCTTAAAACGCGATATCGCATCCCATATCTATGTTTCATGGTAAGATGTAATATGATTTGCGAAGTGTTATGTATTCCTCCTCTACACTTCAAATGAATGTAAATGCGACACTTCCTTGCTAGGAAATAGCGTTTGCAGATGTCTACGTATCGTAGCAATAGCTTTCTAATGCTTCTTAAAACGCGATATCGCATCTCATTTCTATGTTTCATGGTAAGATATAATATGATTTGCGAAGTGTTATGTATTCCTCGTCTACACTTCAAATGAATGTGAATGCGACACTTCCTCGCTAGGAAATAGCGTCTGCAGATGTTTAGGTATCGTAGCAATAGAGTTCTAATTCTTCTTAAAACGCGATATCGCATCTCATTTCTATGTTTCATGGTAAGATGTAATATGATTTGCGTAGTGTTATGTATTCCTCCTCTAAACTTCAAATGAATATAAATGCGACACTTCCTTGCTAGGAAATAGCGTCTGCAGATGTCTAGGTATCGTAGCAATAGATTTCTAATGCTTCTTAAAACGCGATATCGCACCTCATTTCTATGTTTCATGGTAAGATATAATATGATTTGCGAAGTGTTATGTATTCCTCGTCTACACTTCAAATGAATGTAAATGCGACACTTCCTTGCTAGGAAATAGCGTTTGCAGATGTCTACGTATCGTAGCAATAGCTTTCTAATGCTTCTTAAAACGCGATATCGCATCTCATTTCTACGTTTCATGGTAAGATATAATATGATTTGCGAAGTGTCATGTATTCCTCGTCTACTATTCAAATGAGTGTAAATGCGACACTTCCTAGCAAGGAAATAGCGTTTGCAGATGTCTACGTATCGTAGCTATAGATTTCTAATGCTTCTTAAAACGCGATATCGCATCTCATTTCTATGTTTCATGGTAAGATATAATATGATTTGCGAAGTGTTATGTATTCCTCGTCTACACTTCAAATGAATGTAAATGCGACACTTCCTTGCAAGGAAATAGCGTTTGCAGATGTCTAGGTATCGTAGCAATAGAGTTCTAATGCTTCTTAAAACGCGATATCGCATCTCATATCTATGTTTCATGGTAAGATGTAATATGATTTGCGAAGTGTTATGTATTCCTCCTCTACACTTCAAATGAATGTAAATGCGACACTTCCTTGCTAGGAAATAGCGTTTGCAGATGTCTACGTATCGTAGCAATAGCTTTCTATTGCTTCTTAAAACGCGATATCGCATCTCATTTCTATGTGTCATGGTAAGATATAACATGATTTGCGAAGTGTTATGTATTCCTCGTCTACACTTCAAATGAATGTAAATGCGACACTTCCTAGCAAGGAAATAGCGTTTGCAGATGTCTACGTATCGTAGCTATAGATTTCTAATGCTTCTCAAAACGCGATATCGCATCTCATTTCTATGTTTCATGGTAAGATATAATATTCATTGCGATGTGTTATGCATTCCTCGTCTACACTTCAAATGAATGTAAATGCGACACTTCCTCGCTAGGAAATTGCGTTTGCAGATGTCTACGTATCGTAGCAATAGAGTTCTTATGATTCTTAAAACGCGATATCGCATCTCATTTCTATGTTTCATGGTAAGATACAATATGATTTGCGAAGTGTTATGTATTCCTCGACTACACATCAAATGAATGTAAATGCGACACTTCCTTGCAAGGAAATATCGTTTGCAGATGTCTACCTATCGTAGCAGTAGAGTTCTAATGCTACTTAAAACGCGATATCGCATCTCATTTCTATGTTTCATGGTAAGATATAATATTCATTGCGAAGTGTTATGCATTCCTCGTCTATGATTCACATGAATGTAAATGCGACACTTCCTTGCAAGGAAATAGCGTTTGCAGATGTCTAGGTATCGTAGCAATAGAGTTCTAATGCTTCTTAAAACGCGATATCGCATCTCATTTCTATGTTTCATGGTAAGATATAACATGATTTGCGAAGTGTTATGTATTCCTCGTCTACACTTCAAATGAATGTAAATGCGACACTTCCTTGCAAGGAAATAGCGTTTGCAGGAGTCTACCTATCGTAGCAATAGAGTTCTAATGCTTCTTAAAACGCGATATCGCATCTCATTTCTATGTTTCATGGTAAGATATAATACGATTTGGGAAGTGTTATATATTCCTCCTCTACACTTCAAATGAATGTAAATGCGACACTTCCTTGCTAGGAAATAGCGTTTGCAAATGTCTACCTATCGTAGCAATAATGTTCTAATGCTTCTTAAAACGAGATATCGCATCTCATTTCTATGTTTCATGGTAAGATATAACATCATTTGCGAAGTGTTATGTATTCTTCGTCTACGATTCAAATGAAAGTAAATGCGACACTTCCTTGCAAGGAAATAGCGTTTGCAGATGTCTACGTATCGTAGCAATAGAGTACATATGATTCTTAAAGCGCGATATCGAATCTCATTTCTATGTTTCATGGTAAGATATATCATGATTTGCGAAGTGTTATGTATTCCTCGTCCACACTTCAAATGAATGTGAATGCGATACTTCCTCGCTAGGAAATAGCGTTTGCAGATGTCTACGTATCGTAGCAATAGCCTTCTAATGCTTCTTAAAACGCGATATCGCATCTCATTTCTATGTTTCATGGTAAGATATGATATGATTTGCGAAGTGTCATGTATTCCTCGTCTACACTTCAAATGAATGTAAATGCGACACTTCCTTGTTAGGAAATAGCGTCTGCAGATGTCTAGGTATCGTAGCAATAGAGTTCTAATGCTCCTTAAAACGCGATATCGCATCTCATTTCTACGTTTCATGGTAAGATGTAATATGATTTGCGAAGTGTTATGTGTTCCTCGTCTACACTTCACATGAATGTTAATTCGACACTTCCTTGCAAGGAAATAGCGTTTGCAGATGTCTACCTATCGTAGCAGTAGAGTTCTAATGCTTCTTAAAACGCGATATCGCATCTCATTTCTATGTTTCATGGTAAGATATAATATGATTTGCGAAGTCTTATGTATTCCTCGCCTACACTTCAAATGAATGTAAATGCGACACTTCCTTGCTAGGAAATTGCGTTTGCAGATGTCTACGTATCGTAGCAATAGAGTTCTTATAATTCTTAAAACGCGATATCGCATCTCATTTCTATGTTTCATGGTAAGATACAATATGATTTGCGAAGTGTTATGTATTCCTCGACTACACATCAAATGAATGTAAATGCGACACTTCCTTGCAAGGAAATAGCGTTTGCAGATGTCTACCTATCGTAGCAGTAGAGTTCTAATGCTTCTTAAAACGCGATATCGCATCTCATTTCTATGTTTCATGGTAAGATATTATATGATTTGCGATGTGTTATGTATTCCTTGTCTACATTTCAAATGAATGTAAATGCGACACTTCCTTGCAAGGAAATAGCGTTTGCAGATGTCTACGTATCGTAGCAATAGAGTTCAAATGCTTCTTAAAACAAGATATTGCATCTCATATCTATGTTTCATGATAAGATATAATATTCATTGCGAAGTGTTATGCATTCCTCGTCTGCGATTCAAATGAAAGTAAATGCGACACTTCCTTGCAAGGAAATAGCGTTTGCAGATGTCTAGGTATCGTAGCAATAGAGTTCTAATGCTTCTTAAAACGCGATATGGCATCTCATTTCTATGTTTCATGGTAAGATATAACAGGATTTGCGAAGTGTTATGTATTCCTCCTCTACACTTCAAATGAATGTAAATGCGACACTTCCTTGCTAGGAAATAGCGTTTGCAGATGTCTACGTATCGTAGCAATAGCTTTCTAATGCTTCTTAAAACGCGATATCGCATCTCATTTCTACGTTTCATGGTAAGATATAATATGATTTGCGAAGTGTCATGTATTCCTCGTCTACTATTCAAATGAGTGTAAATGCGACACTTCCTTGCTAGGAAATAGCGTTTGCAGATGTCTACGTATCGTAGCAATAGCTTTCTAATGCTTCTTAAAACGCGATATCGCATCTCATTTCTATGTTTCATGGTAAGATATAATATGATTTGCGAAGTGTTATGTATTCCTCGTCTACACTTCAAATGAATGTAAATGCGACACTTCCTTGCAAAGAAATAGCGTTTGCAGATGTCTACGTATCGTAGCTATAGATTTCTAATGCTTCTTAAAACGCGATATCGCATCTCATTTCTGTGTTTCATGGTAAGATGTAATACGATTTGGGAAGTGTTATGTATTCCTCCTCTACACTTCAAATGAATGTAAATGCGACACTTCCTTGCTAGGAAATAGCGTTTGCAAATGTCTACCTATCGTAGCAATAATGTTCTAATGCTTCTTAAAACGAGATATCGCATCTCATTTCTATGTTTCATGGTAAGATATAATATGATTTGCGAAGTGTTATGTATTCTTCGTCTACACTTCAAATGAATGTAAATGCGACACTTCCTCGCTAGGAAATTGCGTTTGCAGATGTCTACGTATCGTAGCAATAGAGTTCTTATGATTCTTAAAACGCGATATCGCATCTCATTTCTATGTTTCATGGTAAGATACAATATGATTTGCGAAGTGTTATGTATTCCTCGACTACACATCAAATGAATGTAAATGCGACACTTCCTTGCAAGGAAATAGCGTTTGCAGATGTCTACGTATCGTAGCAATAGAGTTCAAATGCTTCTTAAAACAAGATATTGCATCTCATATCTATGTTTCATGATAAGATATAATATTCATTGCGAAGTGTTATGCATTCCTCGTCTGCGATTCAAATGAAAGTAAATGCGACACTTCCTTGCAAGGAAATAGCGTTTGCAGATGTCTAGGTATCGTAGCAATAGAGTTCTTATGATTCTTAAAACGCGATATCGCATCTCATTTCTATGTTTCATGGTAAGATACAATATGATTGCGAAGTGTTATGTATTCCTCCTCTACACTTCAAATGAATGTAAATGCGACACTTCCTTGCTAGGAAATAGCGTTTGCAGATGTCTACGTATCGTAGCAATAGCCTTCTAATGCTTCTTAAAATGCGATATCGCATCTCATTTCTACGTTTCATGGTAAGATATAATATGATTTGCGAAGTGTCATGTATTCCTCGTCTACTATTCAAATGAGTGTAAATGCGACACTTCCTAGCAAGGAAATAGCATTTGCAGATGTCTACGTATCGTAGCTATAGATTTCTAATGCTTCTTAAAACGCGATATCGCATCTCATTTCTATGTTTCATGGTAAGATGTAATACGATTTGGGATGTGTTATGTATTCCTCCTCTACACTTCAAATGAATGTAAATGCGACACTTCCTTGCTAGGAAATAGCGTCTGCAGATGTCTAGGTATCGTAGCGATAGAGTTCTAATGCTTCTTAAAACGCGACATCGCATCTCATTTCTATGTTTCATGGTAAGATATAATATGATTTGCGAAGTGTTATGTATTCCTCGTCTACACTTCAAATAAATGTAAATGCGACACTTCCTTGCAAGGAAATAGCGTCTGCAGATGACTAGGTATCGTAGCAATAGGTTTCTAATGCTTCTTAAAACGCGATATCGCATCTCATTTCTATGTGTCATGGTAAGATATAACATGATTTGCGAAGTGTTATGTATTCCTCGTCTACACTTCAAATGAATGTAAATGCGACACTTCCTCGCTAGGAAATTGCGTTTGCAGATGTCTACGTATCGTAGCAATAGAGATCATATGATTCTTAAAACGCGATATCGCATCTCATTTCTATATTTCATGGTAAGATATGATATGATTTGCGAAGTGTCATGTATTCCTCGTCTACACTTCAAATGAATGTAAATGCAACACTTCCTTGTTAGGAAATAGCGTCTGCAGATGTCTAGGTATCGTAGCAATAGAGTTCTTATGATTCTTAAAACGCGATATCGCATCTCATTTCTATGTTTCATGGTAAGATACAATATGATTTGCGAAGTGTTATGTATTCCTCGACTACACATCAAATGAATGTAAATGCGACACTTCCTTGCAAGGAAATAGCGTTTGCAGATGTCTACCTATCGTAGCAGTAGAGTTCTAATGCTTCTTAAAACGCGATATCGCATCTCATTTCTATGTTTCATGGTAAGATATAATATTCATTGCGAAGTGTTATGCATTCCTCGTCTATGATTCACATGAATGTAAATGCGACACTTCCTTGCAAGGAAATAGCGTTTGCAGATGTCTAGGTATCGTAGCAATAGAGTTCTAATGCTTCTTAAAACGCGATATCGCATCTCATTTCTATGTTTCATGGTAAGATATAACATGATTTGCGAAGTGTTATGTATTCCTCGTCTACACTTCAAATGAATGTAAATGCGACACTTCCTTGCAAGGAAATAGCGTTTGCAGATGTCTAGGTATCGTAGCAATAGAGTTCTAATGCTTCTTAAAACGCGATATCGCATCTCATTTCTATGTTTCATGGTAAGATATAATATGATTTGCGAAGTGTTATGTATTCCTCGACTACAATTCAAATGAATGTAAATGCGACACTTCCTTGCTAGGAAGTAGCGTCTGCAGATGTCTGCCTATCGTAGCAATAGGGTTGTAATGCTACTTAAAACGCGATATCGCATCTCATTTCTATGTGTCATGGTAAGATATAACATGATTTGCGAGTGTTATGTATTCCTCGTCTGCACTTCAATTGAATGTAAATGCGACACTTCCTTGTTAGGAAATAGCGTCTGCAGATGTCTAGGTATCGTAGCAATAGAGATCTAATGCTTCTCAAAACGCGATATCGCATCTCATTTCTATGTTTCATGGTAAGATATAACATCATTTGCGAAGTGTTATGTATTCCTCGTCTACACTTCAAATGAATGTAAATGCGTCACTTCCTTGCAAGGAAATAGCGTTTGCAGATGTCTGCCTATCGTAGCAATAGAGTTCTAATGCTTCTTAAAACGCGATATCGCATCTCATTTCTATGTTTCATGGTAAGATATAACATGATTTGCGAAGTGTTATGTATTCCTCGTCTACACTTCAAATGAATGTAAATGCGACACTTCCTTGCTAGGAAATAGCGTCTGCAGATGTCTACGTATCGTAGCAATAGAGTTCTTATAATTCTTAAAACGCGATATCGCATCTCATTTCTATGTTTCATGGTAAGATACAATATGATTTGCGAAGTGTTATGTATTCCTCGACTACACATCAAATGAATGTAAATGCGAAACTTCCTTGCAAGGAAATAGCGTTTGCAGATGTCTACCTATCGTAGCAGTAGAGTTCTAATGCTTCTTAAAACGCGATATCGCATCTCATTTCTATGTTTCATTGTAAGATATTATATGATTTGCGAAGTGTTATGTATTCCTCGTCTACAATTCAAATGAATGTAAATGCGACACTTCCTTGCAAGGAAATAGCGTTTGCAGATGTCTACGTATCGTAGCAATAGAGTTCAAATGCTTCTTAAAACGAGATATTGGATCTCATATCTATGTTTCATGATAAGATATAATATTCATTGCGAAGTGTTATACATTCCTCGTCTACGATTCAAATGAAAGTAAATGCGACACTTCCTTGAAGGAAATAGCGTTTGCAGATGTCTACGTATCGTAGCAATAGAGTTCATATGATTCTTAAAACGCGATATCGCATCTCATTTCTATGTTTCATGGTAAGATATAACATGATTTGCGAAGTGTTATGTATTCCTCGTCCACACTTCAAATGAATGTGAATGCTATACTTCCTCGCTAGGAAATAGCGTTTGCAGATGTCTACGTATCGTAGCAATAGCCTTCTAATGCTTCTTAAAACGCGATATCGCATCTCATTTCTATGTTTCATGGTAAGATATGATATGATTTGCGAAGTGTCATGTATTCCTCGCCTACACTTCAAATGAATGTAAATGCGACACTTCCTTGTTAGGAAATAGCGTCTGCAGATGTCTAGGTATCGTAGCAATAGAGTTCTTATAATTCTTAAAACGCGATATCGCATCTCATTTCTATGTTTCATGGTAAGATACAATATGATTTGCGAAGTGTTATGTATTCCTCGACTACACATCGAATGAATGTAAATGCGACACTTCCTTGCAAGGAAATAGCGTTTGCAGATGTCTACCTATCGTAGCAGTAGAGTTCTAATGCTTCTTAAAACGCGATATCGCATCTCATTTCTATGTTTCATGGTAAGATATTATATGATTTGCGAAGTGTTATGTATTCCTCGTCTACACTTCAAATGAATGTAAATGCGACACTTCCTTGCAAGGAAATAGCGTTTGCAGATGTCTACGTATCGTAGCAATAGAGTTCAAATGCTTCTTAAAACGAGATATTGGATCTCATATCTATGTTTCATGATAAGATATAATATTCATTGCGAAGTGTTATACACTCCTCGTCTACGATTCAAATGAAAGTAAATGCGACACTTCCTTGAAGGAAATAGCGTTTGCAGATGTCTACGTATCGTAGCAATAGCCTTCCAATGCTTCTTAAAACGCGATATCGCATCTCATTTCTATGTTTCATGGTAAGATATGATATGATTTGCGAAGTGTCATGTATTCCTCGTCTACACTTCAAATGAATGTAAATGCGACACTTCCTTGTTAGGAAATAGCGTCTGCAGATGTCTAGGTACCGTAGCAATAGAGTTCTTATAATTCTTAAAACGCGATATCGCATCTCATTTCTATGTTTCATGGTAAGATACAATATGATTTGCGAAGTGTTATGTATTCCTCGACTACACATCAAATGAATGTAAATGCGACACTTCCTTGCAAGGAAATAGCGTTTGCAGATGTCTAGGTATCGTAGCAATAGAGTTCTTATGATTCTTAAAACGCGATATCGCATCTCATTTCTATGTTTCATGGTAAGATACAATATGATTGCGAAGTGTTATGTATTCCTCCTCTACACTTCAAATGAATGTAAATGCGACACTTCCTTGCTAGGAAATAGCGTTTGCAGATGTCTACGTATCGTAGCAATAGCCTTCTAATGCTTCTTAAAATGCGATATCGCATCTCATTTCTACGTTTCATGGTAAGATATAATATGATTTGCGAAGTGTCATGTATTCCTCGTCTACTATTCAAATGAGTGTAAATGCGACACTTCCTAGCAAGGAAATAGCTTTTGCAGATGTCTACGTATCGTAGCTATAGATTTCTAATGCTTCTTAAAACGCGATATCGCATCTCATTTCTATGTTTCATGGTAAGATGTAATACGATTTGGGAAGTGTTATGTATTCCTCCTCTACACTTCAAATGAATGTAAATGCGACACTTCCTTGCTAGGAAATAGCGTCTGCAGATGTCTAGGTATCGTAGCGATAGAGTTCTAATGCTTCTTAAAACGCGACATCGCATCTCATTTCTATGTTTCATGGTAAGATATAATATGATTTGCGAAGTGTTATGTATTCCTCGTCTACACTTCAAATGAATGTAAATGCGACACTTCCTTGCAAGGAAATAGCGTCTGCAGATGTCTAGGTATCGTAGCAATAGGTTTCTAATGCTTCTTAAAACGCGATATCGCATCTCATTTCTATGTGTCATGGTAAGATATAACATGATTTGCGAAGTGTTATGTATTCCTCGTCTACACTTCAAATGAATGTAAATGCGACACTTCCTCGCTAGGAAATTGCGTTTGCAGATGTCTACGTATCGTAGCAATAGAGATCATATGATTCTTAAAACGCGATATCGCATCTCATTTCTATGTTTCATGGTAAGATATGATATGATTTGCGAAGTGTCATGTATTCCTCGTCTACACTTCAAATGAATGTAAATGCGACACTTCCTTGTTAGGAAATAGCGTCTGCAGATGTCTAGGTATCGTAGCAATAGAGTTCTTATGATTCTTAAAACGCGATATCGCATCTCATTTCTATGTTTCATTGTAAGATATTATATGATTTGCGAAGTGTTATGTATTCCTCGTCTACAATTCAAATGAATGTAAATGCGACACTTCCTTGCAAGGAAATAGCGTTTGCAGATGTCTACGTATCGTAGCAATAGAGTTCAAATGCTTCTTAAAACGAGATATTGGATCTCATATCTATGTTTCATGATAAGATATAATATTCATTGCGAAGTGTTATACATTCCTCGTCTACGATTCAAATGAAAGTAAATGCGACACTTCCTTGAAGGAAATAGCGTTTGCAGATGTCTACGTATCGTAGCAATAGAGTTCATATGATTCTTAAAACGCGATATCGCATCTCATTTCTATGTTTCATGGTAAGATATAACATGATTTGCGAAGTGTTATGTATTCCTCGTCCACACTTCAAATGAATGTGAACGCTATACTTCCTCGCTAGGAAATAGCGTTTGCAGATGTCTACGTATCGTAGCAATAGCCTTCTAATGCTTCTTAAAACGCGATATCGCATCTCATTTCTATGTTTCATGGTAACATATGATATGATTTGCGAAGTGTCATGTATTCCTCGCCTACACTTCAAATGAATGTAAATGCGACACTTCCTTGTTAGGAAATAGCGTCTGCAGATGTCTAGGTATCGTAGCAATAGAGTTCTTATAATTCTTAAAACGCGATATCGCATCTCATTTCTATGTTTCATGGTAAGATACAATATGATTTGCGAAGTGTTATGTATTCCTCGACTACACATCAAATGAATGTAAATGCGACACTTCCTTGCAAGGAAATAGCGTTTGCAGATGTCTACCTATCGTAGCAGTAGAGTTCTAATGCTTCTTAAAACGCGATATCGCATCTCATTTCTATGTTTCATGGTAAGATATTATATGATTTGCGAAGTGTTATGTATTCCTCGTCTACACTTCAAATGAATGTAAATGCGACACTTCCTTGCAAGGAAATAGCGTTTGCAGATGTCTACGTATCGTAGCAATAGAGTTCAAATGCTTCTTAAAACGAGATATTGGATCTCATATCTATGTTTCATGATAAGATATAATATTCATTGCGAAGTGTTATACACTCCTCGTCTACGATTCAAATGAAAGTAAATGCGACACTTCCTTGAAGGAAATAGCGTTTGCAGATGTCTACGTATCGTAGCAATAGCCTTCCAATGCTTCTTAAAACGCGATATCGCATCTCATTTCTATGTTTCATGGTAAGATATGATATGATTTGCGAAGTGTCATGTATTCCTCGTCTACACTTCAAATGAATGTAAATGCGACACTTCCTTGTTAGGAAATAGCGTCTGCAGATGTCTAGGTACCGTAGCAATAGAGTTCTTATAATTCTTAAAACGCGATATCGCATCTCATTTCTATGTTTCATGGTAAGATACAATATGATTTGCGAAGTGTTATGTATTCCTCGACTACACATCCAATGAATGTAAATGCGACACTTCCTTGCAAGGAAATAGCGTTTGCAGATGTCTACCTATCGTAGCAGTAGAGTTCTAATGCTTCTTAAAACGCGATATCGCATCTCATTTCTATGTTTCATGGTAAGATATTATATGATTTGCGAAGTGTTATGTATTCCTCGTCTACACTTCAAATGAATGTAAATGCGACACTTCCTTGCAAGGAAATAGCGTTTGCAGATGTCTACGTATCGTAGCAATAGAGTTCAAATGCTTCTTAAAACGAGATATTGGATCTCATATCTATGTTTCATGATAAGATATAATATTCATTGCGAAGTGTTATACATTCCTCGTCTACGATTCAAATGAAAGTAAATGCGACACTTCCTTGAAGGAAATAGCGTTTGCAGATGTCTACGTATCGTAGCAATAGCCTTCCAATGCTTCTTAAAACGCGATATCGCATCTCATTTCTATGTTTCATGGTAAGATATGATATGATTTGCGAAGTGTCATGTATTCCTCGTCTACACTTCAAATGAATGTAAATGCGGCACTTCCTTGTTAGGAAATAGCGTCTGCAGATATCTACCTATCGTAGCAGTAGAGTTCTAATGCTTCTTAAAACGCGATATCGCATCTCATTTCTATGTTTCATGGTAAGATATAATATGATTTGCGAAGTGTTATGTATTCCTCGTCTACACTTCAAATGAATGTTAATGCGACACTTCCTCGCTAGGAAATTGCGTTTGCAGATGTCTACGTATCGTAGCAATAGAGTCCTAATGCTTCTTAAAACGCGATATCACATCTCATTTCTATGTTTCATGGTAAGATATAATATGATTTACGAAGTGTTATGTATTCCTCGTCTACACTTCAAATGAATGTAAATGCGACACTTCCTTGCTAGGAAATAGCGTCTGCAGATGTCTAGGTATCGTAGCAAGAGAATTCTAATGCTTCTTAAAAAGCGATATCGCATCTCATTTCTATGTTTCATGGTAAGATATAATATTCATTGCGAAGTGTTATGCATTCCTCGTCTACGATTCAAATGAAAGTAAATGCGACACTTCCTTGCAAGGAAATAGCGTTTGCAGATGTCTACGTATCGTAGCAATAGAGTTCATATGATTCTTAAAACGCGATATCGCATCTCATTTCTATGTTTCATGGTAAGATACAATATGATTTGCGAAGTGTTATGTATTCCTCGACTACACATCAAATGAATGTAAATGCGAAACTTCCTTGCAAGGAAATAGCGTTTGCAGATGTCTACCTATCGTAGCAGTAGAGTTCTAATGCTTCTTAAAACGCGATATCGCATCTCATTTCTATGTTTCATTGTAAGATATTATATGATTTGCGAAGTGTTATGTATTCCTCGTCTACAATTCAAATGAATGTAAATGCGACACTTCCTTGCAAGGAAATAGCGTTTGCAGATGTCTACGTATCGTAGCAATAGAGTTCATATGATTCTTAAAATGCGATATCGCATCTCATTTCTATGTTTCATGGTAAGATATAACATGATTTGCGAAGTGTTATGTATTCCTCGTCCACACTTCAAATGAATGTGAATGCTATACTTCCTCGCTAGGAAATAGCGTTTGCATATGTCTACGTATCGTAGCAATAGCCTTCTAATGCTTCTTAAAACGCGATATCGCATCTCATTTCTATGTTTCATGGTAAGATATGATATGATTTGCGAAGTGTCATGTATTCCTCGCCTACACTTCAAATGAATGTAAATGCGACACTTCCTTGTTAGGAAATAGCGTCTGCAGATGTCTAGGTATCGTAGCAATAGAGTTCTTATAATTCTTAAAACGCGATATCGCATCTCATTTCTATGTTTCATGGTAAGATACAATATGATTTGCGAAGTGTTATGTATTCCTCGACTACACATCAAATGAATGTAAATGCGACACTTCCTTGCAAGGAAATAGCGTTTGCAGATGTCTACCTATCGTAGCAGTAGAGTTCTAATGCTTCTTAAAACGCGATATCGCATCTCATTTCTATGTTTCATGGTAAGATATTATATGATTTGCGAAGTGTTATGTATTCCTCGTCTACACTTCAAATGAATGTAAATGCGACACTTCCTTGCAAGGAAATAGCGTTTGCAGATGTCTACGTATCGTAGCAATAGAGTTCAAATGCTTCTTAAAACGAGATATTGGATCTCATATCTATGTTTCATGATAAGATATAATATTCATTGCGAAGTGTTATACACTCCTCGTCTACGATTCAAATGAAAGTAAATGCGACACTTCCTTGAAGGAAATAGCGTTTGCAGATGTCTACGTATCGTAGCAATAGCCTTCCAATGCTTCTTAAAACGCGATATCGCATCTCATTTCTATGTTTCATGGTAAGATATGATATGATTTGCGAAGTGTCATGTATTCCTCGTCTACACTTCAAATGAATGTAAATGCGACACTTCCTTGTTAGGAAATAGCGACTGCAGATGTCTAGGTACCGTAGCAATAGAGTTCTTATAATTCTTAAAACGCGATATCGCATCTCATTTCTATGTTTCATGGTAAGATACAATATGATTTGCGAAGTGTTATGTATTCCTCGACTACACATCAAATGAATGTAAATGCGACACTTCCTTGCAAGGAAATAGCGTTTGCAGATGTCTACCTATCGTAGCAGTAGAGTTCTAATGCTTCTTAAAACGCGATATCGCATCTCATTTCTATGTTTCATGGTAAGATATTATATGATTTGCGAAGTGTTATGTATTCCTCGTCTACACTTCAAATGAATGTAAATGCGACACTTCCTTGCAAGGAAATAGCGTTTGCAGATGTCTACGTATCGTAGCAATAGAGTTCAAATGCTTCTTAAAACGAGATATTGGATCTCATATCTATGTTTCATGATAAGATATAATATTCATTGCGAAGTGTTATACATTCCTCGTCTACGATTCAAATGAAAGTAAATGCGACACTTCCTTGAAGGAAATAGCGTTTGCAGATGTCTACGTATCGTAGCAATAGCCTTCCAATGCTTCTTAAAACGCGATATCGCATCTCATTTCTATGTTTCATGGTAAGATATGATATGATTTGCGAAGTGTCTTGTATTCCTCGTCTACACTTCAAATGAATGTAAATGCGGCACTTCCTTGTTAGGAAATAGCGTCTGCAGATATCTACCTATCGTAGCAGTAGAGTTCTAATGCTTCTTAAAACGCGATATCGCATCTCATTTCTATGTTTCATGGTAAGATATAATATGATTTGCGAAGTGTTATGTATTCCTCGTCTACACTTCAAATGAATGTAAATGCGACACTTCCTCGCTAGGAAATTGCGTTTGCAGATGTCTACGTATCGTAGCAATAGAGTCCTAATGCTTCTTAAAACGCGATATCACATCTCATTTCTATGTTTCATGGTAAGATATAATATGATTTACGAAGTGTTATGTATTCCTCGTCTACACTTCAAATGAATGTAAATGCGACACTTCCTTGCTAGGAAATAGCGTCTGCAGATGTCTAGGTATCGTAGCAATAGAATTCTAATGCTTCTTAAAAAGCGATATCGCATCTCATTTCTATGTTTCATGGTAAGATATAATATTCATTGCGAAGTGTTATGCATTCCTCGTCTACGATTCAAATGAAAGTAAATGCGACACTTCCTTGCAAGGAAATAGCGTTTGCAGATGTCTACGTATCGTAGCAATAGAGTTCATATGATTCTTAAAACGCGATATCGCATCTCATTTCTATGTTTCATGGTAAGATATAACATGATTTGCGAAGTGTTATGTATTCCTCGTCCACACTTCAAATGAATGTGAATGCGATACTTCCTCGCTAGGAAATAGCGTTTGGAGATATCTACGTATCGTAGCAATAGCCTTCTAATGCTACTTAAAACGCGATATCGCACCTCATTTCTATGTTTCATGGTAAGATATGATATGATTTGCGAAGTGTCATGTATTCCTCGTCTACACTTCAAATGAATATAAATGCGACCCTTCCTTGTTAGGAAATAGCGTCTGCAGATGTCTAGGTATCGTAGCAATAGAGTTCTAATGCTCCTTATAACGCGATATCGCATCTCATTTCTACGTTTCATGGTAAGATGTAATATGATTTGCGAAGTGTTATGTGTTCCTCGTCTACACTTCACATGAATGTTAATGCGACACTTCCTTGCAAGGAAATAGCGTTTGCAGATGTCTACGTATCGTAGCAATAGATATCTAATGCTTCTTATAACGCGATCTCGCATCTCATTTCTATGTTTCATGGTAAGATACAATATGATTTGCGAAGTGTTATGTATTCCTCGTCTACACTTCAAATGAATGTGAATGCGACACTTCCTCGCTAGGAAATAGCGTTTGCAGATATCTACGTATCGTAGCAATAGAGTTCTTATGATTCTTAAAACGCGATATCGCATCTCATTTCTATGTTTCATGGTAAGATATAATATGATTTTCGAAGTGTTATGTACTCCTCGTCTACACTTCAAATGAATGTAAATGCGACACTTCCTTGAAAGGAAATAGCGTCTGCAGATGTCCAACTATCGTAGCAGTAGAGTTCTAATGCTTTTTAAAACTCGATATCGCATCTCATTTCCATGCTTCATGGTAAGATATAATATGATTTACGAAGTGTGTGTATTCCACGTCTACACTTCAAAGGAATGTAAATGCGACACTTCCTTGCACAGAAATAGCGTTTGCAGATGTCTACGTATCGTAGCAATAGATTTCAAATGCTTCTTAAAACGCGATATCGCATCTCATTTCTGTTTCATGGTAAGATATAATATGATTTGCGAAGTGTTATGTATTCCTCGTCTACACTTCATATGAATGTAAATGTGACACTTCCTTGCAAGGAAATAGCGTTTGCATGTGTCTACCTGTCGTAGCAATAGTGTTCTAATGCTTCTTAAAACGCGATATCGCATCCCATTTCTATGTTTCATGGTAAGATATAATATGATTTGCGAAGTGTCATGTATTCCTCGTCTACACTTCAAATGAATGTAAATGCGACACTTCCTTGCTAGGAAATAGCGTCTGCAGATGTCTAGGTATCGTAGCAATAGTGTTCTAATGCTTCTTAAAACGCGATATCGCATCCCATTTCTATGTTTCATGGTAAGATATAATATGATTTGCGAAGTGTCATGTATTCCTCGTCTACACTTCAAATGAATGTAAATGCGACACTTCATTTGCTAGGAAATAGCGTCTGCAGATGTCTAGGTATCGTATCAGTATAGTTCAAATGCTTCTTAAAACGAGATATTGCATCTCATATCGATGTTTAATGATAAGATATAATATTCATTGCGAAGTGTTATGCATTCCTCGTCTACGATTCAAATGAATGTAAATGCGACACTACCTTGCAAGGAAATAGCGTTTGCAGATGTCTACGTATCGTAGCAATAGAGTTCTTATGATTCTTAAAACGCGATATCGCATCTCATTTCTATGTTTCATGGTAAGATATAATATGATTTGCAAAGTGTCATGTATTCCTCGTCTACACTTCAAGTGAATGTAAATGCGACACTTCCTTGCAAGGAAATAGCGATTGCAGATGTATACCTATCGTAGCAATAGAAATCTAATGCTTCTTAAAACGCGATATCGCATCTCATTTATATGTTTCATGGTAAGATATAATATGATTTGCGAGGTGTCATGTATTCCTCGTCTACACTTCAGATGAATGTAAATGCGACACTTCCTTGCTAGGAAATAGCGTCTGCAGATGTCTAGGTATCGTAGCAATAGTGTTCTAATGCTTCTTAAAACGCGATATCGCATCCCATTTCTACGTTTCATGGTAAGATATAATATGATTTGCGAAGTGTCATGTATTCCTCGTCTACACTTCAAATGAATGTAAATGCGAAACTTCATTTGCTAGGAAATAGCGTCTGCAGATGTCTAGGTATCGTATCAATATAGTTCAAATGCTTCTTAAAACGAGATATTGCATCTCATATCGATGTTTAATGATAAGATATAATATTCATTGCGAAGTGTTATGCATTCCTCGTCTACGATTCAAATGAATGTAAATGCGACACTACCTTGCAAGGAAATAGCGTTTGCAGATGTCTACGTATCGTAGCAATAGAGTTCTTATGATTCTTAAAACGCGATATCGCATCTCATTTCTATGTTTCATGGTAAGATATAATATGATGTGCGAAGTGTCATGTATTCCTCGTCTACACTTCAGGTGAATGTAAATGCGACACTTCCTTGCAAGGAAATAGCGATTGCAGATGTATACCTATCGTAGCAATAGAAATCTAATGCTTCTTAAAACGAGATATTGGATCTCATATCTATGTTTCATGATAAGATATAATATTCATTGCGAAGTGTTATACATTCCTCGTCTACGATTCAAATGAAAGTAAATGCGACACTTCCTTGAAGGAAATAGCGTTTGCAGATGTCTACGTATCGTAGCAATAGAGTTCATATGATTCTTAAAACGCGATATCGCATCTCATTTCTATGTTTCATGGTAAGATATAATATGATTTTCGAAGTGTTATGTACTCCTCGTCTACACTTCAAATGAATGTAAATGCGACACTTCCTTGAAAGGAAATAGCGTCTGCAGATGTCCAACTATCGTAGCAGTAGAGTTCTAATGCTTTTTAAAACTCGATATCGCATCTCATTTCCATGCTTCATGGTAAGATATAATATGATTTACGAAGTGTGTGTATTCCACGTCTACACTTCAAAGGAATGTAAATGCGACACTTCCTTGCTAGGAAATAGCGTTTGCAGATGTCTACGTATCGTAGCAATAGATTTCAAATGCTTCTTAAAACGCGATATCGCATCTCATTTCTGTTTCATGGTAAGATATAATATGATTTGCGAAGTGTTATGTATTCCTCGTCTACACATCATATGAATGTAAATGTGACACTTCCTTGCAAGGAAATAGCGTTTGCATGTGTCTACCTGTCGTAGCAATAGTGTTCTAATGCTTCTTAAAACGCGATATCGCATCCCATTTCTATGTTTCATGGTAAGATATAATATGATTTGCGAAGTGTCATGTATTCCTCGTCTACACTTCAAATGAATGTAAATGCGACACTTCCTTGCTAGGAAATAGCGTCTGCAGATGTCTAGGTATCGTAGCAATAGTGTTCTAATGCTTCTTAAAACGCGATATCGCATCTCATTTCTATGTTTCATGGTAAGATATAACATGATTTGCGAAGTGTTATGTATTCCTCGTCCACACTTCAAATGAATGTGAATGCTATACTTCCTCGCTAGGAAATAACGTTTGCAGATGTCTACGTATCGTAGCAATAGCCTTCTAATGCTTCTTAAAACGCGATATCGCATCTCATTTCTATGTTTCATGGTAAGATATGATATGATTTGCGAAGTGTCATGTATTCCTCGCCTACACTTCAAATGAATGTAAATGCGACACTTCCTTGTTAGGAAATAGCGTCTGCAGATGTCTAGGTATCGTAGCAATAGAGTTCTTATAATTCTTAAAACGCGATATCGCATCTCATTTCTATGTTTCATGGTAAGATACAATATGATTTGCGAAGTGTTATGTATTCCTCGACTACACATCAAATGAATGTAAATGCGACACTTCCTTGCAAGGAAATAGCGTTTGCAGATGTCTACCTATCGTAGCAGTAGAGTTCTAATGCTTCTTAAAACGCGATATCGCATCTCATTTCTATGTTTCATGGTAAGATATTATATGATTTGCGAAGTGTTATGTATTCCTCGTCTACACTTCAAATGAATGTAAATGCGACACTTCCTTGCAAGGAAATAGCGTTTGCAGATGTCTACGTATCGTAGCAATAGAGTTCAAATGCTTCTTAAAACGAGATATTGGATCTCATATCTATGTTTCATGATAAGATATAATATTCATTGCGAAGTGTTATACACTCCTCGTCTACGATTCAAATGAAGGTAAATGCGACACTTCCTTGAAGGAAATAGCGTTTGCAGATGTCTACGTATCGTAGCAATAGCCTTCCAATGCTTCTTAAAACGCGATATCGCATCTCATTTCTATGTTTCATGGTAAGATATGATATGATTTGCGAAGTGTCATGTATTCCTCGTCTACACTTCAAATGAATGTAAATGCGACACTTCCTTGTTAGGAAATAGCGTCTGCAGATGTCTAGGTACCGTAGCAATAGAGTTCTTATAATTCTTAAAACGCGATATCGCATCTCATTTCTATGTTTCATGGTAAGATACAATATGATTTGCGAAGTGTTATGTATTCCTCGACTACACATCAAATGAATGTAAATGCGACACTTCCTTGCAAGGAAATAGCGTTTGCAGATGTCTACCTATCGTAGCAGTAGAGTTCTAATGCTTCTTAAAACGCGATATCGCATCTCATTTCTATGTTTCATGGTAAGATATTATATGATTTGCGAAGTGTTATGTATTCCTCGTCTACACTTCAAATGAATGTAAATGCGACACTTCCTTGCAAGGAAATAGCGTTTGCAGATGTCTACGTATCGCAGCAATAGAGTTCAAATGCTTCTTAAAACGAGATATTGGATCTCATATCTATGTTTCATGATAAGATATAATATTCATTGCGAAGTGTTATACATTCCTCGTCTACGATTCAAATGAAAGTAAATGCGACACTTCCTTGAAGGAAATAGCGTTTGCAGATGTCTACGTATCGTAGCAATAGCCTTCCAATGCTTCTTAAAACGCGATATCGCATCTCATTTCTATGTTTCATGGTAAGATATGATATGATTTGCGAAGTGTCATGTATTCCTCGTCTACACTTCAAATGAATGTAAATGCGGCACTTCCTTGTTAGGAAATAGCGTCTGCAGATATCTACCTATCGTAGCAGTAGAGTTCTAATGCTTCTTAAAACGCGATATCGCATCTCATTTCTATGTTTCATGGTAAGATATAATATGATTTGCGAAGTGTTATGTATTCCTCGTCTACACTTCAAATGAATGTAAATGCGACACTTCCTCGCTAGGAAATTGCGTTTGCAGATGTCTACGTATCGTAGCAATAGAGTCCTAATGCTTCTTAAAAAGCGATATCGCATCTCATTTCTATGTTTCATGGTGAGATATAATATTCATTGCGAAGTGTTATGCATTCCTCGTCTACGATTCAAATGAAAGTAAATGCGACATTTCCTTGCAAGGAAATAGCGTTTGCAGATGTCTACGTATCGTAGCAATAGAGTTCATATGATTCTTAAAACGCGATATCGCATCTCATTTCTATGTTTCATGGTAAGATATAACATGATTTGCGAAGTGTTATGTATTCCTCGTCCACACTTCAAATGAATGTGAATGCGATACTTCCTCGCTAGGAAATAGCGTTTGGAGATATCTACGTATCGTAGCAATAGCCTTCTAATGCTACTTAAAACGCGATATCGCACCTCATTTCTATGTTTCATGGTAAGATATGATATGATTTGCGAAGTGTCATGTATTCCTCGTCTACACTTCAAATGAATATAAATGCGACCCTTCCTTGTTAGGAAATAGCGTCTGCAGATGTCTAGGTATCGTAGCAATAGAGTTCTAATGCTCCTTATAACGCGATATCGCATCTCATTTCTACGTTTCATGGTAAGATGTAATATGATTTGCGAAGTGTTATGTGTTCCTCGTCTACACTTCACATGAATGTTAATGCGACACTTCCTTGCAAGGAAATAGCGTTTGCAGATGTCTACGTATCGTAGCAATAGATATCTAATGCTTCTTAAAACGCGATCTCGCATCTCATTTCTATGTTTCATGGTAAGATACAATATGATTTGCGAAGTGTTATGTATTCCTCGTCTACACTTCAAATGAATGTGAATGCGACACTTCCTCGCTAGGAAATAGCGTTTGCAGATATCTACGTATCGTAGCAATAGAGTTCTTATGATTCTTAAAACGCGATATCGCATCTCATTTCTATGTTTCATGGTAAGATATAATATGATTTTCGAAGTGTTATGTACTCCTCGTCTACACTTCAAATGAATGTAAATGCGACACTTCCTTGAAAGGAAATAGCGTCTGCAGATGTCCAACTATCGTAGCAGTAGAGTTCTAATGCTTTTTAAAACTCGATATCGCATCTCATTTCCATGCTTCATGGTAAGATATAATATGATTTACGAAGTGTGTGTATTCCACGTCTACACTTCAGAGGAATGTAAATGCGACACTTCCTTGCACAGAAATAGCGTTTGCAGATGTCTACGTATCGTAGCAATAGATTTCAAATGCTTCTTAAAACGCGATATCGCATCTCATTTCTGTTTCATGGTAAGATATAATATGATTTGCGAAGTGTTATGTATTCCTCGTCTACACTTCATATGAATGTAAATGTGACACTTCCTTGCAAGGAAATAGCGTTTGCATGTGTCTACCTGTCGTAGCAATAGTGTTCTAATGCTTCTTAAAACGCGATATCGCATCCCATTTCTATGTTTCATGGTAAGATATAATATGATTTGCGAAGTGTCATGTATTCCTCGTCTACACTTCAAATGAATGTAAATGCGACACTTCCTTGCTAGGAAATAGCGTCTGCAGATGTCTAGGTATCGTAGCAATAGTGTTCTAATGCTTCTTAAAACGCGATATCGCATCCCATTTCTATGTTTCATGGTAAGATATAATATGGTTTGCGAAGTGTCATGTATTCCTCGTCTACACTTCAAATGAATGTAAATGCGACACTTCATTTGCTAGGAAATAGCGTCTGCAGATGTCTAGGTATCGTATCAATATAGTTCAAATGCTTCTTAAAACGAGATATTGCATCTCATATCGATGTTTAATGATAAGATATAATATTCATTGCGAAGTGTTATGCATTCCTCGTCTACGATTCAAATGAATGTAAATGCGACACTACCTTGCAAGGAAATAGCGTTTGCAGATGTCTACGTATCGTAGCAATAGAGTTCTTATGATTCTTAAAACGCGATATCGCATCTCATTTCTATGTTTCATGGTAAGATATAATATGATTTGCGAAGTGTCATGTATTCCTCGTCTACACCTCAAGTGAATGTAAATGCGACACTTCCTTGCAAGGAAATAGCGATTGCAGATGTATACCTATCGTAGCAATAGAAATCTAATGCTTCTTAAAACGCGATATCGCATCTCATTTATATGTTTCATGGTAAGATATAATATGATTTGCGAGGTGTCATGTATTCCTCGTCTACACTTCAGATGAATGTAAATGCGACACTTCCTTGCTAGGAAATAGCGTCTGCAGATGTCTAGGTATCGTAGCAATAGTGTTCTAATGCTTCTTAAAACGCGATATCGCATCCCATTTCTACGTTTCATGGTAAGATATAATATGATTTGCGAAGTGTCATGTATTCCTCGTCTACACTTCAAATGAATGTAAATGCGAAACTTCATTTGCTAGGAAATAGCGTCTGCAGATGTCTAGGTATCGTATCAATATAGTTCAAATGCTACTTAAAACGAGATATTGCATCTCATATCGATGTTTAATGATAAGATATAATATTCATTGCGAAGTGTTATGCATTCCTCGTCTACGATTCAAATGAATGTAAATGCGACACTACCTTGCAAGGAAATAGCGTTTGCAGATGTCTACGTATCGTAGCAATAGAGTTCTTATGATTCTTAGAACGCGATATCGCATCTCATTTCTATGTTTCATGGTAAGATATAATATGATGTGCGAAGTGTCATGTATTCCTCGTCTACACTTCAAGTGAATGTAAATGCGACACTTCCTTGCAAGGAAATAGCGATTGCAGATGTATACCTATCGTAGCAATAGAAATCTAATGCTTCTTAAAACGCGATATCGCATCTCATTTATATGTTTCATGGTAAGATATAATATGATTTGCGAAGTGTCATGTATTCCTCGTCTACACTTCAAATGAATGTAAATGCGAAACTTCATTTGCTAGGAAATAGCGTCTGCAGATGTCTAGGTATCGTATCAATATAGTTCAAATGCTTCTTAAAACGAGATATTGCATCTCATATCGATGTTTAATGATAAGATATAATATTCATTGCGAAGTGTTATGCATTCCTCGTCTGCGATTCAAATGAATGTAAATGCGACACTACCTTGCAAGGGAATAGCGTTTGCAGATGTCTACGTATCGTAGCAATAGATATCTAATGCTTCGTAAAACGCGATCTCGCATCTCATTTCTATGTTTCATGGTAAGATACAATATGATTTGCGAAGTGTTATGTATTCCTCGTCTACGCTTCAAATGAATGTGAATGCGACACTTCCTCGCTAGGAAATAGCGTTTGCAGATGTCTACGAATCGTAGCCATAGAAATCTAATGCTTCTTAAAACGCGATATCGCATCTCATTTATATGTTTCATGGTAAGATATAATATGATTTGCGAAGTGTCATGTATTCCTCGTTTACACTTCAAATGAATGTAAATGCTACACTTCCTTGCTAGGAAATAGCGTCTGCAGATGTCTAGGTATCGTAGCAATAGTGTTCTAATGCTTCTTAAAACGCGATATCGCATCACATTTCTATGTTACATGGTAAGATATAATATGATTTGCGAAGTGTCATGTATTCCTCGTTTACACTTCAAATGAATGTAAATGCGACACTTCATTTGCTAGGAAATAGCGTCTGCAGATGTCTAGGTATCGTATCAATAGAGTTCAAATGCTTCTTAAAACGAGATATTGCATCTCATATCTATGTTTAATGATAAGATATAATATTCATTGCGAAGTGTTATGTATTCCTCGTCTACACTTTTTATGAATGTAAAAGCGACACTTCCTTGCAAGGAAATAGCGTTTGCAGATTTCTACGTACCGTAGCAATAGAGTTCTTATGATTCTCAAAACGCGATATCGCATCTCACTTCTATGTTTCATGGTAAGATACAATATGATTTGCGAAGTGTTATGTATTCCTCGACTACACATCAAATGAATGTAAATGCGACACTTCCTTGCAAGGAAATAGCGTTTGCAGATGTCTACCTATCGTAGCAGTAGAGTTCTAATGCTTCTTAAAACGCGATATCGCATCTCATTTCTATGTTTCATGGTAAGATATTATATGATTTGCGAAGTGTTATGTATTCCTCGTCTACACTTCAAATGAATGTAAATGCGACACTTCCTTGCAAGGAAATAGCGTTTGCAGATGTCTACGTATCGCAGCAATAGAGTTCAAATGCTTCTTAAAACGAGATATTGGATCTCATATCTATGTTTCATGATAAGATATAATATTCATTGCGAAGTGTTATACATTCCTCGTCTACGATTCAAATGAAAGTAAGTGGGACACTTCCTTGAAGGAAATAGCGTTTGCAGATGTCTACGTATCGTAGCAATAGATTTCAAATGCTTCTTAAAACGCGATATCGCATCTCATTTCTGTTTCATGGTAAGATATAATATGATTTGCGAAGTGTTATGTATTCCTCGTCTACACTTCATATGAATGCAAATGTGACACTTCCTTGCAAGGAAATAGCGTTTGCATGTGTCTACCTGTCGTAGCAATAGTGTTCTAATGCTTCTTAAAACGCGATATCGCATCCCATTTCTATGTTTCATGGTAAGATATAATATGATTTGCGAAGTGTCATGTATTCCTCGTCTACACTTCAAATGAATGTAAATGCGACACTTCCTTGCTAGGAAATAGCGTCTGCAGATGTCTAGGTATCGTAGCAATAGTGTTCTAATGCTTCTTAAAACGCGATATCGCATCCCATTTCTATGTTTCATGGTAAGATATAATATGATTTGCGAAGTGTCATGTATTCCTCGTCTACACTTCAAATGAATGTAAATGCGACACTTCATTTGCTAGGAAATAGCGTCTGCAGATGTCTAGGTATCGTATCAATATAGTTCAAATGCTTCTTAAAACGAGATATTGCATCTCATATCGATGTTTAATGATAAGATATAATATTCATTGCGAAGTGTTATGCATTCCTCGTCTACGATTCAAATGAATGTAAATGCGACACTACCTTGCAAGGAAATAGCGTTTGCAGATGTCTACGTATCGTAGCAATAGAGTTCTTATGATTCTTAAAACGCGATATCGCATCTCATTTCTATGTTTCATGGTAAGATATAATATGATTTGCGAAGTGTCATGTATTCCTCGTCTACACCTCAAGTGAATGTAAATGCGACACTTCCTTGCAAGGAAATAGCGATTGCAGATGTATACCTATCGTAGCAATAGAAATCTAATGCTTCTTAAAACGCGATATCGCATCTCATTTATATGTTTCATGGTAAGATATAATATGATTTGCGAGGTGTCATGTATTCCTCGTCTACACTTCAGATGAATGTAAATGCGACACTTCCTTGCTAGGAAATAGCGTCTGCAGATGTCTAGGTATCGTAGCAATAGTGTTCTAATGCTTCTTAAAACGCGATATCGCATCCCATTTCTACGTTTCATGGTAAGATATAATATGATTTGCGAAGTGTCATGTATTCCTCGTCTACACTTCAAATGAATGTAAATGCGAAACTTCATTTGCTAGGAAATAGCGTCTGCAGATGTCTAGGTATCGTATCAATATAGTTCAAATGCTTCTTAAAACGAGATATTGCATCTCATATCGATGTTTAATGATAAGATATAATATTCATTGCGAAGTGTTATGCATTCCTCGTCTACGATTCAAATGAATGTAAATGCGACACTACCTTGCAAGGAAATAGCGTTTGCAGATGTCTACGTATCGTAGCAATAGAGTTCTTATGATTCTTAAAACGCGATATCGCATCTCATTTCTATGTTTCATGGTAAGATATAATATGATGTGCGAAGTGTCATGTATTCCTCGTCTACACTTCAAGTGAATGTAAATGCGACACTTCCTTGCAAGGAAATAGCGATTGCAGATGTATACCTATCGTAGCAATAGAAATCTAATGCTTCTTAAAACGCGATATCGCATCTCATTTATATGTTTCATGGTAAGATATAATATGATTTGCGAAGTGTCATGTATTCCTCGTCTACACTTCAAGTGAATGTAAATGCGACACTTCATTTGCTAGGAAATAGCGTCTGCAGATGTCTAGGTATCGTATCAATAGAGTTCAAATGCTTCTTAAAACGAGATATTGCATCTCATATCTATGTTTAATGATAAGATATAATATTCATTGCGAAGTGTTATGTATTCCTCGTCTACACTTCATATGAATGTAAAAGCGACACTTCCTTGCAAGGAAATAGCATTTGCAGATTTCTACGTATCGTAGCAATAGAGTTCTTATGATTCTCAAAACGCGATATCGCATCTCACTTCTATGTTTCATGGCAAGATATAATATGATTTGCGAAGTGTCATGTATTCCTCGTTTACACTTCAAATGAATGTAAATGCGACACTTCATTTGCTAGGAAATAGCGTCTGCAGATGTCTAGGTATCGTATCAATAGAGTTCAAATGCTTCTTAAAACGAGATATTGCATCTCATATCTATGTTTAATGATAAGATATAATATTCATTGCGAAGTGTTATGTATTCCTCGTCTACACTTCATATGAATGTAAAAGCGACACTTCCTTGCAAGGAAATAGCATTTGCAGATTTCTACGTATCGTAGCAATAGAGTTCTTATGATTCTTAAAACGCGATATCGCATCTCACTTCTATGTTTCATGGCAAGATATAATATGATTTGCGAAGTGTTATGTATTCCTCGTCTACACTTCAAATGAATGTAAATGCGACACTTCCTAGCAAGGAAATAGCGTTTGCAGATGTCTACGTATCATAGCAATAGATTTATAATGCTTCTTAAAACCCGATATCGCGTCTCATTTCTAAGTTTCATGGTAAGGTATAATATGATTTGCGAAGTGTCATGTATTCCTCGTCTACATTTCAAATGAATATAAATGCGACACTTCCTTGCAAGGAAATAGCGTTTGCAGATTTCTAAGTATCGTAGCAATAGATTTCTAACGCTTCTTAAAACGCGATATCGCATCTCATTTCTATGTTTCATGGAAAGATATAATATGATCTGCGAAGTGTCATGTATTCCTCGTCTACACTTCAAATGAATGTAAATGCGACACTTCCTTGCAAGGAAATAGCGTTTGCAGATGTCTACGTATCGTAGCAACAGTGTTGTAATGCTTCTTAAAACGCGATATCGCATCTCATTTCCATGTTTCATGGTAAGATATAATATGATTTGCGAAGTGTTATGTATTCCTCGTCTACACTTCATATGAATGTTAATGCGACCCTTCCTTGCAAGGAAAGAGCGTTTGCAGATGTCTAAGTATCGTAGCAATAGAGTTCTTATGATTATTAAAACGCGATATCGCATCTCATTTCTATGCTTCATGGTAAGATATAATATGATTTGCGAAGTGTGTGTATTCCACGTCTACACTTCAAAGGAATGTAAATGCGACACTTCCTTGCAAAGAAATAGCGTTTGCAGATGTCTACGTATCGTAGCAATAGATTTCAAATGCTTCTTAAAACGCGATATCGCATCTCATTTCTATGTTTCATGGTAAGATATAATATGATTTGCGAAGTGTTATGTATTCCTCGTCTACACTTCATATGAATGTAAATGGGACACTTCCTTGCAAGGAAATAGCGTTTGCATATGTCTACCTGTCGTAGCAATAGAGTTCTAGTGCTTCTTAAAACGCGATATGGCATCTCATTTCTATGTTTCATGGTAAGATATAATATGATTTGCGAAGTGTTATGTATTCCTCGTCTACACTTCAAATGAATGTAAATGCGATACTTCCTTGCTAGGAAATAGCGTCTGCAGATGTCTAGGTATCGTAGCGATAGAGTTCTAATGCTTCTTAAAACGCGATATCGCACCTCATTTCTATGTTTCATGGTAAGATATAATATGATTTGCGAAGTGTTATGTATTCCTCGTCTACACTTCAAATGAATGTAAATGCGACACTTCCTTGCAAGGAAATAGCGTTTGCATATGTCTACCTGTCGTAGCAATAGAGTTCTAGTGCTTCTTAAAACGCGATACGGCATCTCATTTCTATGTTTCATGGTAAGATATAATATGATTTGCGAAGTGTTATGTATTCCTCGTCTACACTTCAAATGAATGTAAATGCGACACTACCTTGCAAGGAAATAGCGTTTGCAGATGTCTACGTATCGTAGCAATAGAGTTCTTATGATTCTTAAAACGCGATATCGCATCTCATTTCTATGTTTCATGGTAAGATATAATATGATGTGCGAAGTGTCATGTATTCCTCGTCTACACTTCAGGTGAATGTAAATGCGACACTTCCTTGCAAGGAAATAGCGATTGCAGATGTATACCTATCGTAGCAATAGAAATCTAATGCTTCTTAAAACGAGATATTGGATCTCATATCTATGTTTCATGATAAGATATAATATTCATTGCGAAGTGTTATACATTCCTCGTCTACGATTCAAATGAAAGTAAATGCGACACTTCCTTGAAGGAAATAGCGTTTGCAGATGTCTACGTATCGTAGCAATAGAGTTCATATGATTCTTAAAACGCGATATCGCATCTCATTTCTATGTTTCATGGTAAGATATAACATGATTTGCGAAGTGTTATGTATTCCTCGTCCACACTTCAAATGAATGTGAATGCTATACTTCCTCGCTAGGAAATAGCGTTTGCAGATGTCTACGTATCGTAGCAATAGCCTTCTAATGCTTCTTAAAACGCGATATCGCATCTCATTTCTATGTTTCATGGTAAGATATGATATGATTTGCGAAGTGTCATGTATTCCTCGCCTACACTTCAAATGAATGTAAATGCGACACTTCCTTGTTAGGAAATAGCGTCTGCAGATGTCTAGGTATCGTAGCAATAGAGTTCTTATAATTCTTAAAACGCGATATCGCATCTCATTTCTATGTTTCATGGTAAGATACAATATGATTTGCGAAGTGTTATGTATTCCTCGACTACACATCAAATGAATGTAAATGCGACACTTCCTTGCAAGGAAATAGCGTTTGCAGATGTCTACCTATCGTAGCAGTAGAGTTCTAATGCTTCTTAAAACGCGATATCGCATCTCATTTCTATGTTTCATGGTAAGATATTATATGATTTGCGAAGTGTTATGTATTCCTCGTCTACACTTCAAATGAATGTAAATGCGACACTTCCTTGCAAGGAAATAGCGTTTGCAGATGTCTACGTATCGTAGCAATAGAGTTCAAATGCTTCTTAAAACGAGATATTGGATCTCATATCTATGTTTCATGATAAGATATAATATTCATTGCGAAGTGTTATACACTCCTCGTCTACGATTCAAATGAAGGTAAATGCGACACTTCCTTGAAGGAAATAGCGTTTGCAGATGTCTACGTATCGTAGCAATAGCCTTCCAATGCTTCTTAAAACGCGATATCGCATCTCATTTCTATGTTTCATGGTAAGATATGATATGATTTGCGAAGTGTCATGTATTCCTCGTCTACACTTCAAATGAATGTAAATGCGACACTTCCTTGTTAGGAAATAGCGTCTGCAGATGTCTAGGTACCGTAGCAATAGAGTTCTTATAATTCTTAAAACGCGATATCGCATCTCATTTCTATGTTTCATGGTAAGATACAATATGATTTGCGAAGTGTTATGTATTCCTCGACTACACATCAAATGAATGTAAATGCGACACTTCCTTGCAAGGAAATAGCGTTTGCAGATGTCTACCTATCGTAGCAGTAGAGTTCTAATGCTTCTTAAAACGCGATATCGCATCTCATTTCTATGTTTCATGGTAAGATATTATATGATTTGCGAAGTGTTATGTATTCCTCGTCTACACTTCAAATGAATGTAAATGCGACACTTCCTTGCAAGGAAATAGCGTTTGCAGATGTCTACGTATCGCAGCAATAGAGTTCAAATGCTTCTTAAAACGAGATATTGGATCTCATATCTATGTTTCATGATAAGATATAATATTCATTGCGAAGTGTTATACATTCCTCGTCTACGATTCAAATGAAAGTAAATGCGACACTTCCTTGAAGGAAATAGCGTTTGCAGATGTCTACGTATCGTAGCAATAGCCTTCCAATGCTTCTTAAAACGCGATATCGCATCTCATTTCTATGTTTCATGGTAAGATATGATATGATTTGCGAAGTGTCATGTATTCCTCGTCTACACTTCAAATGAATGTAAATGCGGCACTTCCTTGTTAGGAAATAGCGTCTGCAGATATCTACCTATCGTAGCAGTAGAGTTCTAATGCTTCTTAAAACGCGATATCGCATCTCATTTCTATGTTTCATGGTAAGATATAATATGATTTGCGAAGTGTTATGTATTCCTCGTCTACACTTCAAATGAATGTAAATGCGACACTTCCTCGCTAGGAAATTGCGTTTGCAGATGTCTACGTATCGTAGCAATAGAGTCCTAATGCTTCTTAAAAAGCGATATCGCATCTCATTTCTATGTTTCATGGTGAGATATAATATTCATTGCGAAGTGTTATGCATTCCTCGTCTACGATTCAAATGAAAGTAAATGCGACATTTCCTTGCAAGGAAATAGCGTTTGCAGATGTCTACGTATCGTAGCAATAGAGTTCATATGATTCTTAAAACGCGATATCGCATCTCATTTCTATGTTTCATGGTAAGATATAACATGATTTGCGAAGTGTTATGTATTCCTCGTCCACACTTCAAATGAATGTGAATGCGATACTTCCTCGCTAGGAAATAGCGTTTGGAGATATCTACGTATCGTAGCAATAGCCTTCTAATGCTACTTAAAATGCGATATCGCACCTCATTTCTATGTTTCATGGTAAGATATGATATGATTTGCGAAGTGTCATGTATTCCTCGTCTACACTTCAAATGAATATAAATGCGACCCTTCCTTGTTAGGAAATAGCGTCTGCAGATGTCTAGGTATCGTAGCAATAGAGTTCTAATGCTCCTTATAACGCGATATCGCATCTCATTTCTACGTTTCATGGTAAGATGTAATATGATTTGCGAAGTGTTATGTGTTCCTCGTCTACACTTCACATGAATGTTAATGCGACACTTCCTTGCAAGGAAATAGCGTTTGCAGATGTCTACGTATCGTAGCAATAGATATCTAATGCTTCTTAAAACGCGATCTCGCATCTCATTTCTATGTTTCATGGTAAGATACAATATGATTTGCGAAGTGTTATGTATTCCTCGTCTACACTTCAAATGAATGTGAATGCGACACTTCCTCGCTAGGAAATAGCGTTTGCAGATATCTACGTATCGTAGCAATAGAGTTCTTATGATTCTTAAAACGCGATATCGCATCTCATTTCTATGTTTCATGGTAAGATATAATATGATTTTCGAAGTGTTATGTACTCCTCGTCTACACTTCAAATGAATGTAAATGCGACACTTCCTTGAAAGGAAATAGCGTCTGCAGATGTCCAACTATCGTAGCAGTAGAGTTCTAATGCTTTTTAAAACTCGATATCGCATCTCATTTCCATGCTTCATGGTAAGATATAATATGATTTACGAAGTGTGTGTATTCCACGTCTACACTTCAGAGGAATGTAAATGCGACACTTCCTTGCACAGAAATAGCGTTTGCAGATGTCTACGTATCGTAGCAATAGATTTCAAATGCTTCTTAAAACGCGATATCGCATCTCATTTCTGTTTCATGGTAAGATATAATATGATTTGCGAAGTGTTATGTATTCCTCGTCTACACTTCAAGTGAATGTAAATGCGACACTTCATTTGCTAGGGAATAGCGTCTGCAGATGTCTAGGTATCGTATCAATAGAGTTCAAATGCTTCTTAAAACGAGATATTGCATCTCATATCTATGTTTAATGATAAGATATAATATTCATTGCGAAGTGTTATGTATTCCTCGTCTACACTTCATATGAATGTAAAAGCGACACTTCCTTGCAAGGAAATAGCATTTGCAGATTTCTACGTATCGTAGCAATAGAGTTCTTATGATTCTCAAAACGCGATATCGCATCTCACTTCTATGTTTCATGGCAAGATATAATATGATTTGCGAAGTGTCATGTATTCCTCGTTTACACTTCAAATGAATGTAAATGCGACACTTCATTTGCTAGGAAATAGCGTCTGCAGATGTCTAGGTATCGTATCAATAGAGTTCAAATGCTTCTTAAAACGAGATATTGCATCTCATATCTATGTTTAATGATAAGATATAATATTCATTGCGAAGTGTTATGTATTCCTCGTCTACACTTCATATGAATGTAAAAGCGACACTTCCTTGCAAGGAAATAGCATTTGCAGATTTCTACGTATCGTAGCAATAGAGTTCTTATGATTCTTAAAACGCGATATCGCATCTCACTTCTATGTTTCATGGCAAGATATAATATGATTTGCGAAGTGTTATGTATTCCTCGTCTACACTTCAAATGAATGTAAATGCGACACTTCCTAGCAAGGAAATAGCGTTTGCAGATGTCTACGTATCATAGCAATAGATTTATAATGCTTCTTAAAACCCGATATCGCGTCTCATTTCTAAGTTTCATGGTAAGGTATAATATGATTTGCGAAGTGTCATGTATTCCTCGTCTACATTTCAAATGAATATAAATGCGACACTTCCTTGCAAGGAAATAGCGTTTGCAGATTTCTAAGTATCGTAGCAATAGATTTCTAACGCTTCTTAAAACGCGATATCGCATCTCATTTCTATGTTTCATGGAAAGATATAATATGATCTGCGAAGTGTCATGTATTCCTCGTCTACACTTCAAATGAATGTAAATGCGACACTTCCTTGCAAGGAAATAGCGTTTGCAGATGTCTACGTATCGTAGCAACAGTGTTGTAATGCTTCTTAAAACGCGATATCGCATCTCATTTCCATGTTTCATGGTAAGATATAATATGATTTGCGAAGTGTTATGTATTCCTCGTCTACACTTCATATGAATGTTAATGCGACCCTTCCTTGCAAGGAAAGAGCGTTTGCAGATGTCTAAGTATCGTAGCAATAGAGTTCTTATGATTATTAAAACGCGATATCGCATCTCATTTCTATGCTTCATGGTAAGATATAATATGATTTGCGAAGTGTGTGTATTCCACGTCTACACTTCAAAGGAATGTAAATGCGACACTTCCTTGCAAAGAAATAGCGTTTGCAGATGTCTACGTATCGTAGCAATAGATTTCAAATGCTTCTTAAAACGCGATATCGCATCTCATTTCTATGTTTCATGGTAAGATATAATATGATTTGCGAAGTGTTATGTATTCCTCGTCTACACTTCATATGAATGTAAATGGGACACTTCCTTGCAAGGAAATAGCGTTTGCATATGTCTACCTGTCGTAGCAATAGAGTTCTAGTGCTTCTTAAAACGCGATATGGCATCTCATTTCTATGTTTCATGGTAAGATATAATATGATTTGCGAAGTGTTATGTATTCCTCGTCTACACTTCAAATGAATGTAAATGCGATACTTCCTTGCTAGGAAATAGCGTCTGCAGATGTCTAGGTATCGTAGCGATAGAGTTCTAATGCTTCTTAAAACGCGATATCGCACCTCATTTCTATGTTTCATGGTAAGATATAATATGATTTGCGAAGTGTTATGTATTCCTCGTCTACACTTCAAATGAATGTAAATGCGACACTTCCTTGCAAGGAAATAGCGTTTGCATATGTCTACCTGTCGTAGCAATAGAGTTCTAGTGCTTCTTAAAACGCGATACGGCATCTCATTTCTATGTTTCATGGTAAGATATAATATGATTTGCGAAGTGTTATGTATTCCTCGTCTACACTTCAAATGAATGTAAATGCGACACTACCTTGCAAGGAAATAGCGTTTGCAGATGTCTACGTATCGTAGCAATAGAGTTCTTATGATTCTTAAAACGCGATATCGCATCTCATTTCTATGTTTCATGGTAAGATATAATATGATGTGCGAAGTGTCATGTATTCCTCGTCTACACTTCAGGTGAATGTAAATGCGACACTTCCTTGCAAGGAAATAGCGATTGCAGATGTATACCTATCGTAGCAATAGAAATCTAATGCTTCTTAAAACGAGATATTGGATCTCATATCTATGTTTCATGATAAGATATAATATTCATTGCGAAGTGTTATACATTCCTCGTCTACGATTCAAATGAAAGTAAATGCGACACTTCCTTGAAGGAAATAGCGTTTGCAGATGTCTACGTATCGTAGCAATAGAGTTCATATGATCCTTAAAACGCGATATCGCATCTCATTTCTATGTTTCATGGTAAGATATAACATGATTTGCGAAGTGTTATGTATTCCTCGTCCACACTTCAAATGAATGTGAATGCTATACTTCCTCGCTAGGAAATAGCGTTTGCAGATGTCTACGTATCGTAGCAATAGCCTTCTAATGCTTCTTAAAACGCGATATCGCATCTCATTTCTATGTTTCATGGTAAGATATGATATGATTTGCGAAGTGTCATGTATTCCTCGCCTACACTTCAAATGAATGTAAATGCGACACTTCCTTGTTAGGAAATAGCGTCTGCAGATGTCTAGGTATCGTAGCAATAGAGTTCTTATAATTCTTAAAACGCGATATCGCATCTCATTTCTATGTTTCATGGTAAGATACAATATGATTTGCGAAGTGTTATGTATTCCTCGACTACACATCAAATGAATGTAAATGCGACACTTCCTTGCAAGGAAATAGCGTTTGCAGATGTCTACCTATCGTAGCAGTAGAGTTCTAATGCTTCTTAAAACGCGATATCGCATCTCATTTCTATGTTTCATGGTAAGATATTATATGATTTGCGAAGTGTTATGTATTCCTCGTCTACACTTCAAATGAATGTAAATGCGACACTTCCTTGCAAGGAAATAGCGTTTGCAGATGTCTACGTATCGTAGCAATAGAGTTCAAATGCTTCTTAAAACGAGATATTGGATCTCATATCTATGTTTCATGATAAGATATAATATTCATTGCGAAGTGTTATACACTCCTCGTCTACGATTCAAATGAAGGTAAATGCGACACTTCCTTGAAGGAAATAGCGTTTGCAGATGTCTACGTATCGTAGCAATAGCCTTCCAATGCTTCTTAAAACGCGATATCGCATCTCATTTCTATGTTTCATGGTAAGATATGATATGATTTGCGAAGTGTCATGTATTCCTCGTCTACACTTCAAATGAATGTAAATGCGACACTTCCTTGTTAGGAAATAGCGTCTGCAGATGTCTAGGTACCGTAGCAATAGAGTTCTTATAATTCTTAAAACGCGATATCGCATCTCATTTCTATGTTTCATGGTAAGATACAATATGATTTGCGAAGTGTTATGTATTCCTCGACTACACATCAAATGAATGTAAATGCGACACTTCCTTGCAAGGAAATAGCGTTTGCAGATGTCTACCTATCGTAGCAGTAGAGTTCTAATGCTTCTTAAAACGCGATATCGCATCTCATTTCTATGTTTCATGGTAAGATATTATATGATTTGCGAAGTGTTATGTATTCCTCGTCTACACTTCAAATGAATGTAAATGCGACACTTCCTTGCAAGGAAATAGCGTTTGCAGATGTCTACGTATCGCAGCAATAGAGTTCAAATGCTTCTTAAAACGAGATATTGGATCTCATATCTATGTTTCATGATAAGATATAATATTCATTGCGAAGTGTTATACATTCCTCGTCTACGATTCAAATGAAAGTAAATGCGACACTTCCTTGAAGGAAATAGCGTTTGCAGATGTCTACGTATCGTAGCAATAGCCTTCCAATGCTTCTTAAAACGCGATATCGCATCTCATTTCTATGTTTCATGGTAAGATATGATATGATTTGCGAAGTGTCATGTATTCCTCGTCTACACTTCAAATGAATGTAAATGCGGCACTTCCTTGTTAGGAAATAGCGTCTGCAGATATCTACCTATCGTAGCAGTAGAGTTCTAATGCTTCTTAAAACGCGATATCGCATCTCATTTCTATGTTTCATGGTAAGATATAATATGATTTGCGAAGTGTTATGTATTCCTCGTCTACACTTCAAATGAATGTAAATGCGACACTTCCTCGCTAGGAAATTGCGTTTGCAGATGTCTACGTATCGTAGCAATAGAGTCCTAATGCTTCTTAAAAAGCGATATCGCATCTCATTTCTATGTTTCATGGTGAGATATAATATTCATTGCGAAGTGTTATGCATTCCTCGTCTACGATTCAAATGAAAGTAAATGCGACATTTCCTTGCAAGGAAATAGCGTTTGCAGATGTCTACGTATCGTAGCAATAGAGTTCATATGATTCTTAAAACGCGATATCGCATCTCATTTCTATGTTTCATGGTAAGATATAACATGATTTGCGAAGTGTTATGTATTCCTCGTCCACACTTCAAATGAATGTGAATGCGATACTTCCTCGCTAGGAAATAGCGTTTGGAGATATCTACGTATCGTAGCAATAGCCTTCTAATGCTACTTAAAACGCGATATCGCACCTCATTTCTATGTTTCATGGTAAGATATGATATGATTTGCGAAGTGTCATGTATTCCTCGTCTACACTTCAAATGAATATAAATGCGACCCTTCCTTGTTAGGAAATAGCGTCTGCAGATGTCTAGGTATCGTAGCAATAGAGTTCTAATGCTCCTTATAACGCGATATCGCATCTCATTTCTACGTTTCATGGTAAGATGTAATATGATTTGCGAAGTGTTATGTGTTCCTCGTCTACACTTCACATGAATGTTAATGCGACACTTCCTTGCAAGGAAATAGCGTTTGCAGATGTCTACGTATCGTAGCAATAGATATCTAATGCTTCTTAAAACGCGATCTCGCATCTCATTTCTATGTTTCATGGTAAGATACAATATGATTTGCGAAGTGTTATGTATTCCTCGTCTACACTTCAAATGAATGTGAATGCGACACTTCCTCGCTAGGAAATAGCGTTTGCAGATATCTACGTATCGTAGCAATAGAGTTCTTATGATTCTTAAAACGCGATATCGCATCTCATTTCTATGTTTCATGGTAAGATATAATATGATTTTCGAAGTGTTATGTACTCCTCGTCTACACTTCAAATGAATGTAAATGCGACACTTCCTTGAAAGGAAATAGCGTCTGCAGATGTCCAACTATCGTAGCAGTAGAGTTCTAATGCTTTTTAAAACTCGATATCGCATCTCATTTCCATGCTTCATGGTAAGATATAATATGATTTACGAAGTGTGTGTATTCCACGTCTACACTTCAGAGGAATGTAAATGCGACACTTCCTTGCACAGAAATAGCGTTTGCAGATGTCTACGTATCGTAGCAATAGATTTCAAATGCTTCTTAAAACGCGATATCGCATCTCATTTCTGTTTCATGGTAAGATATAATATGATTTGCGAAGTGTTATGTATTCCTCGTCTACACTTCATATGAATGTAAATGTGACACTTCCTTGCAAGGAAATAGCGTTTGCATGTGTCTACCTGTCGTAGCAATAGTGTTCTAATGCTTCTTAAAACGCGATATCGCATCCCATTTCTATGTTTCATGGTAAGATATAATATGATTTGCGAAGTGTCATGTATTCCTCGTCTACACTTCAAATGAATGTAAATGCGACACTTCCTTGCAAGGAAATAGCGTTTGCAGATGTCTACGTATCGTAGCAACAGTGTTGTAATGCTTCTTAAAACGCGATATCGCATCTCATTTCCATGTTTCATGGTAAGATATAATATGATTTGCGAAGTGTTATGTATTCCTCGTCTACACTTCATATGAATGTTAATGCGACCCTTCCTTGCAAGGAAAGAGCGTTTGCAGATGTCTAAGTATCGTAGCAATAGAGTTCTTATGATTATTAAAACGCGATATCGCATCTCATTTCTATGCTTCATGGTAAGATATAATATGATTTGCGAAGTGTGTGTATTCCACGTCTACACTTCAAAGGAATGTAAATGCGACACTTCCTTGCAAAGAAATAGCGTTTGCAGATGTCTACGTATCGTAGCAATAGATTTCAAATGCTTCTTAAAACGCGATATCGCATCTCATTTCTATGTTTCATGGTAAGATATAATATGATTTGCGAAGTGTTATGTATTCCTCGTCTACACTTCATATGAATGTAAATGTGACACTTCCTTGCAAGGAAATAGCGTTTGCATATGTCTACCTGTCGTAGCAATAGAGTTCTAGTGCTTCTTAAAACGCGATATGGCATCTCATTTCTATGTTTCATGGTAAGATATAATATGATTTGCGAAGTGTTATGTATTCCTCGTCTACACTTCAAATGAATGTAAATGCGATACTTCCTTGCTAGGAAATAGCGTCTGCAGATGTCTAGGTATCGTAGCGATAGAGTTCTAATGCTTCTTAAAACGCGATATCGCACCTCATTTCTATGTTTCATGGTAAGATATAATATGATTTGCGAAGTGTTATGTATTCCTCGTCTACACTTCAAATGAATGTAAATGCGACACTTCCTTGCAAGGAAATAGCGTTTGCATATGTCTACCTGTCGTAGCAATAGAGTTCTAGTGCTTCTTAAAACGCGATACGGCATCTCATTTCTATGTTTCATGGTAAGATATAATATGATTTGCGAAGTGTTATGTATTCCTCGTCTACACTTCAAATGAATGTAATTGCGACACTTCCTTGCAAAGAAATAGCGTTTGCAGATGTCTAGGTATCGTAGCGATAGAGTTCTAATGCTTCTTAAAACGCGATATCGCACCTCATTTCTATGTCTCATGGTAAGAAATAATATGATTTGCGAAGTGTTATGTATTCCTCGTCTACACTTCAAATGAATGTAAATGCGACATTTCCTTGCTAGGAAATAACGTTTGCAGATGTCTACCTATCGTAGCAATAGGGTTCTAATGCTTCGAAAACGCGATATCGCACCTCATTTCTATGTTTCATGGTAAGATATAATATGATTTGCGAAGTGTTATGTATTCCCCGTCTACACTTCATATGAATGTAAATGCGACACTTCCTTGCAAGGAAATAGCGTTTGCAGACGTCTACGTATCGTAGCAATAGATTTATAATGCTTCTTAAAACGCGATATCGCATCTCATTTCTATGTTTCATGTTAAGATATAACATGATTTGCGAAGTGTCATGTATTCCTTGTCTACATTTCAAATGAATGTAAATGCGGCACTTCCTTGCTAGGAAATAGCGTCTGCAGATGTCTAGGTATCGTAGCAATAGAGTTCAAATGCTTCTTAAAACGAGATATCGCACCTCATTTCTATGTTTCATGATAAGATATAATATTCATTGCGAAGTGTTATGCATTCCTCATCTACGATTCAAGTGAATGTAAATGCGACATTTCCTTGCTAGGAAATAACGTTTGCAGATGTCTACCTATCGTAGCGACAGAGTTCTAATGCTCATTAAAGCGCGATATCGCACCTCATTTCTATGTTTCATGGTAAGATATAATATGATTTGCGAAGTGTTATGTATTCCTCGTCTACACTTCATATGAATGTAAATGCGACACTTCCTTGCTAGGAAATAGCGTCTGCAGATGTCTAGATATCGTAGCGATAGAGTTCTAATGCTTCTCAAAACACAATATCGCATCTCATTTCTATGTTTCATGGTAAGATATAATATGATTTGCGAAGTGTTATGTATTCCTCGTCAGCACTTCAAATGAATGTAAATGCGACACTTCCTTGCAAGCAAATAGCGTTTGCAGATGTCTACGTATCGTAGCAACAGAGTTCTTATGATTCTTATAACGCGATAACTCATCTCATGTCTATGTTTCATGGTAAGATATAATATGATTTGCGAAGTGTCATGTATTCCTCGTCTACATTTCAAGTGAATGTAAATGCGACACTTCCTTGCAAGGAAATAGCGTTTGCAGATGTCTACCTATGGTAGCCATAGAAATCTAATGCTTCTTAAAACGCGATATCGCATCTCATTTACATGTTTCATGGTAAGATATAATATGATTTGCGAAGTGTCATGTATTCCTCGTTTACACTTCAAATGAATTTAAATGCGACACTTCCATGCTAGGAAATAGCGTCTGCAGATGTCCAGGTATCGTAGCAATAGTGTTCTAATGCTTCTTAAAACGCGATATCGCATCACATTTCTATGTTTCATGGTAAGATATAATATGATTTGCGAAGTGTCATGTATTCCTCGTCTACATTTCAAATGAATGTAAATGCGGCACTTCCTTGTTAGGAAATAGCGTCTGCAGATGTCTAGGTATCGTAGCAATAGAGTTCAAATGCTTCTTAAAACGAGATATTGCATCTCATATCTATGTTTCATGATAAGATATAATATTCATTGCGAAGTGTTATGCATTCCTCATCTACGATTCAAATGAATGTAAATGCGACACTTCCTTGCAAGGAAATAGCGTTTGCAGATGTCTACGTAACGTAGTAATTGAGTTCTTATGATTCTTAAAACGCGATATAGCATCTCATTTCTATGTTTCATGGTAAGATATAATGTGATTTGCGAAGTGTTATGTATTCCTCGTCTACACTTCAAATGAATGTAAATGCGACACTTCCTTGCTTGGAAATAGCGTCTGCAGATGTCTAGGTATCGTAGCGATAGAGTTCTAATGCTTCTTAAAACGCGATATCGCACCTCATTTCTATGTTTCATGGTAAGATATAATATGATTTGCGAAGTGTTATGTATACCTCGTCTACACTTCAAATGAATGTAAATGCGACACTTCCTTGCAAAGAAATAGCGTTTGCCGATGTCTACGTATCGAAGCAATAGATTTCTAATGCTTCTTAGAACGCGATATCGCATCTCATTTCTATATTTCATGGTAAGATAAAATATGATTTGCGAAGTGTTATGTATTCCTCGTCTACACTTCAAATGAATGTAAATGCGATACTTCCTTGCTAGGAAATAGCGTCTGCATATGTCTAGGTATCGTAGCGATAAAGTTCTAATGCTTCTTAAAACGCGATATCGCACCTCATTTCTATGTTTCATGGTAAGATATAATATGATTTGCGAAGTGTTATGTATTCCTCGTCTACACTTCAAATGAATGTAAATGCGACACTTCCTTGCTAGGAAATAACGTTTGCAGATGTCTACCTATCGTAGCAATAGGGTTCTAATGCTTCGAAAACGCGATATCGCACCTCATTTCTATGTTTCATGGTAAGATATAATATGATATGCGAAGTGTTATGTATTCCTCGTCTACACTTCAAATGAATGAAAATGCGACACTTCCTTGCTAGGAAATAGCGTCTGCAGATGTCTAGGTATCGTAGCGATATAGTTCTAATGCTTCTTAAAGCGCGATATCGCACACCATTTCTATGTTTCATGGTAAGATATAATATGATTTGCGAAGTGTTATGTATACCTCGTCTACACTTCAAATGAATGTAAATGCGACACTTCCTTGCAAAGAAATAGCGTTTGCCGATTTCTACGTATCGAAGCAATAGATTTCTAATGCTTCTTAGAACGCGATATCGCATCTCATTTCTATGTTTCATGGTAAGATAAAATATGATTTGCGAAGTGTTATGTATTCCTCGTCTACACTTCAAATGAATGTAAATGCGATACTTCCTTGCTAGGAAATAGCGTCTGCAGATGTCTAGGTATCGTAGCGATAGAGTTCTAATGCTTCTTAAAACGCGATATCGCACCTCATTTCTATGTTTCATGGTAAGATATAATATGATTTGCGAAGTGTTATGTATTCCTCGTCTACACTTCAAATGAATGTAAATGCGACACTTCCTTGCAAGGAAATAGCGTTTGCATATGGCTACCTGTCGTAGCAATAGAGTTCTAGTGCTTCTTAAAACGCGATATGGCATCTCATTTCTATGTTTCATGGTAAGATATAATATGATTTGCGAAGTGTTATGTATTCCTCGTCTACACTTCAAATGAATGTAAATGCGATACTTCCTTGCTAGGAAATAGCGTCTGAAGATGTCTAGGTATCGTAGCGATAGAGTTCTAATGCTTCTTAAAACGCGATATCGCACCTTATTTCTATGTTTCATGGTAAGATATAATATGATTTGCGAAGTGTTATGTATTCCTCGTCTACACTTCAAATGAATGTAAATGCGACACTTCCTTGCAAGGAAATAGCGTTTGCATATGTCTACCTGTCGTAGCAATAGAGTTCTAGTGCTTCTTAAAACGCGATACGGCATCTCATTTCTATGTTTCATGGTAAGATATAATATGATTTGCGAAGTGTTATGTATTCCTCGTCTACACTTCAAATGAATGTAATTGCGACACTTCCTTGCAAAGAAATAGCGTTTGCCGATGGCTACGTATCGTAGCAATAGATTTCTAATGCTTCTTAAAACGCGATATCGCATCTCATTTCTATGTTTCATGGTAAGATATAATATGATTTGCGAAGTGTTATGTATTCCTCGTCTACACTTCAAATGAATGTAAATGCGACATTTCCTTGCTAGGAAATAACGTTTGCAGATGTCTACCTATCGTAGCAATAGGGTTCTAATTCTTCGTAAAACGCGATATCGCACCTCATTTCTATGTTACATGGTAAGATATAATATGATTTGCGAAGTGTTATGTGTTCCTCGTCTACACTTCAAATGAATGTAAATGCGACACTTCCTTGCTAGGAAATAGCGTCTGCAGATGTCTAGGTATCGTAGCGATAGAGTTCTAATGCCTCTTAAAGCGCGATATCGCACCTCATTTCTATGTTTCATGGTAAGATATAATATGATTTGCGAAGTATTATGTATTCCTCGTCTACACTTCAAATGAATGTAAATGCGATACTTCCTTGCTAGGAAATAGCGTCTGCAGATGTCTAGGTATCGTAGCGATAGAGTTCTAATGCTTCTTAAAACGCGATATCGCACCTCATTTCTATGTCTCATGGTAAGAAATAATATGATTTGCGAAGTGTTATGTATTCCTCGTCTACACTTCAAATGAATGTAAATGCGACATTTCCTTGCTAGGAAATAACGTTTGCAGATGTCTACCTATCGTAGCAATAGGGTTCTAATGCTTCGAAAACGCGATATCGCACCTCATTTCTATGTTTCATGGTAAGATATAATATGATTTGCGAAGTGTTATGTATTCCTCGTCTAAACTTCAAATGAATGTCAATGCGACACTTCCTTGCTAGGAAATAGCGTCTGCAGATGTCTAGGTATCGTAGCGATATAGTTCTAATGCTTCCTAAAGCGCGATATCGCACCCCATTTCTATGTTTCATGGTAAGATATAATATGATTTGCGAAGTGTTATGTATTCCTCGTCTACACTTCAAATGAATGTAAATGCGACACTTCCTTGCAAAGAAATAGGGTTTGCCGATGTCTACGTATCGAAGCAATAGATTTCTAATGCTTCTTAAAACGCGATATCGCATCTCATTTCTATGTTTCATGGTAAGATATAATATGATTTGCGAAGTGTTATGTATTCCTCGTCTACACTTCAAATGAATGTAAATGCGATACTTCCTTGCTAGGAAATAGCGTCTGCAGATGTCTAGGTATCGTAGCAATAGAGTTCAAATGCTTCTTAAAACGAGATATTGCATCTCATATCTATGTTTCATGATAAGATATAATATTCATTGCGAAGTGTTATGCATTCCTCATCTACGATTCAAATGAATGTAAATGCGACACTTCCTTGCAAGGAAATAGCGTTTGCAGATGTCTACCTGTCGTAGCAATAGAGTTCTAGTGCTTCTTAAAACGCGATATGGCATCTCATTTCTATGTTTCATTGTAAGATATAATATGATTTGCGAAGTGTTATGTATTCCCCGTCTACACTTCAAATGAATGCAATTGCGACACTTCCTTGCAAGGAAATAGCGTTTGCAGACGTCTACGTATCGTAGCAATAGATTTATAATGCTTCTTAGAACGCGATATCGCATCTCATTTCTATGTTTCATGTTAAGATATAACATGATTTGCGAAGTGTCATGTATTCCTCGTCTACATTTCAAATGAATGTAAATGCGGCACTTCCTTGCTAGGAAATAGCGTCTGCAGATGTCTAGGTATAGTAGCAATAGAGTTCAAAGGCTTCTTAAAACGAGATATTGCATCTCATATCTATGTTTCATGATAAGATATAATATTCATTGCGAAGTGTTATGCATTCCTCGTCTACGATTCAAATGAATGTAAATACGACACTTCCTTGCTAGGAAATAGCGTCTGCAGATGTCTAGGTATCGTAGCGATAGAGTTCTAATGCTTCTTAAAACGCGATATCGCACCTCATTTCTATGTTTCATGGTAAGATATAATATGATTTGCGAAGTGTTATGTATTCCTCGTCTACACTTCAAATGAATGTAAATGCGACACTTCCTTGCAAGGAAATAGCGTTTGCATATGTCTACCTGTCGTAGCAATAGAGTTCTAGTGCTTCTTAAAACGCGATACGGCATCTCATTTCTATGTTTCATGGTAAGATATAATATGATTTGCGAAGTGTTATGTATTCCTCGTCTACACTTCAAATGAATGTAATTGCGACACTTCCTTGCAAAGAAATAGCGTTTCCGATGTCTACGTATCGTAGCAATAGATTTCTAACGCTTCTTAAAACGCGATATCGCATCTCATTTCTATGTTTCATGGTAAGATATAATATGATTTGCGAATTGTTATGTATTCCTCGTCTACACTTCAAATGAATGTAAGTGCGACATTTCCTTGCTAGGAAATAACGTTTGCAGATGAGTACCTGTCGTAGCAATAGGGTTCTAATTCTTCGTAAAACGCGATATCGCACCTCATTTCTATGTTTCATGGTAAGATATAATATGATTTGCGAAGTGTTATGTATTCCTCGTCTACACTTCAAATGAATGTAAATGCGACACTTCCTTGCTAGGAAATAGCGTCTGCAGATGTCTAGGTATCGTAGCGATAGAGTTCTAATGCTCCTTAAAGCGCGATATCGCACCTCATTTCTATGTTTCATGGTAAGATATAATATGATTTGCGAAGTGTTATGTATTCCTCGTCTACACTTCATATGAATGTAAATGCGACACTTCCTTGCAAGGAAATAGCGTTTGCAGACGTCTACGTATCGTAGCAATAGATTTATAATGCTTCTTAAAACGCGATATCGCATCCCATTTCTATGTTTCATGTTAAGATATAACATGATTTGCGAAGTGTCATGTATTCCTTGTCTACATTTCAAATGAATGTAAATGCGGCACTTCCTTGCTAGGAAATAGCGTCTGCAGATGTCTAGGTATCGTAGCAATAGAGTTCAAATGCTTCTTAAAACGAGATATTGCATCTCATATCTATGTTTCATGATAAGATATAATATTCATTGCGAAGTGTTATGCATTCCTCATCTACGATTCAAATGAATGTAAATGCGACACTTCCTTGCAAGGAAATAGCGTCTGCAGATGTCTAGGTATCGTAGCGATAGAGTTCTAATGCTTCTTAAAACGCGATATCGCACCTCATTTCTATGTTTCATGGTAAGATATAACTTGATTTGCGAAGTGTCATGTATTCCTCGTCTACATTTCAAATGAATGTAAATGCGGCACTTCCTTGCTAGGAAATAGCGTCTGCAGATGTCTAGGTATCGTAGCAATAGATCTCAAATGCTTCTTAAAACGAGATATTGCATCTCATATCTATGTTTCATGATAAGATATAATATTCATTGCGAAGTGTTATGCATTCCTCGTCTACGATTCAAATGAATGTAAATACGACACTTCCTTGCAAGGAAATAGCGTTTGCAGATGTCTACGTATCGTAGCGATAGAGTTCTAATGCCTCTTAAAACGCGATATCGCACCTCATTTCTATGTTTCATGGTAAGATATAATATGATTTGCGAAGTGTTATGTATTCCTCGTCTACACTTCAAATGAATGTAAATGCGACACTTCCTTGCAAGGAAATAGCGTTTGCATATGTCTACCTGTCGTAGCAATAGAGTTCTAGTGCTTCTTAAAACGCGATACGGCATCTCATTTCTATGTTTCATGGTAAGATATAATATGATTTGCGAAGTGTTATGTATTCCTCGTCTACACTTCAAATGAATGTAATTGCGACACTTCCTTGCAAAGAAATAGCGTTTGCCGATGTCTACGTATCGTAGTAATAGATTTCTAATGCTTCATAAAACGCGATATCGCATCTCATTTCTATGTTTCATGTTAAGATATAACATGATTTGCGAGGTGTCATGTATTCCTCGTCTACATTTCAAATGAATGTAAATGCGGCACTTCCTTGCTAGGAAATAGCGTCTGCAGATGTCTAGGTATCGTAGCAATAGAGTTCAAATGCTTCTTAAAACGAGATATTGCATCTCATATCTATGTTTCATGATAAGATATAATATTCATTGCGAAGTGTTATGCATTCCTCGTCTACGATTCAAATGAATGTAAATACGACACATCCTTGCAAGGAAATAGCGTTTGCAGATGTCTACGTATCGTAGTAATAGAGTTCTTATGATTCTTAAAACGCGATATAGCATCTCATTTCTATGTTTCATAGTAAGATATAATATGATTTGCGAAGTGTTATGTATTCCTCGTCTACACTTCAAATGAATGTAAAAGCGACACTTCCTTGCAAGGAAATAGCGTTTGCATATTTCTACCTGTCGTAGCAATAGAGTTCTATTGCTTCTTAAAACGCGATATGGCATCTCATTTCTATGTTTCATGGTAAGATATAATATGATTTGCGAAGTGTTATGTATTCCTCGTCTACACTTCAAATGAATGTAATTGCGACACTTCCTTGCAAAGAAATAGCGTTTGCCGATGTCTACGTATCGTAGCAATAGATTTCTAATGCTTCTTAAAACGCGATATCGCATCTCATTTCTATGTTTCATGGTAAGATATAATATGATTTGCGAAGTGTTATGTATTCCTCGTCTACACTTCATATGAATGTAAATGCGACACTTCCTTGCAAGGAAATAGCGTTTGCAGAAGTCTACATATCGTAGCAATAGATTTATAATGCTTCTTAAAACGCGATATCGCATCTCATTTCTATGTTTCATGTTAAGATATAACATGATTTGCGAAGTGTCATGTATTACTCGTCTACATTTCAAATGAATGTAAATGCGGCACTTCCTTGCTAGGAAATAGCGTCTGCAGATGTCTAGGTATCGTAGCAATAGAGTTCAAATGCTTCTTAAAACGAGATATTGCATCTCATATCTATGTTTCATGATAAGATATGATATTCATTGCGAAGTGTTATGCATTCCTCGTCTACGATTCAAATGAATGTAAATGCGACACTTCCTTGCAAGGAAATAGCGTTTGCAGATGTCTACGTATCGTAGTAATAGAGTTCTTATGATTCTTAAAACGCGATATAGCATCTCATTTCTATGTTTCATGGTAAGATATAATATGATTTGCGAAGTGTTATGTATTCCTCGTCTACACTTCAAATGAATGTAAATGCGATACTTCCTTGCTAGGAAATAGCGTCTGCAGATGTCTAGGTATCGTAGCGATAGAGTTCTAATGCTTCTTAAAACGCGATATCGCACCTCATTTCTATGTCTCATGGTAAGATATAATATGATTTGCGAAGTGTTATGTATTCCTCGTCTACACTTCAAATGAATGTAAATGCGACATTTCCTTGCTAGGAAATAACGTTTGCAGATGTCTACCTATCGTAGCAATTGGGTTCTAATGCTTTGTAAAACGCGATATCGCACCTCATTTCTATTTTTCATGGTAAGATATAATATGATTTGCGAAGTGTTATGTATTCCTCGTCTACACTTCAAATGAATGTAAATGCGACACTTCTTTGCAAGGAAATAGCGTTTGCATATGTCTACCTGTCGTAGCAATAGAGTTCTAGTGCTTCTTAAAACGCGATATCGCATCTCATTCCTATGTTTCATGTTAAGATATAACATGATTTGCGAAGTGTAATGTATTCCTCGACTACATTTCAAATGAATGTAAATGCGGCTCTTCCTTGCTAGGAAATAGCGTCTTCAGATGTCTAGGTATCGTAGCAATAGAGTTCAAATGCTTCTTAAAACGAGATATTGCATCTCATATCTATGTTTCATGATAAGATATAATATTCATTGCGAAGTGTTATGCATTCCTCGTCTACGATTCAAATGAATGTAAATGCGACACTTCCTTGCAAGGAAATAGCGTTTGCAGATGTCTACGTATCGTAGTAATAGAGGTCTTATGATTCTTAAAACGCGATATAGCATCTCGTTTCTATGTTTCATGGTAAGATATAATATGATTTGCGATGTGTTATGTATTCCTCGTCTACACTTCAAATGAATGTAAATGCGACACTTCCTTGCTAGGAAATAGCGTCTGCAGATGTCTAGGTATCGTAGCGATAGAGTTCTAATGCTTCTTAAAACGCGATATCGCACCTCATTTCTATGTTTCATGGTAAGATATAATATGATTTGCGAAGTGTTATGTATTCCTCGTCTACACTTCATATGAATGCAAATGGGTTACTTCCTTGCAAGGAAATAGCGTTTGCAGACGTCTACGTATCGTAGCAATAGATTTATAATGCTTCTTAAAACGCGATATCGCATCTCATTTCTATGTTTCATGTTAAGATATAACATGATTTGCGAAGTGTTATGTATTCCTCGTCTACACTTCAAATGAATGTAAATGCGATACTTCCTTGCTAGGAAATAGCGTCTGCAGATGTCTAGGTATCGTAGCGATAGAGTTCTAATGCTTCTTAAAACGCGTTATCGCACCTCATTTCTATGTTTCATGGTAAGATATAATATGATTTGCGAAGTGTTATGTATTCCTCGTCTACACTTCAAATCAATGTAAATGCGACACTTCCTTGCTAGGAAATAGCGTCTGCAGATGTCTAGGTATCGTAGCGATAGAGTTCTAATGCTCCTTAAAGCGCGATATCGCACCTCATTTCTATGTTTCATGGTAAGATATAATATGATTTGCGAAGTGTTATGTATTCCTCGTCTACACTTCATATGAATGTAAATGCGACACTTCCTTGCAAGGAAATAGCGTTTGCAGACGTCTACGTATCGTAGCAATAGATTTATAATGCTTCTTAAAACGCGATATCGCATCCCATTTCTATGTTTCATGTTAAGATATAACATGATTTGCGAAGTGTCATGTATTCCTTGTCTACATTTCAAATGAATGTAAATGCGGCACTTCCTTGCTAGGAAATAGCGTCTGCAGATGTCTAGGTATCGTAGCAATAGAGTTCAAATGCTTCTTAAAACGAGATATTGCATCTCATATCTATGTTTCATGATAAGATATAATATTCATTGCGAAGTGTTATGCATTCCTCATCTACGATTCAAATGAATGTAAATGCGACACTTCCTTGCAAGGAAATAGCGTCTGCAGATGTCTAGGTATCGTAGCGATAGAGTTCTAATGCTTCTTAAAACGCGATATCGCACCTCATTTCTATGTTTCATGGTAAGATATAACTTGATTTGCGAAGTGTCATGTATTCCTCGTCTACATTTCAAATGAATGTAAATGCGGCACTTCCTTGCTAGGAAATAGCGTCTGCAGATGTCTAGGTATCGTAGCAATAGAGCTCAAATGCTTCTTAAAACGAGATATTGCATCTCATATCTATGTTTCATGATAAGATATAATATTCATTGCGAAGTGTTATGCATTCCTCGTCTACGATACAAATGAATGTAAATACGACACTTCCTTGCAAGGAAATAGCGTTTGCAGATGTCTAGGTATCGTAGCAATAGAGTTCAAATGCTTCTTAAAACGAGATATTGCATCTCATATCTATGTTTCATGATAAGATATAATATTCATTGCGAAGTGTTATGCATTCCTCATCTACGATTCAAATGAATGTAAATGCGACACTTCCTTGCAAGGAAATAGCGTCTGCAGATGTCTAGGTATCGTAGCGATAGAGTTCTAATGCCTCTTAAAACGCGATATCGCACCTCATTTCTATGTTTCATGGTAAGATATAATATGATTTGCGAAGTGTTATGTATTCCTCGTCTACACTTCAAATGAATGTAAATGCGACACTTCCTTGCAAGGAAATAGCGTTTGCATATGTCTACCTGTCGTAGCAATAGAGTTCTAGTGCTTCTTAAAACGCGATACGGAATCTCATTTCTATGTTTCATGGTAAGATATAATATGATTTGCGAAGTGTTATGTATTCCTCGTCTACACTTCAAATGAATGTAATTGCGACACTTCCTTGCAAAGAAATAGCGTTTGCCGATGTCTACGTATCGTAGTAATAGATTTCTAATGCTTCATAAAACGCGATATCGCATCTCATTTCTATGTTTCATGTTAAGATATAACATGATTTGCGAGGTGTCATGTATTCCTCGTCTACATTTCAAATGAATGTAAATGCGGCACTTCCTTGCTAGGAAATAGCGTCTGCAGATGTCTAGGTATCGTAGCAATAGAGTTCAAATGCTTCTTAAAACGAGATATTGCATCTCATATCTATGTTTCATGATAAGATACAATATTCATTGCGAAGTGTTATGCATTCCTCGTCTACGATTCAAATGAATGTAAATACGACACTTCCTTGCAAGGAAATAGCGTTTGCAGATGTCTACGTATCGTAGTAATAGAGTTCTTATGATTCTTAAAACGCGATATAGCATCTCATTTCTATGTTTCATAGTAAGATATAATATGATTTGCGAAGTGTTATGTATTCCTCGTCTACACTTCAAATGAATGTAAATGCGACACTTCCTTGCAAGGAAATAGCGTTTGCATATTTCTACCTGTCGTAGCAATAGAGTTCTATTGCTTCTTAAAACGCGATATGGCATCTCATTTCTATGTTTCATGGTAAGATATAATATGATTTGCGAAGTGTTATGTATTCCTCGTCTACACTTCAAATGAATGTAATTGCGACACTTCCTTGCAAAGAAATAGCGTTTGCCGATGTCTACGTATCGTAGCAATAGATTTCTAATGCTTCTTAAAACGCGATATCGCATCTCATTTCTATGTTTCATGGTAAGATATAATATGATTTGCGAAGTGTTATGTATTCCTCGTCTACACTTCATATGAATGTAAATGCGATACTTCCTTGCAAGGAAATAGCGTTTGCAGAAGTCTACGTATCGTAGCAATAGATTTATAATGCTTCTTAAAACGCGATATCGCATCTCATTTCTATGTTTCATGTTAAGATATAACATGATTTGCGAAGTGTCATGTATTACTCGTCTACATTTCAAATGAATGTAAATGCGGCACTTCCTTGCTAGGAAATAGCGTCTGCAGATGTCTAGGTATCGTAGCAATAGAGTTCAAATGCTTCTTAAAACGAGATATTGCATCTCATATCTATGTTTCATGATAAGATATGATATTCATTGCGAAGTGTTATGCATTCCTCGTCTACGATTCAAATGAATGTAAATGCGACACTTCCTTGCAAGGAAATAGCGTTTGCAGATGTCTACGTATCGTAGTAATAGAGTTCTTGTGATTCTTAAAACGCGATATAGCATCTCATTTCTATGTTTCATGGTAAGATATAATATGATTTGCGAAGTGTTATGTATTCCTCGTCTACACTTCAAATGAATGTAAATGCGATACTTCCTTGCTAGGAAATAGCGTCTGCAGATGTCTAGGTATCGTAGCGATAGAGTTCTAATGCTTCTTAAAACGCGATATCGCACCTCATTTCTATGTCTCATGGTAAGATATAATATGATTTGCGAAGTGTTATGTATTCCTCGTCTACACTTCAAATGAATGTAAATGCGACATTTCCTTGCTAGGAAATAACGTTTGCAGATGTCTACCTATCGTAGCAATTGGGTTCTAATGCTTTATAAAACGCGATATCGCACCTCATTTCTATTTTTCATGGTAAGATATAATATGATTTGCGAAGTGTTATGTATTCCTCGTCTACACTTCAAATGAATGTAAATGCGACACTTCTTTGCAAGGAAATAGCGTTTGCATATGTCTACCTGTCGTAGCAATAGAGTTCTAGTGCTTCTTAAAACGCGATATCGCATCTCATTCCTATGTTTCATGTTAAGATATAACATGATTTGCGAAGTGTAATGTATTCCTCGACTACATTTCAAATGAATGTAAATGCGGCTCTTCCTTGCTAGGAAATAGCGTCTTCAGATGTCTAGGTATCGTAGCAATAGAGTTCAAATGCTTCTTAAAACGAGATATTGCATCTCATATCTATGTTTCATGATAAGATATAATATTCATTGCGAAGTGTTATGCATTCCTCGTCTACGATTCAAATGAATGTAAATGCGACACTTTCTTGCAAGGAAATAGCGTTTGCAGATGTCTACGTATCGTAGTAATAGAGGTCTTATGATTCTTAAAACGCGATATAGCATCTCGTTTCTATGTTTCATGGTAAGATATAATATGATTTGCGAAGTGTTATGTATTCCTCGTCTACACTTCAAATGAATGTAAATGCGACACTTCCTTGCTAGGAAATAGCGTCTGCAGATGTCTAGGTATCGTAGCGATAGAGTTCTAATGCTTCTTAAAACGCGATATCGCACCTCATTTCTATGTTTCATGGTAAGATATAATATGATTTGCGAAGTGTTATGTATTCCTCGTCTACACTTCATATGAATGCAAATGGGTTACTTCCTTGCAAGGAAATAGCGTTTGCAGACGTCTACGTATCGTAGCAATAGATTTATAATGCTTCTTAAAACGCGATATCGCATCTCATTTCTATGTTTCATGTTAAGATATAACATGATTTGCGAAGTGTCATGTATTCCTCGTCTACATTTCAAATGAATGTAAATGTGGCACTTCCTTGCTAGGAAATAGCGTCTGCAGATGTCTAGGTATCGTAGCAATAGAGTTCAAATGCTTCTTAAAACGAGATATTGCATCTCATATCTATGTTTCATGATAAGATATAATATTCATTGCGAAGTGTTATGCATTCCTCGTCTACGATTCAAATGAATGTAAATGCGACACTTCCTTGCAAGGAAATAGCGTTTGCAGATGTCTACGTATCGTAGTAATAGAGTTCTTATGATTCTTAAAACGCGATATAGCATCTCATTTCTATGTTTCATGGTAAGATATAAAACGATTTGCGAAGTGTTATGGTATCGTAGCGATAGAGTTCTAATGCTTCTCAAGACACAATATCGCATCTCATTTCTATGTTTCATGGTAAGATATAATATGATTTGCGAAGTGTTATGTATTCCTCGTCTACACTTCAAATGAATGTAAATGCGATACTTCCTTGCTAGGAAATAGCGTCTGCAGATGTCTAGGTATCGTAGCGATAGAGTTCTAGTGCTTCTTAAAACGCGTTATCGCACCTCATTTCTATGTTTCATGGTAAGATATAATATGATTTGCGAAGTGTTATGTATTCCTCGTCTACACTTCAAATCAATGTAAATGCGACACTTCCTTGCTAGGAAATAGCGTCTGCAGATGTCTAGGTATCGTAGCGATAGAGTTCTAATGCTTCTTAAAACGTGATATCGTACCTCATTTCTATGTTTCATGGTAAGATATAATATGATTTGCGAAATGTTATGTATTCCTAGTCTACACTTCATATGAATGTAAATGCGACACTTCCTTGCAAGGAAATAGCGTTTGCAGACGTCTACGTATCGTAGCAATAGATTTATAATGCTTCTTAAAACGCGATATCGCATCTCATTTCTATGTTTCATGTTAAGATATAACATGATTTGCGAAGTGTCATGTATTCCTCGTCTACATTTCAAATGAATGTAAATGCGGCACTTCCTTGCTAGGAAATAGCGTCTGCAGATGTCTAGGTATCGTAGCAATAGAGTTCAAATGCTTCTTAAAACGAGATATTGCATCTCATATCTATGTTTCATGATAAGATATAATATTCATTGCGAAGTGTTATGCATTCCTCGTCTACGATTCAAATGAATGTAAATACGACACTTCCTTGCAAGGAAATAGCGTTTGCATATGTCTACCTGTCGTAGCAATAGAGTTCTAGTGCTTCTTAAAACGCGATACGGCATCTCATTTCTATGTTTCATGGTAAGATATAATATGATTTGCGAAGTGTTATGTATTCCTCGTCTACACTTCAAATGAATGTAATTGCGACACTTCCTTGCAAAGAAATAGCGTTTGCCGATGTCTACGTATCGTAGCAATAGATTTCTAATGCTTCTTAAAACGCGATATCGCATCTCATTTCTATGTTTCATGGTAAGATATAATATGATTTGCGAAGTGTTATGTATTCCTCGTCTACACTTCAAATGAATGTAAATGCGACATTTCCTTGCTAGGAAATAACGTTTGCAGATGTCTACCTATCGTAGCAATAGGGTTCTAATGCTTCGTAAAACGCGATATCGCACCACATTTCTATGTTTCATGGTAAGATATAATATGATTTGCGAAGTGTTATGTATTCCTCGTCTACACTTCATATGAATGTAAATGCGACACTTCCTTGCAAGGAAATAGCGTTTGCAGACGTCTACGTATCGTAGCAATAGATTTATAATGCTTCATAAAACGCGATATCGCATATCATTTCTATGTTTCATGTTAAGATATAACATGATTTGCGAGGTGTCATGTATTCCTCGTCTACATTTCAAATGAATGTAAATGCGGCACTTCCTTGCTAGGAAATAGCGTCTGCAGATGTCTAGGTATCGTAGCAATAGAGTTCAAATGCTTCTTAAAACGAGATATTGCATCTCATATCTATGTTTCATGATAAGATATAATATTCATTGCGAAGTGTTATGCATTCCTCGTCTACGATTCAAATGAATGTAAATACGACACTTCCTTGCAAGGAAATAGCGTTTGCAGATGTCTACGTATCGTAGTAATAGAGTTCTTATGATTCTTAAAACGCGATATAGCATCTCATTTCTATGTTTCATGGTAAGATATAATATGATTTGCGAAGTGTTATGTATTCCTCGTCTACACTTCAAATGAATGTAAATGCGACACTTCCTTGCAAGGAAATAGCGTTTGCATATTTCTACCTGTCGTAGCAATAGAGTTCTAGTGCTTCTTAAAACGCGATATGGCATCTCATTTCTATGTTTCGTGGTAAGATATAATATGATTTGCGAAGTGTTATGTATTCCTCGTCTACACTTCAAATAAATGTAATTGCGACACTTCCTTGCAAAGAAATAGCGTTTGCCGATGTCTACGTATCGTAGCAATAGATTTCTAACGCTTCTTAAAACGCGATATCGCATCTCATTTCTATGTTTCATGGTAAGATATAATATGATTTGTGAAGTGTTATGTATTCCTCGTCTACACTTCATATGAATGTAAATGCGACACTTCCTTGCAAGGAAATAGCGTTTGCAGACGTCTACGTATCGTAGCAATAGATTTATAATGCTTCTTAAATCGCGATATCGCATCTCATTTCTATGTTTCATGTTAAGATATAACATGATTTGCGAAGTGTCATGTATTCCTCGTCTACATTTCAAATGAATGTAAATGCGGCACTTCCTTGCTAGGAAATAGCGTCTGCAGATGTCTAGGTATCGTAGCAATAGAGTTCAAATGCTTCTTAAAACGAGATATTGCATCTCATATCTATGTTTCATGATAAGATATAATATTCATTGCGAAGTGTTATGCATTCCTCGTCTACGATTCAAATGAATGTAAATGCGACACTTCCTTGCAAGGAAATAGCGTTTGCAGATGTCTACGTATCGTAGTAATAGAGTTCTTATGATTCTTAAAACGCGATATAGCATCTCATTTCTATGTTTCATGGTAAGATATAATATGATTTGCGAAGTGTTATGTATTCCTCGTCTACACTTCAAATGAATGTAAATGCGATACTTCCTTCCTAGGAAATAGCGTCTGCAGATGTATAGGTATCGTAGCGATAGAGTTCTAATGCTTCTTAGAACGCGATATCGCAACTCATTTCTATGTTTCATGGTAAGATATAATATGATTTGCGAAGTGTTATGTATTCCTCGTCTACATTTCAAGTGAATGTAAATGCGACACTTCCTTGCAAGGAAATAGCGTTTGCCGATGTCTACGTATCGAAGCAATAGATTTCTAATGCTTCTTAAAACGCGATATCGCATCTCATTTCTGTGTTTCATGGTAAGATATAATATGATTTACGAAGTGTTACGTATTCCTCGTCTACACTTCAAATGAATGTAAATGCGATACTTCCTTGCTAGGAAATAGCGTCTGCAGATGTCTAGGTATCGTAGCGATAGAGTTCTAATGCTTCTTAAAACGCGATATCGCACCTCATTTCTATGTCTCATGGTAAGATATAATATGATTTGCGAAGTGTTATGTATTCCTCGTCTACACTTCAAATGAATGTAAATGCGACATTTCCTTGCTAGGAAATAACGTTTGCAGATGTCTACCTATCGTAGCAATTGGGTTCTAATGCTTTGTAAAACGCGATATCGCACCTCATTTCTATGTTTCATGGTAAGATATAATATGATTTGCGAAGTGTTATGTATTCCTCGTCTACACTTCAAATGAATGTAAATGCGACACTTCTTTGCAAGGAAATAGCGTTTGCATATGTCTACCTGTCGTAGCAATAGAGTTCTAGTGCTTCTTAAAACGCGATATGGCATCTCATTTCTATGTTTCATGGTAAGATATAATATGATTTGCGAAGTGTTATGTATTCCTCGTCTACACTTCAAATGAATGTAATTGCGACACTTCCTTGCAAAGAAATAGCGTTTGCCGATGTCTACGTATCGTAGCAATAGAGTTCAAATGCTTCTTAAAACGAGATATTGCATCTCATATCTATGTTTCATGATAAGATATAATATGACTTGCGAAGTGTTATGTATTCCTCGTCTACACTTCATATGAATGTAAATGCGACACTTCCTTGCAAGGAAATTGCGTTTGCAGACGTCTACGTATCGTAGCAATAGATTTATTATGCTTCTTAAAACGCGATATCGCATCTCATTTCTATGTTTCATGTTAAGATATAACATGATTTGCGAAGTGTAATGTATTCCTCGTCTACATTTCAAATGAATGTAAATGCGGCACTTCCTTGCTAGGAAATAGCGTCTGCAGATGTCTAGGTATCGTAGCAATAGAGTTCAAATGCTTCTTAAAACGAGATATTGCATCTCATATCTATGTTTCATGATAAGATATAATATTCATTGCGAAGTGTTATGCATTCCTCGTCTACGATTCAAATCAATGTAAATGCGACACTTCCTTGCAAGGAAATAGCGTTTGCAGATGTCTACGTATCATAGTAATAGAGTTCTTATGATTCTTAAAACGCGATATAGCATCTCATTTCTATGTTTCATGGTAAGATATAATATGATTTGCGAAGTGTTATGTATTCCTCGTCTACACTTCAAATGAATGTAAACGCGATACTTCCTTGCTAGGAAATAGCGTCTGCAGATGTCTAGGTATCGTAGCGATAGAGTTCTAATGCTTCTTAAAACGCGATATCGCACCTCATTTCTATGTTTCATGGTAAGATATAATATGATTTGCGAAGTGTTATGTATTCCTCGTCTACACTTCAAATGAATGTAAATGCGACACTTCCTTGCAAAGAAATAGCGTTTGCCGATGTCTACGTATCGAAGCAATAGATTTCTAATGCTTCTTAAAACGCGATATCGCATCTCATTTCTATGTTTCATGGTAAGATATAATATGATTTGCGAAGTGTTATGTATTCCTCGTCTACACTTCATATGAATGTAAATGCGATACTTCCTTGCAAGGAAATAGCGTTTGCAGAAGTCTACGTATCGTAGCAATAGATTTATAATGCTTCTTAAAACGCGATATCGCATCTCATTTCTATGTTTCATGTTAAGATATAACATGATTTGCGAAGTGTCATGTATTACTCGTCTACATTTCAAATGAATGTAAATGCGGCACTTCCTTGCTAGGAAATAGCGTCTGCAGATGTCTAGGTATCGTAGCAATAGAGTTCAAATGCTTCTTAAAACGAGATATTGCATCTCATATCTATGTTTCATGATAAGATATGATATTCATTGCGAAGTGTTATGCATTCCTCGTCTACGATTCAAATGAATGTAAATGCGACACTTCCTTGCAAGGAAATAGCGTCTGCAGATGTATAGGTATCGTAGCGATAGAGTTCTAATGCTTCTTAGAACGCGATATCGCAAATCATTTCTATGTTTCATGGTAAGATATAATATGATTTGCGAAGTGTTATGTATTCCTCGTCTACATTTCAAGTGAATGTAAATGCGACACTTCCTTGCAAGGAAATAGCGTTTGCCGATGTCTACGTATCGAAGCAATAGATTTCTAATGCTTCTTAAAACGCGATATCGCATCTCATTTCTGTGTTTCATGGTAAGATATAATATGATTTACGAAGTGTTACGTATTCCTCGTCTACACTTCAAATGAATGTAAATGCGATACTTCCTTGCTAGGAAATAGCGTCTGCAGATGTCTAGGTATCGTAGCGATAGAGTTCTAATGCTTCTTAAAACGCGATATCGCACCTCATTTCTATGTCTCATGGTAAGATATAATATGATTTGCGAAGTGTTATGTATTCCTCGTCTACACTTCAAATGAATGTAAATGCGACATTTCCTTGCTAGGAAATAACGTTTGCAGATGTCTACCTATCGTAGCAATTGGGTTCTAATGCTTTGTAAAACGCGATATCGCACCTCATTTCTATGTTTCATGGTAAGATATAATATGATTTGCGAAGTGTTATGTATTCCTCGTCTACACTTCAAATGAATGTAAATGCGACACTTCTTTGCAAGGAAATAGCGTTTGCATATGTCTACCTGTCGTAGCAATAGAGTTCTAGTGCTTCTTAAAACGCGATATGGCATCTCATTTCTATGTTTCATGGTAAGATATAATATGATTTGCGAAGTGTTATGTATTCCTCGTCTACACTTCAAATGAATGTAATTGCGACACTTCCTTGCAAAGAAATAGCGTTTGCCGATGTCTACGTATCGTAGCAATAGAGTTCAAATGCTTCTTAAAACGAGATATTGCATCTCATATCTATGTTTCATGATAAGATATAATATGACTTGCGAAGTGTTATGTATTCCTCGTCTACACTTCATATGAATGTAAATGCGACACTTCCTTGCAAGGAAATAGCGTTTGCAGACGTCTACGTATCGTAGCAATAGATTTATTATGCTTCTTAAAACGCGATATCGCATCTCATTTCTATGTTTCATGTTAAGATATAACATGATTTGCGAAGTGTAATGTATTCCTCGTCTACATTTCAAATGAATGTAAATGCGGCACTTCCTTGCTAGGAAATAGCGTCTGCAGATGTCTAGGTATCGTAGCAATAGAGTTCAAATGCTTCTTAAAACGAGATATTGCATCTCATATCTATGTTTCATGATAAGATATAATATTCATTGCGAAGTGTTATGCATTCCTCGTCTACGATTCAAATCAATGTAAATGCGACACTTCCTTGCAAGGAAATAGCGTTTGCAGATGTCTACGTATCATAGTAATAGAGTTCTTATGATTCTTAAAACGCGATATAGCATCTCATTTCTATGTTTCATGGTAAGATATAATATGATTTGCGAAGTGTTATGTATTCCTCGTCTACACTTCAAATGAATGTAAACGCGATACTTCCTTGCTAGGAAATAGCGTCTGCAGATGTCTAGGTATCGTAGCGATAGAGTTCTAATGCTTCTTAAAACGCGATATCGCACCTCATTTCTATGTTTCATGGTAAGATATAATATGATTTGCGAAGTGTTATGTATTCCTCGTCTACACTTCAAATGAATGTAAATGCGACACTTCCTTGCAAAGAAATAGCGTTTGCCGATGTCTACGTATCGAAGCAATAGATTTCTAATGCTTCTTAAAACGCGATATCGCATCTCATTTCTATGCTTCATGGTAAGATATAATATGATTTGCGAAGTGTTATGTATTCCTCGCCTACACTTCAAATGAATGTAAATGCGATACTTCCTTGCTAGGAAATAGCGTCTGCAGATGTCTAGGTATCGTAGCGATAGAGTTCTAATGCTTCTCAAGACACAATATCGCATCTCATTTCTATGTTTCATGGTAAGATATAATATGATTTGCGAAGTGTTATGTATTCCTCGTCTACACTTCAAATGAATGTAAATGCGATACTTCCTTGCTAGGAAATAGCGTCTGCAGATGTCTAGGTATCGTAGCGATAGAGTTCTAATGCTTCTTAAAACGCGATATCGCACCTCATTTCTATGTTTCATGGTAAGATATAATATGATTTGCGAAGTGTTATGTATTCCTCGTCTACACTTCAAATCAATGTAAATGCGACACTTCCTTGCTAGGAAATAGCGTCTGCAGATGTCTAGGTATCGTAGCGATAGAGTTCTAATGCTTCTTAAAACGCGATATCGCACCTCATTTCTATGTTTCATGGTAAGATATAATATGATTTGCGAAGTGTTATGTATTCCTCGTCTACACTTCATATGAATGTAAATGCGACACTTCCTTGCAAGGAAATAGCGTTTGCAGACGTCTACCTGTCGTAGCAATAGAGTTCTAGTGCTTCTTAAAACGCGATACGGCATCTCATTTCTATGTTTCATGGTAAGATATAATATGATTTGCGAAGTGTTATGTATTCCTCGTCTACACTTCATATGAATGTAAATGCGACACTTCCTTGCAAGGAAATAGCGTTTGCAGACGTCTACGTATCGTAGCAATAGATTTATAATGCTTCATAAAACGCGATATCGCATCTCATTTCTATGTTTCATGTTAAGATATAACATGATTTGCGAGGTGTCATGTATTCCTCGCCTACATTTCAAATGAATGTAAATGCGGCACTTCCTTGCTAGGAAATAGCGTCTGCAGATGTCTAGGTATCGTAGCAATAGAGTTCAAATGCTTCTTAAAACGAGATATTGCATCTCATATCTATGTTTCATGATAAGATATAATATTCATTGCGAAGTGTTATGCATTCCTCGTCTACGATTCAAATGAATGTAAATACGACACTTCCTTGCAAGGAAATAGCGTTTGCAGATGTCTACGTATCGTAGTAATAGAGTTCTTATGATTCTTAAAACGCGATATAGCATCTCATTTCTATGTTTCATGGTAAGATATAATATGATTTGCGAAGTGTTATGTATTCCTCGTCTACACTTCAAATGAATGTAAATGCGACACTTCCTTGCAAGGAAATAGCGTTTGCATATTTCTAACTGTCGTAGCAATAGAGTTCTAGTGCTTCTTAAAACGCGATATGGCATCTCATTTCTATGTTTCATGGTAAGATATAATATGATTTGCGAAGTGTTATGTATTCCTCGTCTACACTTCAAATGAATGTAATTGCGACACTTCCTTGCAAAGAAATAGCGTTTGCCGATGTCTACGTATCGTAGCAATAGATTTCTAATGCTTCTTAAAACGCGATATCGCATCTCATTTCTATGTTTCATGGTAAGTTATAATATGATTTGCGAAATGTTATGTATTCCTCGTCTACACTTCATATGAATGTAAATGCGACACTTCCTTGCAAGGAAATAGCGTTTGCAGACGTCTACGTATCGTAGCAATAGATTTATAATGCTTCTTAAAACGCGATATCGCATCTCATTTCTATGTTTCATATTAAGATATAACATGATTTGCGAAGTGTCATGTATTCCTCGTCTACATTTCAAATGAATGTAAATGCGACACTTCCTTGCTAGGAAATAGCGTCTGCAGATGTCTAGGTATCGTAGCAATAGAGTTCAAATGCTTCTTAAAACGAGATATTGCATCTCATATCTATGTTTCATGATAAGATATAATATTCATTGCGAAGTGTTATGCATTCCTCGTCTACGATTCAAATGAATGTAAATGCGACACTTCCTTGCAAGGAAATAGCGTTTGCAGATGTCTACGTATCGTAGTAATAGAGTTCTTATGATTCTTAAAACGCGATATAGCATCTCATTTCTATGTTTCATGGTAAGATATAATATGATTTGCGAAGTGTTATGTATGCCTCGTCTACACTTCAAATGAATGTAAATGCGATACTTCCTTGCTAGGAAATAGCGTCTGCAGATGTCTAGGTATCGTAGCGATAGGGTTCTAATGCTTCTTAAAACGCGATATCGCAACTCATTTCTATGTTTCATGGTAAGATATAATATGATTTGCGAAGTGTTATGTATTCCTCGTCTACATTTCAAGTGAATGTAAATGCGACACTTCCTTGCAAGGAAATAGCGTTTGCCGATGTCTACGTATCGAAGCAATAGATTTCTAATGCTTCTTAAAACGCGATATCGCATCTCATTTCTATGTTTCATGGTAAGATATAATATGATTTGCGAAGTGTTATGTATTCCTCGTCTACACTTCAAATGAATGTAAATGCGATACTTCCTTGCTAGGAAATAGCGTCTGCAGATGTCTAGGTATCGTAGCGATAGAGTTCTAATGCTTCTTAAAACGCGATATCGCACCTCATTTCTATGTTTCATGGTAAGATATAATATGATTTGCGAAGTGTTATGTATTCCTCGTCTACACTTCAAATCAATGTAAATGCGACACTTCCTTGCTAGGAAATAGCGTCTGCAGATGTCTAGGTATCGTAGCGATAGAGTTCTAATGCTTCTTAAAACGCGATATCGCACCTCATTTCTATGTTTCATGGTAAGATATAATATGATTTGCGAAGTGTTATGTATTCCTCGTCTACACTTCATATGAATGTAAATGCGACACTTCCTTGCAAGGAAATAGCGTTTGCAGATGTGTACGTATCGTAGTAATAGAGTTCTTATGATTCTTAAAACGCGATATAGCATCTCATTTCTATGTTTCATGGTAAGATATAATATGATTTGCGAAGTGTTATGTATTCCTCGTCTACACTTCAAATGAATGTAAATGCGATACTTCCTTGCTAGGAAATAGCGTCTGCAGATGTATAGGTATCGTAGCGATAGAGTTCTAATGCTTCTTAGAACGCGATATCGCAACTCATTTCTATGTTTCATGGTAAGATATAATATGATTTGCGAAATGTTATGTATTCCTCGTCTACATTTCAAGTGAATGTAAATGCGACACTTCCTTGCAAGGAAATAGCGTTTGCCGATGTCTACGTATCGAAGCAATAGATTTCTAATGCTTCTTAAAACGCGATATCGCATCTCATTTCTGTGTTTCATGGTAAGATATAATATGATTTACGAAGTGTTACGTATTCCTCGTCTACACTTCAAATGAATGTAAATGCGATACTTCCTTGCTAGGAAATAGCGTCTGCAGATGTCTAGGTATCGTAGCGATAGAGTTCTAATGCTTCTTAAAACGCGATATCGCACCTCATTTCTATGTCTCATGGTAAGATATAATATGATTTGCGAAGTGTTATGTATTCCTCGTCTACACTTCAAATGAATGTAATTGCGACACTTCCTTGCAAAGAAATAGCGTTTGCCGATGTCTACGTATCGTAGCAATAGATTTCTAATGCTTCTTAAAACGCGATATCGCATCTCATTTCTATGTTTCATGGTAAGTTATAATATGATTTGCGAAATGTTATGTATTCCTCGTCTACACTTCATATGAATGTAAATGCGACACTTCCTTGCAAGGAAATAGCGTTTGCAGACGTCTACGTATCGTAGCAATAGATTTATAATGCTTCTTAAAACGCGATATCGCATCTCATTTCTATGTTTCATATTAAGATATAACATGATTTGCGAAGTGTCATGTATTCCTCGTCTACATTTCAAATGAATGTAAATGCGACACTTCCTTGCTAGGAAATAGCGTCTGCAGATGTCTAGGTATCGTAGCAATAGAGTTCAAATGCTTCTTAAAACGAGATATTGCATCTCATATCTATGTTTCATGATAAGATATAATATTCATTGCGAAGTGTTATGCATTCCTCGTCTACGATTCAAATGAATGTAAATGCGACACTTCCTTGCAAGGAAATAGCGTTTGCAGATGTCTACGTATCGTAGTAATAGAGTTCTTATGATTCTTAAAACGCGATATAGCATCTCATTTCTATGTTTCATGGTAAGATATAATATGATTTGCGAAGTGTTATGTATGCCTCGTCTACACTTCAAATGAATGTAAATGCGATACTTCCTTGCTAGGAAATAGCGTCTGCAGATGTCTAGGTATCGTAGCGATAGAGTTCTAATGCTTCTTAAAACGCGATATCGCAACTCATTTCTATGTTTCATGGTAAGATATAATATGATTTGCGAAGTGTTATGTATTCCTCGTCTACATTTCAAGTGAATGTAAATGCGACACTTCCTTGCAAGGAAATAGCGTTTGCCGATGTCTACGTATCGAAGCAATAGATTTCTAATGCTTCTTAAAACGCGATATCGCATCTCATTTCTATGTTTCATGGTAAGATATAATATGATTTGCGAAGTGTTATGTATTCCTCGTCTACACTTCAAATGAATGTAAATGCGATACTTCCTTGCTAGGAAATAGCGTCTGCAGATGTCTAGGTATCGTAGCGATAGAGTTCTAATGCTTCTTAAAACGCGATATCGCACCTCATTTCTATGTTTCATGGTAAGATATAATATGATTTGCGAAGTGTTATGTATTCCTCGTCTACATTTCAAGTGAATGTAAATGCGACACTTCCTTGCAAGGAAATAGCGTTTGCCGATGTCTACGTATCGAAGCAATAGATTTCTAATGCTTCTTAAAACGCGATATCGCATCTCATTTCTGTGTTTCATGGTAAGATATAATATGATTTACGAAGTGTTACGTATTCCTCGTCTACACTTCAAATGAATGTAAATGCGATACTTCCTTGCTAGGAAATAGCGTCTGCAGATGTCTAGGTATCGTAGCGATAGAGTTCTAATGCTTCTTAAAACGCGATATCGCACCTCATTGCTATGTCTCATGGTAAGATATAATATGATTTGCGAAGTGTTATGTATTCCTCGTCTACACTTCAAATGAATGTAAATGCGACATTTCCTTGCTAGGAAATAACGTTTGCAGATGTCTACCTATCGTAGCAATTGGGTTCTAATGCTTTGTAAAACGCGATATCGCACCTCATTTCTATGTTTCATGGTAAGATATAATATGATTTGCGAAGTGTTATGTATTCCTCGTCTACACTTCAAATGAATGTAAATGCGACACTTCTTTGCAAGGAAATAGCGTTTGCATATGTCTACCTGTCGTAGCAATAGAGTTCTAGTGCTTCTTAAAACGCGATATGGCATCTCATTTCTATGTTTCATGGTAAGATTTAATATGATTTGCGAAGTGTTATGTATTCCTCGTCTACACTTCAAATGAATGTAATTGCGACACTTCCTTGCAAAGAAATAGCGTTTGCCGATGTCTACGTATCGTAGCAATAGAGTTCAAATGCTTCTTAAAACGAGATATTGCATCTCATATCTATGTTTCATGATAAGATATAATATGACTTGCGAAGTGTTATGTATTCCTCGTCTACACTTCATATGAATGTAAATGCGACACTTCCTTGCTAGGAAATAGCGTCTGCAGATGTCTAGGTATCGTAGCGATAGAGTTCTAATGCTTCTTAAAACGCGATATCGCACCTCATTTCTATGTTTCAGGGAAAGATATAATATGATTTGCGAAGTGTTATGTATTCCTCGTCTACACTTCAAATGAATGTAAATGCGACATTTCCTTGCTAGGAAATAACGTTTGCAGATGTCTACCTATCGTAGCAATTGGGTTCTAATGCTTTGTCAAACGCGACATCGCTCCTCACTTCTATGTTTCATGGTAAGATATAATATGATTTGCGAAGTGTTATGTATTCCTCGTCTATACTTCAAATGAATGTAAATGCGACACTTCCTTGCTAGGAAATAGCGTCTGCAGATGTCTAGGTATCGTAGCGATAGAGTTCTAATGCTTCTTAAAGCGCGATATCGCACCTCATTTCTATGTTTCATGGTAAGATATAATATAATTTGCGAAGTGTTATGTATTCCTCGTCTACACTTCATATGAATGTAAATGCGACACTTCCTTGCAAGGAAATAGCGTTTGCAGACGTCTACGTGTCGTAGCAATAGATTTATAATGCTTGTTAAAACGCGATATCGCATCTCATTTCTATGTTTCATGTTAAGATATAACATGATTTGCGAAGTGTCATGTATTCCTCGTCTACATTTCAAATGAATGTAAATGCGGCACTTCCTTGCTAGGAAGTAGCGTATGCAGATGTCTAGGTATCGTAGCAATAGAGTTCAAATGCTTCTTAAAACGAGATATTGCATCTCATATCTATGTTTCATGATAAGATATAATATTCATTGCGAAGTGTTATGCATTCCTCGTCTACGATTCAAATGAATGTAAATGCGACACTTCCTTGCAAGGAAATAGCGTTTGCAGATGTCTACGTATCGTAGTAATAGAGTTCTTATGATTCTTAAAATGCGATATAGCATCTCATTTCTATGTTTCATGGTAAGATATAATATGATCTGCGAAGTGTTATGTATTCCTCGTCTACACTTCAAATGAATGTAAATGCGACACTTCCTTGCTAGGAAATAGCGTCTGCAGATGTCTAGGTATCGTAGCGATAGAGTTCTAATGCTTCTTAAAACGCGATATCGCACCTCATTCCTATGTTTCATGGTAAGATATAATATGATTTGCGAAGTGTTATGTATTCCTCGTCTACACTTCATATGAATGTAAATGCGAAACTTCCTTGCAAGGAAATAGCGTTTGCAGACGTCTACGTATCGTAGCAATAGATTTATAATGCTTCTTAAAACGCGATATCGCATCTCATTTCTATGTTTCATGTTAAGATATAACATGATTTGCGAAGTGTCATGTATTCCTCATCTACATTTCAAATGAATGTAAATGCGGCACTTCCTTGCTAGGAAATAGCGTCTGCAGATGTCTAGGTATCGTAGCGATAGAGTTCTAATGCTTCTCAAGACACAATATCGCATCTCATTTCTATGTTTCATGGTAAGATATAATATGATTTGCGAAGTGTTATGTATTCCTCGTCTACACTTCAAATGAATGTAAATGCGATACTTCCTTGCTAGGAAATAGCGTCTGCAGATGTCTAGGTATCGTAGCGATAGAGTTCTAATGCTTCTTAAGACGCGATATCGCACCTCATTTCTATGTTTCATGGTAAGATATAATATGATTTGCGAAGTGTTATGTATTCCTCGTCTACACTTCAAATCAATGTAAATGCGACACTTCCTTGCTAGGAAATAGCGTCTGCAGATGTCTAGGTATCGTAGCGATAGAGTTCTAATGCTTCTTAAAACGCGATATCGCACCTCATTTCTATGTTTCATGGTAAGATATAATATGATTTGCGAAGTGTTATGTATTCCTCGTCTACACTTCATATGAATGTAAATGCGACACTTCCTTGCAAGGAAATAGCGTTTGCAGACGTCTACCTGTCGTAGCAATAGAGTTCTAGTGCTTCTTAAAACGCGATACGGCATCTCATTTCTATGTTTCATGGTAAGATATAATATGATTTGCGAAGTGTTATGTATTCCTCGTCTACACTTCATATGAATGTAAATGCGACACTTCCTTGCAAGGAAATAGCGTTTGCAGACGTCTACGTATCGTAGCAATAGATTTATAATGCTTCATAAAACGCGATATCGCATCTCATTTCTATGTTTCATGTTAAGATATAACATGATTTGCGAGGTGTCATGTATTCGTCGCCTACATTTCAAATGAATGTAAATGCGGCACTTCCTTGCTAGGAAATAGCGTCTGCAGATGTCTAGGTATCGTAGCAATAGAGTTCAAATGCTTCTTAAAACGAGATATTGCATCTCATATCTATGTTTCATGATAAGATATAATATTCATTGCGAAGTGTTATGCATTCCTCGTCTACGATTCAAATGAATGTAAATACGACACTTCCTTGCAAGGAAATAGCGTTTGCAGATGTCTACGTATCGTAGTAATAGAGTTCTTATGATTCTTAAAACGCGATATAGCATCTCATTTCTATGTTTCATGGTAAGATATAATATGATTTGCGAAGTGTTATGTATTCCTCGTCTACACTTCAAATGAATGTAAATGCCACACTTCCTTGCAAGGAAATAGCGTTTGCATATTTCTAACTGTCGTAGCAATAGAGTTCTAGTGCTTCTTAAAACGCGATATGGCATCTCATTTCTATGTTTCATGGTAAGATATAATATGATTTGCGAAGTGTTATGTATTCCTCGTCTACACTTCAAATGAATGTAATTGCGACACTTCCTTGCAAAGAAATAGCGTTTGCCGATGTCTACGTATCGTAGCAATAGATTTCTAATGCTTCTTAAAACGCGATATCGCATCTCATTTCTATGTTTCATGGTAAGTTATAATATGATTTGCGAAATGTTATGTATTACTCGTCTACACTTCATATGAATGTAAATGCGACACTTCCTTGCAAGGAAATAGCGTTTGCAGACGTCTACGTATCGTAGCAATAGATTTATAATGCTTCTTAAAACGCGATATCGCATCTCATTTCTATGTTTCATGTTAAGATATAACATGATTTGCGAAGTGTCATGTATTCCTCGTCTACATTTCAAATGAATGTAAATGCGACACTTCCTTGCTAGGAAATAGCGTCTGCAGATGTCTAGGTATCGTAGCAATAGAGTTCAAATGCTTCTTAAAACGAGATATTGCATCTCATATCTATGTTTCATGATAAGATATAATATTCATTGCGAAGTGTTATGCATTCCTCGTCTACGATTCAAATGAATGTAAATGCGACACTTCCTTGCAAGGAAATAGCGTTTGCAGATGTCTACGTATCGTAGTAATAGAGTTCTTATGATTCTTAAAACGCGATATAGCATCTCATTTCTATGTTTCATGGTAAGATATAATATGATTTGCGAAGTGTTATGTATTCCTCGTCTACACTTCAAATGAATGTAAATGCGATACTTCCTTGCTAGGAAATAGCGTCTGCAGATGTCTAGGTATCGTAGCGATAGAGTTCTAATGCTTCTTAAAACGCGATATCGCAACTCATTTCTATGTTTCATGGTAAGATATAATATGATTTGCGAAGTGTTATGTATTCCTCGTCTACATTTCAAGTGAATGTAAATGCGACACTTCCTTGCAAGGAAATAGCGTTTGCCGATGTCTACGTATCGAAGCAATAGATTTCTAATGCTTCTTAAAACGCGATATCGCATCTCATTTCTATGTTTCATGGTAAGATATAATATGATTTGCGAAGTGTTATGTATTCCTCGTCTACACTTCAAATGAATGTAAATGCGATACTTCCTTGCTAGGAAATAGCGTCTGCAGATGTCTAGGTATCGTAGCGATAGAGTTCTAATGCTTCTTAAAACGCGATATCGCACCTCATTTCTATGTTTCATGGTAAGATATAATATGATTTGCGAAGTGTTATGTATTCCTCGTCTACACTTCATATGAATGTAAATGCGACACTTCCTTGCAAGGAAATAGCGTTTGCAGACGTCTACCTGTCGTAGCAATAGAGTTCTAGTGCTTCTTAAAACGCGATACGGCATCTCATTTCTATGTTTCATGGTAAGATATAATATGATTTGCGAAGTGTTATGTATTCCTCGTCTACACTTCAAATGAATGTAAATGCGACATTTCCTTGCTAGGAAATAACGTTTGCAGATGTCTACCTATCGTAGCAATTGGGTTCTAATGCTTTGTCAAACGCGACATCGCACCTCATTTCTATGTTTCATGGTAAGATATAATATGATTTGCGAAGTGTTATGTATTCCTCGTCTATACTTCAAATGAATGTAAATGCGACACTTCCTTGCTAGGAAATAGCGTCTGCAGATGTCTAGGTATCGTAGCGATAGAGTTCCAATGCTTCTTAAAGCGCGATATCGCACCTCATTTCTATGTTTCATGGTAAGATATAATATGATTTGCGAAGTGTTATGTATTCCTCGTCTACACTTCATATGAATGTAAATGCGACACTTCCTTGCAAGGAAATAGCGTTTGCAGACGTCTACGTGTCGTAGCAATAGATTTATAATGCTTCTTAAAACGCGATATCGCATCTCATTTCTATGTTTCATGTTAAGATATAACATGATCTGCGAAGTGTTATGTATTCCTCGTCTACACTTCAAATGAATGTAAATGCGACACTTCCTTGCTAGGAAATAGCGTCTGCAGATGTCTAGGTATCGTTGCGATAGAGTTCTAATGCTTCTTAAAACGCGATATCGCACCTCATTCCTATGTTTCATGGTAAGATATAATATGATTTGCGAAGTGTTATGTATTCCTCGTCTACACTTCATATGAATGTAAATGCGACACTTCCTTGCAAGGAAATAGCGTTTGCAGACGTCTACGTATCGTAGCAATAGATTTATAATGCTTCTTAAAACGCGATATCGCATCTCATTTCTATGTTTCATGTTAAGATATATCATGATTTGCGAATTGTCATGTATTCCTCGTCTACATTTCAAATGAATGTAAATGCGGCACTTCCTTGCTAGGAAATAGCGTCTGCAGATGTCTAGGTATCGTAGCAATAGAGTTCAAATGCTTCTTAAAACGAGATATTGCATCTCATATCTATGTTTCATGATAAGATATAATATTCATTGCGAAGTGTTATGCATTCCTCGTCTACGATTCAAATGAATGTAAATGCGACACTTCCTTGCAAGGAAATAGCGTTTGCAGATGTCTACGTATCGTAGTAATAGAGTTCTTATGATTCTTAAAATGCGATATAGCATCTCATTTCTATGTTTCATGGTAAGATATAATATGATCTGCGAAGTGTTATGTATTCCTCGTCTACACTTCAAATGAATGTAAATGCGACACTTCCTTGCTAGGAAATAGCGTCTGCAGATGTCTAGGTATCGTAGCGATAGAGTTCTAATGCTTCTTAAAACGCGATATCGCACCTCATTCCTATGTTTCATGGTAAGATATAATATGATTTGCGAAGTGTTATGTATTCCTCGTCTACACTTCATATGAATGTAAATGCGAATCTTCCTTGCAAGGAAATAGCGTTTGCAGACGTCTACGTATCGTAGCAATAGATTTATAATGCTTCTTAAAACGCGATATCGCATCTCATTTCTATGTTTCATGTTAAGATATAACATGATTTGCGAAGTGTCATGTATTCCTCATCTACATTTCAAATGAATGTAAATGCGGCACTTCCTTGCTAGGAAATAGCGTCTGCAGATGTCTAGGTATCGTAGCAATAGAGTTCTTATGATTCTTAGAACGCGATATCGCATCTCATTTCTATTTTTCATGGTAAGATATAATATGATTTGCGAAGTGTTATGTATTCCTCGTCTACACTTCAAAGGAATGTAGATGCGACACTTCCTTGCTAGGAAATAGCGTCTGCAGATGTCTAGGTATCGTAGCGATGGAGTTCAAATGCTTCTTAAAACGAGATATTGCATCTCATATCTATGTTTCATGATAAGATATAATATTCATTGCGAAGTGTTATGCATTCCTCGTCTACGATTCAAATGAATGTAAATGCGACACTTCCTTGCAAGGAAATAGCGTTTGCAGATGTCTACGTATCGTAGTAATAGAGTTCTTATGATTCTTAAAATGCGATATAGCATCTCATTTCTATGTTTCATGGTAAGATATAATATGATCTGCGAAGTGTTATGTACTCCTCGTCTACACTTCAAATGAATGTAAATGCGACACTTCCTTGCTAGGAAATAGCGTCTGCAGATGTCTAGGTATCGTAGCGATAGAGTTCTAATGCTTCTTAAAACGCGATATCGCACCTCACTCCTATGTTTCATGGTAAGATATAATATGATTTGCGAAGTGTTATGTATTCCTCGTCTACACTTCATATGAATGTAAATGCGACACTTCCTTGCAAGGAAATAGCGTTTGCAGACGTCTACGTATCGTAGCAATAGATTTATAATGCTTCTTAAAACGCGATATCGCATCTCATTTCTATGTTTCATGTTAAGATATAACATGATTTGCGAAGTGTCATGTATTCCTCATCTACATTTCAAATGAATGTAAATGCGGCACTTCCTTGCTAGGAAATAGCGTCTGCAGATGTCTAGGTATCGTAGCAATAGAGTTCAAATGCTTCTTAAAACGAGATATTGCATCTCATATCTATGTTTCATGATAAGATATAATATTCATTGCGAAGTGTTATGCATTCCTCGTCTACGATTCAAGTGAATGTAAATGCGACACTTCCTTGCAAGGAAATAGCGTTTGCAGATGTCTACGTATCGTAGTAATAGAGTTCTTATGATTCTTAAAATGCGATATAGCATCTCATTTCTATGTTTCATGGTAAGATATAATATGATCTGCGAAGTGTTATGTATTCCTCGTCTACACTTCAAATGAATGTAAATGCGACACTTCCTTGCTAGGAAATAGCGTCTGCAGATGTCTAGGTATCGTTGCGATAGAGTTCTAATGCTTCTTAAAACGCGATATCGCACCTCATTTCTATGTTTCAGGGAAAGATATAATATGATTTGCGAAGTGTTATGTATTCCTCGTCTACACTTCAAATGAATGTAAATGCGACATTTCCTTGCTAGGAAATAACGTTTGCAGATGTCTACCTATCGTAGCAATTGGGTTCTAATGCTTTGTCAAACGCGACATCGCACCTCATTTCTATGTTTCATGGTAAGATATAATATGATTTGCGAAGTGTTATGTATTCCTCGTCTATACTTCAAATGAATGTAAATGCGACACTTCCTTGCTAGGAAACAGCGTCTGCAGATGTCTAGGTATCGTAGCGATAGAGTTCCAATGCTTCTTAAAGCGCGATATCGCACCTCATTTCTATGTTTCATGGTAAGATATAATATGATTTGCGAAGTGTTATGTATTCCTCGTCTACACTTCATATGAATGTAAATGCGACAGTTCCTTGCAAGGAAATAGCGTTTGCAGACGTCTACGTGTCGTAGCAATAGATTTATAATGCTTCTTAAAACGCGATATCGCATCTCATTTCTATGTTTCATGTTAAGATATAACATGATTTGCGAAGTGTCATGTATTCCTCATCTACATTTCAAATGAATGTAAATGCGGCACTTCCTTGCTAGGAAATAGCGTCTGCAGATGTCTAGGTATCGTAGCAATAGAGTTCAAATGCTTCTTAAAACGAGATATTGCATCTCATATCTATGTTTCATGATAAGATATAATATTCATTGCGAAGTGTTATGCATTCCTCGTCTACGATTCAAATGAATGTAAATGCGACACTTCCTTGCAAGGAAATAGCGTTTGCAGATGTCTACGTATCGTAGTAATAGAGTTCTTATGATTCTTAAAATGCGATATAGCATCTCATTTCTATGTTTCATGGTAAGATATAATATGATCTGCGAAGTGTTATGTACTCCTCGTCTACACTTCAAATGAATGTAAATGCGACACTTCCTTGCTAGGAAATAGCGTCTGCAGATGTCTAGGTATCGTAGCGATAGAGTTCTAATGCTTCTTAAAACGCGATATCGCACCTCATTCCTATGTTTCATGGTAAGATATAATATGATTTGCGAAGTGTTATGTATTCCTCGTCTGCACTTCATATGAATGTAAATGCGACACTTCCTTGCAAGGAAATAGCGTTTGCAGACGTCTACGTATCGTAGCAATAGATTTATAATGCTTCTTAAAACGCGATATCGCATCTCATTTCTATGTTTCATGTTAAGATATAACATGATTTGCGAAGTGTCATGTATTCCTCATCTACATTTCAAATGAATGTAAATGCGGCACTTCCTTGCTAGGAAATAGCGTCTGCAGATGTCTAGGTATCGTAGCAATAGAGTTCAAATGCTTCTTAAAACGAGATATTGCATCTCATATCTATGTTTCATGATAAGATATAATATTCATTGCGAAGTGTTATGCATTCCTCGTCTACGATTCAAATGAATGTAAATACGACATTTCCTTGCAAGGAAATAGCGTCTGCAGATGTCTAGGTATCGTAGCGATAGAGTTCTAATGCTTCTTAAAACGCGATATCGCACCTCATTTCTATGTTTCATGGTAAGATATAATATGATTTGCGAAGTGTTATGTATTCCTCGTCTACACTTCATATGAATGTAAATGGGATACTTCCTTGCAAGGAAATAGCGTTTGCAGACGTCTACGTATCGTAGCAATAGATTTATAATGCTTCTTAAAACGCGATATCGCATCTCATTTCTATGTTTCATGTTAAGATATAACATGATTTGCGAAGTGTCATGTATTCCTCGTCTACATTTCAAATGAATGTAAATGCGGCACTTCCTTGCTAGGAAATAGCATCTGCAGATGTCTAGGTATCGTAGCAATAGAGTTCAAATGCTTCTTAAAACGAGATATTGCATCTCATATCTATGTTTCATGATAAGATATAATATTCATTGCGAAGTGTTATGCATTCCTCGTCTACGATTCAAATGAATGTAAATGCGACACTTCCTTGCAAGGAAATAGCGTTTGCAGATGTCTACGTATCGTAGTAATAGAGTTCTTTTGATTCTTAAAACGCGATATAGCATCTCATTTCTATGTTTCATGGTAAGATATAATATGATTTGCGAAGTGTTATGGTATCGTAGCGATAGAGTTCTAATGCTTCTCAAGACACAATATCGCATCTCATTTCTATGTTTCATGGTAAGATATAATATGATTTGCGAAGTGTTATGTATTCCTCGTCTACACTTCAATTCAATGTAAATGCGACACTTCCTTGCTAGGAAATAGCGTCTGCAGATGTCTAGGTATCGTAGCGATAGTGTTCTAATGCTTCTTAAAACGCGATATCGCACCTCATTTCTATGTTTCATGGTAAGATATAATATGATTTGCGAAGTGTTATGTATTCCTAGTCTACACTTCATATGAATGTAAATGCGACACTTCCTTGCAAGGAAATAGCGTTTGCAGACGTCTACGTACCGTAGCAATAGATTTATAATGCTTCTTAAAACGCGATATCGCATCTTATTTCTATGTTTCATGTTAAGATATAACATGATTTGCGAAGTGTCATGTATTCCTCGTCTACATTTCAAATGAATGTAAATGCGGCACTTCCTTGCTAGGAAATAGCGTCTGCAGATGTCTAGGTATCGTAGCGATAGAGTTCTAATGCTTCTTAAAACGCGATATCGCACCTCATTTCTATGTTTCAGGGAAAGATATAATATGATTTGCGAAGTGTTATGTATTCCTCGTCTACACTTCATATGAATGTAAATGCGACATTTCCTTGCTAGGAAATAACGTTTGCAGATGTCTACCTATCGTAGCAATTGGGTTCTAATGCTTTGTCAAACGCGACATCGCACCTCATTTCTATGTTTCATGGTAAGATATAATATGATTTGCGAAGTGTTATGTATTCCTCGTCTATACTTCAAATGAATGTAAATGCGACACTTCCTTGCAAGGAAATAGCGTTTGCAGATGTCTACGTATCGTAGTAATAGAGTTCTTATGATTCTTAAAACGCGATATAGCATCTCATTTCTATGTTTCATGGTAAGATATAATATGATTTGCGAAGTGTTATGTATTCCTCGTCTACACTTCAAATGAATGTAAATGCGACACTTCCTTGCTAGGAAATAGCGTCTGCAGATGTCTAGGTATCGTAGCGATAGAGTTCTAATGCTTCTTAAAACGCGATATCGCACCTCATTTCTATGTTTCATGGTAAGATATAATATGATTTGCGAAGTGTTATGTATTCCTCGTCTACACTTCAAATGAATGTAAATGCGACACTTCCTTGCAAAGAAATAGCGTTTGCCGATGTCTACGTATCGAAGCAATAGATTTCTAATGCTTCTTAAAACGCGATATCGCATCTCATTTCTATGTTTCATGGTATGATATAATATGATTTGCGAAGTGTTATGTATTCCTCGTCTACACTTCAAGTGAATGTAAATGCGATACTTCCTTGCTAGGAAATAGCGTCTGCAGATGTCTAGGTATCGTAGCGATAGAGTTCTAATGCTTCTTAAAACGCGATATCGCACCTCATTTCTATGTTTCATGGTAAGATATAATATGATTTGCGAAGTGTTATGTATTCCTCGTCTACACTTCAAATGAATGTAAATGCGACACTTCCTTGCAAGGAAATTGCGTTTGCAGATGTCTACGTATCGTAGCAACAGTGTTCTAATGCTTCTTAAAACGCGATATCGCATCTCATTTCTATGTTTCATGGTAAGATATAATATGATTTGCGAAGTGTTATGTACTCCTCGTCTACACTTCAAATGAATGTAAATGCGACTCTTCCTTGAAAGGAAATAGCGTCTGCAGATGTCTAGGTATCGTAGCGATAGAGTTCTAATGCTTCTTAAAGCGCTATGTCGCACCTCATTTCTATGTTTCATGGTAAGATATAATATGATTTGCTAAGTGTTATGTATTCCTCGTCTACACTTCATATGAATGTAAGTGCGACACTTCCTTGCAAGGAAATAGCGTTTGCAGACGTCTACGTATCGTAGCAATAGATTTATAATGCTTCTTAAAACGCGATATCGCATCTCATTTCTATGTTTCATGTTAAGATATAACATGATTTGCGAAGTGTCATGTATTCCTCGTCTACATTTCAAATGAATGTAAATGCGGCACTTCCTTGCTAGGAAATAGCGTCTGCAGATGTCTAGGTATCGTAGCAATAGAGTTCAAATTCTTCTTAAAACGAGATATTCATTGCGAACTGTTATGCATTCCTCGTCTACGATTCAAATGAATGTAAATGCGACACTTCCTTGCAAGGAAATAGCGTTTGCAGACGTCTACGTATCGTAGCAATAGATTTATAATGCTTCTTAAAACGCGATATCGAATCTCATTTCTATGTTTCATGTTAAGATATTACATGATTTGCGAAGTGTCATGTATTCCTCGTCTACATTTCAAATGAATGTAAATGCGGCACTTCCTTGCTAGGAAATAGCGTCTGCAGATGTCTAGGTATCGTAGCAATAGAGTTCAAATTCTTCTTAAAACGAGATATTCATTGCGAACTGTTATGCATTCCTCGTCTACGATTCAAATGAATGTAAATGCGACACTTCCTTGCAAGGAAATAGCGTTTGCAGATGTCTACGTATCGTAGTAATAGAGTTCTAATGCTTCTCAAAACACAATATCGCATCTCATTTCTATGTTACATGGTAAGATACAATATGATTTGCGAAGTGTGATGTATTCCTCGACTACACTTCAAATGAATGTAAATGCGACACTTCCTTGCAAGGAAATAGCGTTTGCAGATGTCCACCTATCGTAGCAGTAGAGTTCTAATGCTTATTAAAACGCGATATCGCATCTCATTTCTATGATTCATGTTAAGATATAACATGATTTGCGAAGTGTCATGTATTCCTCGTCTACATTTCAAATGAATGTAAATGCGGCACTTCCTTGCTAGGAAATAGCGTCTGCAGATGTCTAGGTATCGTAGCAATAGAGTTCAAATTCTTCTTAAAACGAGATATTCATTGCGAAGTGTTATGCATTCTTCGTGTACGATTCAAATAAATGTAAATGCGACACTTCCTTGCAAGGAAATAGCGTTTGCAGATGTCTACGTATCGTAGTAATAGAGTTCTAATGCTTCTCAAAACACAATATCGCATCTCATTTCTATGTTACATGGTAAGATACAATATGATTTGCGAAGTGTGATGTATTCCTCGACTACACTTCAAATGAATGTAAATGCGACACTTCCTTGCAAGGAAATAGCGTTTGCAGATGTCCACCTATCGTAGCAGTAGAGTTCTAATGCTTATTAAAACGCGATATCGCATCTCATTTCTATGTTTCATGTTAAGATATAACATGATTTGCGAAGTGTCATGTATTCCTCGTCTACATTTCAAATGAATGTAAATGCGGCACTTCCTTGCTAGGAAATAGCGTCTGCAGATGTCTAGGTATCGTAGCAATAGAGTTCAAATTCTTCTTAAAACGAGATATTCATTGCGAACTGTTATGCATTCCTCGTCTACGATTCAAATGAATGTAAATGCGACACTTCCTTGCAAGGAAATAGCGTTTGCAGATGTCCACCTATCGTAGCAGTAGAGTTCTAATGCTTATTAAAACGCGATATCGCATCTCATTTCTATGTTTCATGGTAAGATATAATATGATTTGCGAAGTGTTATGTATTCCTCGTCTACACTTCATATGAATGTAAATGTGACACTTCCTTGCAAGGTAATAGCGTTTGCAGATGTCTACGTATCGTAGCAATAGATTTCAAATGCTTCTTAAAACGCGATATCGCATCTCATTTCTACCTTTCATGGTAAGATATAATATGATTTGGGAAGTGTTATGTATTCCTCGTCTACACATCAAATGAATGTAAATGCAACACTTCCTTGCAAGGAAATAGCGTTTGCAGATGTCTACCTATCGTAGCAATAGAATTCTAAAGCTTCTTAAAACGCGATATCGCATCTCATTTCTATGCTTCATGGTAAGATATAATATGATTTGCTAAGTGTTATGTATTCCTCGTCTACACTTCATATGAATGTAAATGCGACACTTCCTTGCAAGGATATAGCGTTTGCAGACGTCTACGTATCGTAGCAATAGATTTATAATGCTTCTTAAAACGCGATATCGCATCTCATTTCTATGTTTCATGGTAAGATATAATATGATTTGCGAAGTGTTATGTATTCCTCGTCTACACTTCAAATGAATGTAAATGCGACACTTCCTTGCAAAGAAATAGCGTTTGCCAATGTCTACGTATCGTAGCAATAGGGTTCTAATGCTTCTTAAAACGCGATATCGCATCTCATTTCTATGTTTCATGGTAAGATATAATATGATTTGCGAAGTGTTATGTATTCCTCGTCAACACTTCAAATGAATGTAAATGCGACTTTTCCTTGCAAGGAAATAGCGTTTGCAGATGTCTACGTATCGTAGCAACAGTGTTCTAATGCTTCTTAAAACGCGATATCGCATCTCATTTCCATGTTTCATGGTAAGATATAATATGATTTGCGAAGTGTCATGTATTCCTCGTCTACATTTCAAATGAATGTAAATGCGGCACTTCCTTGCTAGGAAATAGCGTCTGCAGATGTCTAGGTATCGTAGCAATAGAGTTCTTATGATTCTTAAAACGCGATATAGCATATCATTTCTATGTTTCATGGTAAGATATAATATGATTTGCGAAGTGTTATGTATTCCTCGTCTACACTTCAAATGAATGTAAATGCGACACTTCCTTGCTAGGAAATAGCGTCTGCAGATGACTAGGTATCGTAGCGATAGAGTTCTAATGCTTTTTAAAACGCGATATCGCACCTCATTTCTATGTTTCATGGTAAGATATAATATGATTTGCGAAGTGTTATGTATTCCTCGTCTACACTTCAAATAAATGTAAATGCGACACTTCCTTGTTAAGAAATAGCGTTTGCCAATGTCTACGTATCGTAGCAATAGATTTCTAATGCTACTTAAAACGCGATATCGCATCTCGTTTCTATGTTTCATGGTAAGGTATAATATGATTTGCGAAGTTTTATGTATTCCTCGTCAACACTTCAAATGAATGTAAATGCGACTTTTCCTTGCAAGGAAATAGCGTTTGCAGATGTCTACGTATCGTAGCAACAGTGTTCTAATGCTTCTTAAAACGCGATATCGCATCTCATTTCCATGTTTCATGGTAAGATATAATATGATTTGCGAAGTGTTATGTATTCCTCGTCTACACTTCAAATTAATGTAAATGCGATACTTCCTTGCTAGGAAATAGCGTCTGCAAATGTCTAGGTATCGTAGCGATAGAGTTCTAATGATTCTTAAAACGCTATATCGCACCTCATTTCTATGTTTCATGGGAAGATATAATATGATTTGCGAAGTGTTATGTATTCCTCGTCTACACTTCAAATGAATGTAAATGCGACATTTCCTTGCTAGGAAATAACGTTTGCAGATGTCTACCTATCGTAGCAATAGGGTTCTAATGCTTCTTAAAACGCGATATCGCATCTCATTTCTATGTTTCATGGTAAGATATAATATGATTTGCGAAGTGTTATGTACTCCTCGTCTACACTTCAAATGAATGTAAATGCGACACTTCCTTGAAAGGAAATAGCGTCTGCAGATGTCTAGGTATCGTAGCGATAGAGTTCTAATGCTTCTTAAAGCGCTATGTCGCACCTCATTTCTATGTTTCATGATAAGATATAATATGATCTGCTAAGTGTTATGTATTCCTCGTCTATACTTCATATGAATGTAAATGCGACACTTCCTTGCAAGGAAATAGCGTTTGCAGACGTCTACGTATCGTAGCAATAGATTTATAATGCTTCTTAAAACGCGATATCGCATCTCATTTCTATGTTTCATGGTAAGATATAATATGATTTGCGAAGTGTTATGTATTCCTCGTCTACACTTCAAATGAATGTAAATGCGACACTTCCTTGCTAGGAAATAGCGTTTGCAGATGTCTAGGTATCGTAGCGATAGATTTCCAATGCTTCTTAAAACGCGATATCGCACCTCATTTCTATGTTTCATGGTAAGATATATTATGATTTGCGAAGTGTTATGTATTCCTCGTCTACACTTCAAATGAATGTAAATGCGACATTTGCTTGCTAGGTAATAACGTTTGCAGATGTCTACCTATCGTAGCAATAGGGTTCTAATGCTTCTTAAAACGCGATATCGCATCACATTTCTGTGTTTCATGGTAAGATATAATATGATTTGCGAAGTGTTATGTATTCCTCGTCTACACTTCAAATGAATGTAAATGCGTCACTTCCTTGCAAAGAAATAGCGTTTGCCAATGTCTACGTATCATAGCAATAGATTTCTAATGCTACTTATAACGCGATATCGCATCTCATTCCTATGTTTCATGGTAAGATATAATATGATTTGCGAAGTGTTATGTATTTCTCGTCTACACTTCAAATGAATGTAAATGCGACATTTGCTTGCTAGGAAATAACGTTTGCAGATGTCTACCTATCGTAGCAATAGGGTTCTAATGCTTCTTAAAACGCGATATCGCATCTCATTTCTATGTTTCATGGTAAGATATAATATGATTTGCGAAGTGTTATGTATTCTTCGTCAACACTTCAAATGAATGTAAATGCGACACTTCCTTGCAAGGAAATAGCGTTTGCAGATGTCTACGTATCGTAGCAACAGTGTTCTAATGCTTCTTAAAACGCGATATCGCATCTCATTTCCATGTTTCATGGTAAGATATAATATGATTTGCGAAGTGTTATGTATTCCTCGTCTACACTTCAAATGAATGTAAATGCGGCACTTCCTTGGTAGGAAATAGCGTTTGCAGATATCTACGTATCGTAGCATTAGTGTTCTTATGATTCTTACAACGCGATATCGCATCTCATTTCCATGTTTCATGTTAAGATATAACATGATTTGCGAAGTGTCATGTATTCCTCGTCTACATTTCAAATGAATGTAAATGCGGCACTTCCTTGCTAGGAAATAGCGTCTGCAGATGTCTAGGTATCGTAGCAATAGAGTTCTTATGATTCTTAAAACGCGATATAGCATCTCATTTCTATGTTTCATGGTAAGATATAATATGATTTGCGAAGTGTTATGTATTCCGCGTCTACACTTCAAATGAATGTAAATGCGACACTTCCTTGCTAGGAAATAGCGTCTGCAGATGTCTAGGTATCGTAGCGATAGAGTTCTAATGCTTCTTAAAACGCGATATCGCACCTCATTTCTATGTTTCATGGTAAGATATAATATGATTTGCGAAGTGTTACGTATTCCTCGTCTACACTTCAAATGAATGTAAATGCGACACTTCCTTGCAAAGAAATAGCGTTTGCCAATGTCTACGTATCGTAGCAATAGATTTCTAATGCTACTTAAAACGCGATATCGCATCTCATTCCTATGTTTCATGGTAAGATATAATATGATTTGCGAAGTGTTATGTATTCCTCGTCTACACTTCAAATGAATGTAAATGCGACATTTCCTTGCTAGGAAATAACGTTTGCAGATGTCTACCTATCGTAGCAATAGGGTTCTAATGCTTCTTAAAGCGCGATATCGCACCTCATTTCTATGTTTCATGGTAAGATATAATATGATTTGCGAAGTGTTATGTATTCCTCGTCTACACTTCATATGAATGTAAATGCGACACTTCCTTGCAAGGAAATAGCGTTTGCAGACGTCTACGTATCGTAGCAATAGATTTATAATGCTTCTTAGAACGCGATATCGCATCTCATTTCTATGTTTCATGTTAAGGTATAACATGATTTGCGAAGTGTCATGTATTCCTCGTCTACATTTCAAATGAATGTAAATGCGGCACTTCCTTGCTAGGAAATAGCGTCTGCAGATGTCTAGGTATCGTAGCAATAGAGTTCAAACGCTTCTTAAAACGAGATATTGCATCTCATATCTATGTTTCATGATAAGATATAATATTCATTGCGAAGTGTTATGCATTCCTCGTCTACGATTCAAATGAATGTAAATGCGACACTTCCTTGAAAGGAAATAGCGTCTGCAGATGTCTAGGTATCGTAGCGATATATTTCTAATGCTACTTAAAACGCGATATCGCATCTCATTTCTATGTTTCATGGTAAGATATAATATGATTTGCGAAGTGTTATGTATTCCTCGTCTACACTTCATATGAATGTAAATGCGACACTTCCTTGCAAGGAAATAGCGTTTGCAGACGTCTACGTATCGTAGCAATAGATTTATAATGCTTCTTAGAACGCGATATCGCATCTCATTTCTATGTTTCATGTTAAGGTATAACATGATTTGCGAAGTGTCATGTATTCCTCGTCTACATTTCAAATGAATGTAAATGCGGCACTTCCTTGCTAGGAAATAGCGTCTGCAGATGTCTAGGTATCGTAGCAATAGAGTTCAAACGCTTCTTAAAACGAGATATTGCATCTCATATCTATGTTTCATGATAAGATATAATATTCATTGCGAAGTGTTATGCATTCCTCGTCTACGATTCAAATGAATGTAAATGCGACACTTCCTTGCAAGGAAATAGCGTTTGCAGATGTCTAGGTATCGTAGCGATAGAGTTCTAATGCTTCTTAAAACGCGATATCGCACCTCATTTCTATGTTTCATGGTAAGATATAATATGATTTGCGAAGTGTTATGTATTCCTCGTCTACACTTCAAATGAATGTAAATGCGACATTTCCTTGCTAGGAAATAACGTTTGCAGATGTCTACCTATCGTAGCAATAGGGTTCTAATGCTTCTTAAAACGCGATATCGCATCACATTTCTATGTTTCATGGTAAGATATAATATGATTTGCGAAGTGTTATGTACTCCTCGTCTACACTTCAAATGAATGTAAATGCGACACTTCCTTGAAAGGAAATAGCGTCTGCAGATGTCTAGGTATCGTAGCGATAGAGTTCTAATGCTTCTTAGAGCGCGATCTCGCACCTCCTTTCTATGTTTCATGGTAAGATATAATATGATTTGCGAAGTGTTATGTATTCTTCGTCTACACTTCATATGAATGTAAATGCCACACTTCCTTGCTAGGAAATAGCGCCTGCAGATGTCTAGGTATCGTAGCGATAGAGTTCTAATGCTTCTCAAAACACAATATCGCATCACATTTCTATGTTTCATGGTAGGATATAATATGATTTGCGACGTGTTATGTATTCCTCGTCTACACTTCAAATGAATGTAAATGCGACACTTCCTTGGTAGGAAATAGCGTTTGCAGATGTCTACGTATCGTAGCATTAGTGTTCTTATGATTCTTACAACGCGATATCGCATCTCATTTCCATGTTTCATGTTAAGGTATAACATGATTTGCGAAGTGTCATGTATTCCTCGTCTACATTTCAAATGAATGTAAATGCGGCACTTCCTTGCTAGGAAATAGCGTCTGCAGATGTCTAGGTATCGTAGCAATAGAGTTCAAACGCTTCTTAAAACGAGATATTGCATCTCATATCTATGTTTCATGATAAGATATAATATTCATTGCGAAGTGTTATGCATTCCTCGTCTACGATTCAAATGAATGTAAATGCGACACTTCCTTGAAAGGAAATAGCGTCTGCAGATGTCTAGGTATCGTAGCGATATATTTCTAATGCTACTTAAAACGCGATATCGCATCTCATTTCTATGTTTCATGGTAAGATATAATATGATTTGCGAAGTGTTATGTATTCCTCGTCTACACTTCATATGAATGTAAATGCGACACTTCCTTGCAAGGAAATAGCGTTTGCAGACGTCTACGTATCGTAGCAATAGATTTATAATGCTTCTTAGAACGCGATATCGCATCTCATTTCTATGTTTCATGTTAAGGTATAACATGATTTGCGAAGTGTCATGTATTCCTCGTCTACATTTCAAATGAATGTAAATGCGGCACTTCCTTGCTAGGAAATAGCGTCTGCAGATGTCTAGGTACCGTAGCAATAGAGTTCAAACGCTTCTTAAAACGAGATATTGCATCTCATATCTATGTTTCATGATAAGATATAATATTCATTGCGAAGTGTTATGCATTCCTCGTCTACGATTCAAATGAATGTAAATGCGACACTTCCTTGCAAGGAAATAGCGTTTGCAGATGTCTAGGTATCGTAGCGATAGAGTTCTAATGCTTCTTAAAACGCGATATCGCACCTCATTTCTATGTTTCATGGTAAGATATAATATGATTTGCGAAGTGTTATGTATTCCTCGTCTACACTTCAAATGAATGTAAATGCGACATTTCCTTGCTAGGAAATAACGTTTGCAGATGTCTACCTATCGTAGCAATAGGGTTCTAATGCTTCTTAAAACGCGATATCGCATCACATTTCTATGTTTCATGGTAAGATATAATATGATTTGCGAAGTGTTATGTACTCCTCGTCTACACTTCAAATGAATGTAAATGCGACACTTCCTTGAAAGGAAATAGCGTCTGCAGATGTCTAGGTATCGTAGCGATAGAGTTCTAATGCTTCTTAGAGCGCGATCTCGCACCTCCTTTCTATGTTTCATGGTAAGATATAATATGATTTGCGAAGTGTTATGTATTCTTCGTCTACACTTCATATGAATGTAAATGCCACACTTCCTTGCTAGGAAATAGCGCCTGCAGATGTCTAGGTATCGTAGCGATAGAGTTCTAATGCTTCTCAAAACACAATATCGCATCACATTTCTATGTTTCATGGTAGGATATAATATGATTTGCGACGTGTTATGTATTCCTCGTCTACACTTCAAATGAATGTAAATGCGACACTTCCTTGGTAGGAAATAGCGTTTGCAGATGGCTACGTATCGTAGCAATAGTGTTCTTATGATTCTTACAACGCGATATCGTATCTCATTTCTATGTTTCATGGTAAGATATAATATGATTTGCGAAGTGTTACGTATTCCTCGTCTACACTTCAAATGAATGTAAATGCGACACTTCCTTGGTAGGAAAAAGCATTTGCAGATGTCTACGTATCGTAGCAATAGTGTTCTTATGATTCTTACAACGCGATATCGTATCTCATTTCTATGTTTCATGGTAAGATATAATATGATTTGCGAAGTGTTATGTATTCCTCGTCTACACTTCAAATGAATGTAAATGCGACACTTCCTTGCTAGGAAATAGCGTCTGCAGATGTCTAGGTATCGTAGCGATAGATTTCTAATGCTTCTTAAAACGCGATATCGCACCTCATTTCTATGTTTCATGGTAAGATATAATATGATTTGCGAAGTGTTATGTATTCCTCGTCTACACTTCAAATGAATGTAAATGCGACACTTCCTTGCTAGGAAATAGCGTTTGCAGATGACTACGTATCGTAGCAATAGAGTTCTAATGCTTCTTAAAACGCGATATCGCACCTCATTTCTATGTTTCATGGTAAGTAATAATATGATTTGCGAAGTGTTATGTACTCCTCGTCGACACTTCAAATGAATGTAAATGCGACACTTCCTTGCAGGGAAATAGCGTTTGCAGACGTCTACGTATCGTAGCAATAGATTTATAATGCTTCTTAAAACGCGATATCGCACCTCATTTCTATGTTTCATGGTAAGATATAATATGATTTGCGAAGTGTTATGTATTCCTCGTCTACACTTCAAATGAATGTAAATGCGACACTTCCTTGCTAGGAAATAGCGTCTGCAGATGTCTAGGTATCGTAGCGATAGATTTCTAATGCTTCTTAAAACGCGATATCGCACCTCATTTCTATGTTTCATGGTAAGATATAATATCATTTGCGAAGTGTTATGTATTCCTCGTCTACACTTCAAATGAATGTAAATGCGACACTTCCTTGGTAGGAAATAGCGTTTGCAGATGTCTACGTATCGTAGCAATAGTGTTCTTATGATTCTTAAAACGCGATATCGTATCTCATTTCTATGTTTCATGGTAAGATATAATATGATTTGCGAAGTGTTATGTATTCCTCGTCTACATTTCAAATGAATGTAAATGCGGCACTTCCTTGCTAGGAAATAGCGTCTGCAGATGTCTAGGTATCGTAGCAATAGAGTTCAAATGCTTCTTAAAACGAGATATTGCATCTCATATCTATGTTTCATGATAAGATATAATATTCATTGCGAAGCGTTATGCATTCCTCGTCTACGATTCAAATGAATGTAAATGCGACACTTCCTTGAAAGGAAATAGCGTCTGCAGATGTCTAGGTATCGTAGCGATAGATTTCTAATGCTACTTAAAACGCGATATCGCATCTCATTTCTATGTTTCATGGTAAGATATAATATGATTTGCGAAGTGTGATGTATTCCTCGTCTACACTTCAAATGAATGTAAATGCGGCACTTCCTTGCTAGGAAATAGCGTCTGCAGATGTCTAGGTATCGTAGCAATAGAGTTCGAATGCTTCTGAAAACGAGATATTGCATCTCATATCTATGTTTCATGATAAGATATAATATTCATTGCGAAGTGTTATGCATTCCTCGTCTACGATTCAAATGAATGTAAATGCGACACTTCCTTGCAAGGAAATAGCGTTTGCAGATGTCTACGTATCGTAGCAATAGAGTTCTTATGGTTCTTAAAACGCGATTTAGCATCTCATTTCTATGTTTCATGGTAAGATATAATATGATTTGCGAAGTGTTATGTATTCCTCGTCTACACTTCAAATGAATGTAAGTGCGACACTTCCTTGCTTGGAAATAGCGTCTGCAGATGTCTAGGTATCGTAGCGATAGAGTTCTAATGCTTCTTAAAACGCGATATCGCACCTCATTTCTATGTTTCATGGTAAGATATAATATGATTTGCGAAGTGTTATGCATTCCTCGTCTACAATTCAAATGAATGTAAATGCGACACTTCCTTGCAGGGAAATAGCGTTTGCAGACGTCTACGTATCGTAGCAAAAGATTTATAATGCTTCTTAAAACGCGATATCGCATCTCATTTCTATGTTTCATGTTAAGATATAACATGATTTGCGAAGTGTTATGTATTCCTCGTCTACATTTCAAATGAATGTAAATGCGGCACTTCCTTGCTAGGAAATAGCGTCTGCAGACATCTAGGTATCGTAGCAATAGAGTTCAAATGTTCTTAAAACGAGATATTGCATCTCATATCTATGTTTCATGATAAGATACAATATTCATTGCGAAGTCTTATGCATTCCTCGTCTACGATTCAAATGAATGTAAATGCGACACTTCCTTGCAAGGAAATAGCGTTTGCAGATGTCTACGTATCGTAGCAATAGAATTCTTATGATTCTTAAAACGCGATATAGCATCTCATTCCTATGTTTCATGGTAAGATATAATATGATTTGCGAAGTGTTATGTATTCCTCGTCTACACTTCAAATGAATGTAAATGCGACATTTGCTTGCTAGCAAATAACGTTTGCAGATGTCTACCTATCGTAGCAATAGGGTTCTAATGCTTCTTAAAACGCGATATCGCAACTCATTTCTATGCTTCATGGTAAGATATAATATGATTTGCGAAGTGTTATGTAATTCCTCGTCTACACTTCAAATGAATGTAAACGCGACACTTCCTTGCAAGGAAATAGCGTTTGCAGACGTCTGCGTATCGTAGCAATAGATTTACAATGCTACTTAAAACGCGATATCGCACCTCATTTCTATGTTTCATGGTAAGATATAATATGATTTGCGAAGTGTTATGTATTCCTCGTCTACACTTCAAATGAATGTAAATGCGACACTTCCTTGCTAGGAAATAGCGTTTGCAGATGACTACGTATCGTAGCAATAGAGTTCTTATGATTCTTAAAACGCGATATCGCATCTCATTTCTATGTTTCATGGTAAGATATAATATGATTTGCGAAGTGTTATGTACTCCTCGTCGACACTTCAAATGAATGTAAATGCGACACTTCCTTGAAAGGAAATAGCGTCTGCAGATATCTAGGTATCGTAGCGATAGAGTTCTAATGCTTCTTAAAACGCGATATCGCATCTCATTTCCATGTTTCATGGTAAGATATAATATGATTTGCGAAGTGTTATGTATTCCTCGTCTACACTTCAAATGAATGTAAATGCGACACTTCCTTGCAAGGAAATGGCGTTTGCAGACGTCTACGTATCGTAGCAATAGATTTATAATGCTTCTTAAAACGCGATATCGCACCTCATTTGTATGTTTCATGGTAAGATATAATATGATTTGCGAAGTGTTATGTATTCCTCGTCTACACTTCAAATGAATGTAAATGCGACATTTCCTTGCTAGGAAATAACGTTTGCAGATGTCTACCTATCGTAGCAATAGGGTTCTAATGCTTCTTAAAACGCGATATCGCATCACATTTCTATGTTTCATGGTAAGATATAATATGATTTGCGAAGTGTTATGTACTTCTCGTCTACACTTCAAATGAATGTAAATGCGACACTTCCTTGAAAGGAAATAGCGTCTGCAGATGTCTAGGTATCGTAGCGATAGAGTTCTAATGCTTCTTAGAGCGCGATCTCGCACCTCCTTTCTATGTTTCATGGTAAGATATAATATGATTTGCGAAGTGTTATGTATTCTTCGTCTACACTTCATATGAATGTAAATGCCACACTTCCTTGCTAGGAAATAGCGCCTGCAGATGTCTAGGTATCGTAGCGATAGAGTTCTAATGCTTCTCAAAACACAATATCGCATCACATTTCTATGTTTCATGGTAGGATATAATATGATTTGCGACGTGTTATGTATTCCTCGTCTACACATCAAATGAATGTAAATGCGACACTTCCTTGCAAAGAAATAGCGTTTGCCAATGTCTACGTATCGTAGCAATTGATTTCTAATGCTACTTAAAACGCGATATCGCATCTCATTTCTATGTTTCATGGTAAGATATAATATGATTTGCGAAGTGTTATGTATTCTTCGTCTAGACTTCAAATGAATGTAAATGCGACATTTGCTTGCCAGGAAATAACGTTTGCAGATGTCTACCTATCGTAGCAATAGGGTTCTAATGCTTCTTAAAACGCGATATCGCATCTCATTTCTATGTTTCATGGTAAGATATAATATGATTTGCGACGTGTTATGTATTCCTCGTCTACACTTCAAATGAATGTAAATGCGACACTTCCTTGGTAGGAAATAGCGTTTGCAGATGTCTACGTATCGTAGCAATAGTGTTCTTATGATTCTTACAACGCGATATCGTATCTCATTTCTATGTTTCATGGTAAGATATAATATGATTTGCGAGGTGTTATGTATTCCTCGTCTACACTTCAAGTGAATGTAAATGCGACACTTCCTTGGTAGGAAAAAGCGTTTGCAGATGTCTACGTATCGTAGCAATAGTGTAATTATGATTCTTACAACGCGATATCGTATCTCATTTCTATGTTTCATGGTAAGATATAATATGATTTGCGAAGTGTTATGTATTCCTCGTCTACACTTCAAATGAATGTAAATGCGACACTTCCTTGCTAGGAAATAGCGTCTGCAGATGTCTAGGTATCGTAACGATAGAGTTCTAATGCTTCTTAAAACGCGATATCGCACCTCATTTCTATGTTTCATGGTAAGATATAATATGATTTGCGAAGTGATATGTATTCCTCGCCTACACTTCAAATGAATGTAAATGCGACACTTCCTTGCAAGGAAATAGCGTTTGCAGACGTCTACGTATCGTAGCAATAGATTTATAATGCTTCTTAAAACGCGATATCGCATCTCATTTCTATGTTTCATGTTAAGATATAACATGATTTGCGAAGTGTCATGTGTTCCTCGTCTACATTTCAAATGAATATAAATGCGACACTTCGTTGCAAGGAAATAGCGTTTGCAGACGTCTACGTATCGTAGCAATAGATTTATAATGCTCCTTAAAACGCGATATCGCATCTCATTTCTATGTTTTATGTTAAGATATAACATGATTTGCGAAGTGTCATGTATTCCTCGTCTACATTTCAAATGAATGTAAATGCGGCACTTCCTTGCTAGGAAATAGCGTCTGCAGATGTCTAGGTATCGTAGCAATAGAGTTCAAATTCTTCTTAAAACGAGATATTCATAGCGAAGTGTTATGCATTCCTCGTCTACGATTCAAATGAATGTAAATGCGACACTTCCTTGCAAGGAAATAGCGTTTGCAGATGTCTACGTATCGTAGTAATAGAGTTCTTATGATTCTTAAAACGCGATATAGCATCTCATTTCTATGTTTCATGGTAAGATATAATATGATTTGCGAAGTGTGATGTATTCCTTGACTGCACTTCAAATGAATGTAAATGCGACACTCCCTTGCAAGGAAATAGCGTTTGCAGATGTCCACCTATCGTAGCAGTAGAGTTCTAATGCTTATTAAAACGCGATATCGCATCTCATTTCTATGTTTCATGGTAAGATATAATATGATTTGCGAAGTGTGTGTATTCCACGTCTACACTTCAAAGGAATGTAAATGCGACACTTCCTTGCAAAGAAATAGCGTTTGCAGATGTCTACGTATCGTAGCAATAGATTTCAAATGCTTCTTAAAACGCGATATAGCATCTCATTTCTATGTTTCATGGTAAGATATAATATGATTTGCGAAGTGTGATGTATTCCTTGACTGCACTTCAAATGAATGTAAATGCGACACTCCCTTGCAAGGAAATAGCGTTTGCAGATGTCCACCTATCGTAGCAGTAGAGTTCTAATGCTTATTAAAACGCGATATCGCATCTCATTTCTATGTTTCATGGTAAGATATAATATGATTTGCGAAGTGTGTGTATTCCACGTCTACACTTCAAAGGAATGTAAATGCGACACTTCCTTGCAAAGAAATAGCGTTTGCAGATGTCTACGTATCGTAGCAATAGATTTCAAATGCTTCTTAAAACGCGATATCGCATCTCATTTCTATGTTTCATGGTAAGATATAATATGATTTGCGAAGTGTTATGTATTCCTCGTCTACACTTCATATGAATGTAAATGTGACACTTCCTTGCAAGGTAATAGCGTTTGCAGATGTCTACGTATCGTAGCAATAGATTTCTAAGGCTTCTTAAAGCGCGATATCGCATCTCATTTCTATCTTTCATGGTAAGATATAATATGATTTGCGAAGTGTTGTGTATTCCTCGTCTACATATCAAATGAATGTAAATGCGACACTTCCTTGCAAGGAAATAGCGTTTGCAGATGTCTACCTATCGTAGCAATAGAATTCTAATGCTTCTTAAAACGCGATATCGCATCTCATTTCTATGCTTCATGGTAAGATATAATATGATTTGCGAAGTGTTATGTAATTCCTCGTCTACACTTCAAATGAATGTAAATGCGACACTTCCTTGCAAGGAAATAGCGTTTGCAGACGTCTACGTATCGTAGCAATAGATTTACAATGCTACTTAAAACGCGATATCGCATCTCATTTCTATGTTTCATGGTAAGATATAATATGATTTGCGAAGTGTTACGTATTCCTCGTCTACACTTTAAATGAATGTAAATGCGACACTTCCTTGGTAGGAAAAAGCATTTGCAGATGTCTACGTATCGTAGCAATAGTGTTCTTATGATTCTTACAACGCGATATCGTATCTCATTTCTATGTTTCATGGTAAGATATAATATGATTTGCGAAGTGTTATGTATTCCTCGTCTACACTTCAAATGAATGTAAATGCGACACTTCCTTGCTAGGAAATAGCGTCTGCAGATGTCTAGGTATCGTAGCGATAGATTTCTAATGCTTCTTAAAACGCGATATCGCACCTCATTTCTATGTTTCATGGTAAGATATAATATGATTTGCGAAGTGTTATGTATTCCTCGTCTACACTTCAAATGAATGTAAATGCGACACTTCCTTGCTAGGAAATAGCGTTTGCAGATGACTACGTATCGTAGCAATAGAGTTCTTATGATTCTTAAAACGCGATATCGCATCTCATTTCTATGTTTCATGGTAAGATATAATATGATTTGCGAAGTGTTATGTTCTCCTCGTCTACACTTCAAATGAATGTAAATGCGACACTTCCTTGAAAGGAAATAGCGTCTGCAGATGTCTAGGTATCGTAGCGATAGAGTTCTAATGCTTCTTAGAGCACGATGTCGCACCTCATTTCTATGTTTCATGGTAAGATACAATATGATTTGCGAAGTGTTATGTATTCCTCGTCTACACTTCATATGAATGTAAATGCGACACTTCCCTGCAAGGAAATAGCGTTTGCAGACGTCTACGTATCGTAGCAATAGATTTATAATGCTTCTTAAAACGCGATATCGCACCTCATTTCTATGTTTCATGGTAAGATATAATATGATTTGCGAAGTGTTATGTATTCCTCGTCTACACTTCAAATGAATGTAAATGCGACACTTCCTTGCAAAGAAATAGCGTTTGCCAATGTCTACGTATCGTAGCAATTGATTTCTAATGCTACTTAAAAAGCGATATCGCATCTCATTTCTATGTTTCATGGTAAGATATAATATGATTTGCGAAGTGTTATGTATTCCTCGTCTACACTTCAAATGAATGTAAATGCGACATTTGCTTGCCAGGAAATAACGTTTGCAGATGTCTACCTATCGTAGCAATAGTGTTCTAATGCTTCTTAAAACGCGATATCGCATCTCATTTCTATGTTTCATGGTAAGATATAATATGATTTGCGAAGTGTTATGTATTCCTCGACTACACTTTAAATGAATGTAAATGCGACATTTGCTTGCTAGGAAATAACGTTTGCAGATGTCTACCTATCGTAGCAATAGGGTTCTAATGCTTCTTAAAACGCGATATCGCATCTCACTTCTATGTTTCATGGTAGGATATAATATGATTTGCGACGTGTTATGTATTCCTCGTCTACACTTCAAATGAATGTAAATGCGACACTTCCTTGGTAGGAAATAGCGTTTGCAGATGTCTACGTATCGTAGCAATAGTGTTCTTATGATTCTTAAAACGCGATATCGCATCTCATTTCTATGTTTCATGGTAAGATATAATATGATTTGCGAAGTGTTATGTACTCCTCGTCGACACTTCAAATGAATGTAAATGCGACACTTCCTTGAAAGGAAATAGCGTCTGCAGATATCTAGGTATCGTAGCGATAGAGTTCTAATGCTTCTTAAAACGCGATATCGCATCTCATTTCCATGTTTCATGGTAAGATATAATATGATTTGCGAAGTGTTATGTATTCCTCGTCTACACTTCAAATGAATGTAAATGCGACACTTCCTTGCAAGGAAATAGCGTTTGCAGACGTCTACGTATCGTAGCAATAGATTTATAATGCTTCTTAAAACGCGATATCGCACCTCATTTGTATGTTTCATGGTAAGATATAATATGATTTGCGAAGTGTTATGTATTCCTCGTCTACACTTCAAATGAATGTAAATGCGACATTTCCTTGCTAGGAAATAACGTTTGCAGATGTCTACCTATCGTAGCAATAGTGTTCTAATGCTTCTTAAAACGCGATATCGCATCTCATATCTATGTTTCATGGTAAGATATAATATGATTTGCGAAGTGTTATGTACTCCTCGTCTACACTTCAAATGAATGTGAATGCGACACTTCCTTGAAAGGAAATAGCGTCTGCAGATGTCTAGGTATCGTAGCGATAGAGTTCTAATGCTTCTTAGAGCGCGATGTCGCACCTCATTTCTATGTTTCATGGTAAGATACAATATGATTTGCGAAGTGTTATGTATTCCTCGTCTACACTTCATATGAATGTAAATGCGACACTTCCTTGCAAGGAAATAGCGTTTGCAGACGTCTACGTATCGTAGCAATAGATTTATAATGCTTCTTAAAACGCGATATCGCACCTCATTTCTATGTTTCATGGTAAGATATAATATGATTTGCGAAGTGTTATGTATTCCTCGTCTACACATCAAATGAATGTAAATGCGACACTTCCTTGCAAAGAAATAGCGTTTGCCAATGTCTACGTATCGTAGCAATTGATTTCTAATGCTACTTAAAACGCGATATCGCATCTCATTTCTATGTTTCATGGTAAGATATAATATGATTTGCGAAGTGTTATGTATTCTTCGTCTACACTTCCAATGAATGTAAATGCGACATATGCTTGCCAGGAAATAACGTTTGCAGATGTCTACCTATCGTAGCAATAGGGTTCTAATGCTTCTTAAAACGCGATATCGCATCTCATTTCTATGTTTCATGGTAAGATATAATATGATTTGCGACGTGTTATGTATTCCTCGTCTACACTTCAAATGAATGTAAATGCGACACTTCCTTGGTAGGAAATAGCGTTTGCAGATGTCTACGTATCGTAGCAATAGTGTTCTTATGATTCTTACAACGCGATATCGTATCTCATTTCTATGTTTCATGGTAAGATATAATATGATTTGCGAGGTGTTATGTATTCCTCGTCTACACTTCAAGTGAATGTAAATGCGACACTTCCTTGGTAGGAAAAAGCGTTTGCAGATGTCTACGTATCGTAGCAATAGTGTAATTATGATTCTTACAACGCGATATCGTATCTCATTTCTATGTTTCATGGTAAGATATAATATGATTTGCGAAGTGTTATGTATTCCTCGTCTACACTTCAAATGAATGTAAATGCGACACTTCCTTGCTAGGAAATAGCGTCTGCAGATGTCTAGGTATCGTAACGATAGAGTTCTAATGCTTCTTAAAACGCGATATCGCACCTCATTTCTATGTTTCATGGTAAGATATAATATGATTTGCGAAGTGATATGTATTCCTCGCCTACACTTCAAATGAATGTAAATGCGACACTTCCTTGCAAGGAAATAGCGTTTACAGACGTCTACGTATCGTAGCAATAGATTTATAATGCTTCTTAAAACGCGATATCGCATCTCATTTCTATGTTTCATGTTAAGATATAACATGATTTGCGAAGTGTCATGTGTTCCTCGTCTACATTTCAAATGAATATAAATGCGACACTTCGTTGCAAGGAAATAGCGTTTGCAGACGTCTACGTATCGTAGCAATAGATTTATAATGCTCCTTAAAACGCGATATCGCATCTCATTTCTATGTTTTATGTTAAGATATAACATGATTTGCGAAGTGTCATGTATTCCTCGTCTACATTTCAAATGAATGTAAATGCGGCACTTCCTTGCTAGGAAATAGCGTCTGCAGATGTCTAGGTATCGTAGCAATAGAGTTCAAATTCTTCTTAAAACGAGATATTCATGGCGAAGTGTTATGCATTCCTCGTCTACGATTCAAATGAATGTAAATGCGACACTTCCTTGCAAGGAAATAGCGTTTGCAGATGTCTACGTATCGTAGTAATAGAGTTCTTATGATTCTTAAAACGCGATATAGCATCTCATTTCTATGTTTCATGGTAAGATATAATATGATTTGCGAAGTGTGATGTATTCCTTGACTGCACTTCAAATGAATGTAAATGCGACACTCCCTTGCAAGGAAATAGCGTTTGCAGATGTCCACCTATCGTAGCAGTAGAGTTCTAATGCTTATTAAAACGCGATATCGCATCTCATTTCTATGTTTCATGGTAAGATATAATATGATTTGCGAAGTGTGTGTATTCCACGTCTACACTTCAAAGGAATGTAAATGCGACACTTCCTTGCAAAGAAATAGCGTTTGCAGATGTCTACGTATCGTAGCAATAGATTTCAAATGCTTCTTAAAACGCGATATAGCATCTCATTTCTATGTTTCATGGTAAGATATAATATGATTTGCGAAGTGTGATGTATTCCTTGACTGCACTTCAAATGAATGTAAATGCGACACTCCCTTGCAAGGAAATAGCGTTTGCAGATGTCCACCTATCGTAGCAGTAGAGTTCTAATGCTTATTAAAACGCGATATCGCATCTCATTTCTATGTTTCATGGTAAGATATAATATGATTTGCGAAGTGTGTGTATTCCACGTCTACACTTCAAAGGAATGTAAATGCGACACTTCCTTGCAAAGAAATAGCGTTTGCAGATGTCTACGTATCGTAGTAATAGAGTTCTAATGCTTCTCAAAACACAATATCGCATCTCATTTCTATGTTTCATGGTAAGATATAATATGACTTGCGAAGTGTGATGTATTCGTCGTCTACACTTCAAATGAATGTAAATGCCACACTTCCTTGCTAGGAAATAGCGCCTGCAGATATCTAGGTATCGTAGCAATAGAGTTCTAACGCTTCTTCAAACGCGGTATCGCAACTCATTTCTATGGTTCACGGTAAGATATAATATGATTTGCGAAGTGTTATGTATCCCTCGTCTACACTTCATATGAATGTAAATGCCACACTTCCTTGCTAGGAAATAGCGCCTGCAGATGTCTAGGTATCGTAGCAATAGAGTTCTAACGCTTCTTCAAACGCGATATCGCAACTCATTTCTATGGTTCACGGTAAGATATAATATGATTTGCGAAGTGTTATGTATTCCTCGTCTACACTTCAAATGAATGTAAAGGCGACACTTCCTTGCAATGAAATAGCGTTTGCCGATGTCTACGTATCGTAGCAATAGATTTCTAATGCTTCTTAAAACGCGATATCGCATCTCATTTCTACGTATCATGGTAAGATATAATATGATTTGCGAAGTGTTATGTATTCCTCGCCTACACTTCAAATGAATGTAAATGCGACATTTCCTTGCTAGGAAATAACGTTTGCAGATGTGTACGTATCGAAGCAATAGTGTTCTAATGCTTCTTCAAACGCGATATCGCAACTCATTTCTATGGTTCACGGTAAGATATAATATGATTTGCGAAGTGTTATGTATTCCTCGTCTACACTTCAAATGAATGTAAATGCGACATTTCCTTGCTAGGAAATAACGTTTGCAGATGTGTACGTATCGAAGCAATAGTGTTCTAATGCTTCTTAAAACGCGATATCGCATCTCATTTCTATGTTTCATGGTAAGATATAATATGATTTGCGAAGTGTTATGTATTCCTCGTCTACACTTCAAATGAATGTAAATGCGACACTTCCTTGCTAGGAAATAGCGTCTGCAGATGTCTAGGTATCGTAGCAATAGTGTTCTAACGCTTCTTCAAACGCGATATCGCAACTCATTTCTATGGTTCACGGTAAGATATAATATGATTTGCGAAGTGTTATGTATTCCTCGTCTACACTTCAAATGAATGTAAATGCGACATTTCCTTGCTAGGAAATAACGTTTGCAGATGTGTACGTATCGAAGCAATAGTGTTCTAATGCTTCTTAAAACGCGATATCGCATCTCATTTCTATGTTTCATGGTAAGATATAATATGATTTGCGAAGTGTTATGTATTCCTCGTCTACACTTCAAATGAATGTAAATGCGACACTTCCTTGCTAGGAAATAGCGTCTGCAGATGTCTAGGTATCGTAGCAATAGAGTTCCAATGCTTCTTAAAACGCGATAAGACATCTCATTTCTATGTTTCATGGTAAGATATAATATGAATTGCGAAGAGTTATGTATTCCTCGTGTACACTTCAAATGAATGTAAAGGCGACTCTTCCTTGCAATGAAACAGCGTTTGCCGATGTCTACGTGTCGTAGCAATAGATTTCTAATGCTTCTTAAAACGCGATATCGCATCTCATTTCTATGTTTCATGGTAAGATATAATATGATTTGCGAAGTGTTATGTATTCCTCGTCTACACTTCATATGAATGTAAATGTGACACTTCCTTGCAAGGAAATAGCGTTTGCATATGTCTACCTGTCGTAGCAATAGAGTTCTAATGCTTCTTAAAACGCGATATAGCATCTCATTTCTATGTTTCATGGTAAGATATAATATGAATTGCGAAGAGTTATGTATTCCTCGTCTACACTTCAAATGAATGTAAAGGCGACACTTCCTTGCAATGAAATAGCGTTTGCCGATGTCTACGTATCGTAGCAATAGATTTCTAATGCTACTTGAAACGCGATATCGCATCTCATTTCTATGTTTCATGGTAAGATATAATATGATTTGCGAAGTGTTATGTATTCCTCGTCTACACTTCATATGAATGTAAATGCGACACTTCCTTGCTAGGAAATAGCGTCTGCAGATGTCTAGGTATCGTAGCGATAGAGTTCTAATGCTTCTTAAAACGCGAAATCGCACCTCATTTCTATGTTTCATGGTAAGATATAATATGATTTGCGAAGTGTTATGTATTCCTCGTCTACACTTCAAATGAATGTAAATGCGACACTTCCTTTCAAGGAAATAGCGTTTGCAGATGTCTACCTATCGTAGCAATAGAGTTCTAATGCTTCTTAAAACGCGGTATCGCATCTCATTTCTATGCTTCATGTTAAGATATAATATGATTTGCGAAGTGTTATGTATTCCTCGTCTACACTTCAAATGAATGTAAATGCGACATTTGCTTGCCAGGAAATAACGTTTGCAGATGTCTACCTATCGTAGCAATAGGGTTCTAATGCTTCTTAAAACGCGATATCGCATCTCATTTCTATGTTTCATGGTAAGATATAATATGATTTGCGACGTGTTATGTATTCCTCGTCTACACTTCAAATGAATGTAAATGCGACACTTCCTTGCTAGGAAATAGCGTCTGCAGATGTCTAGGTATCGTAACGATAGAGTTCTAATGCTTCTTAAAACGCGATATCGCACCTCATTTCTATGTTTCATGGTAAGATATAATATGATTTGCGAAGTGATATGTATTCCTCGCCTACACTTCAAATGAATGTAAATGCGACACTTCCTTGCAAGGAAATAGCGTTTGCAGACGTCTACGTATCGTAGCAATAGATTTATAATGCTTCTTAAAACGCGATATCGCATCTCATTTCTATGTTTCATGTTAAGATATAACATGATTTGCGAAGTGTCATGTGTTCCTCGTCTACATTTCAAATGAATATAAATGCGACACTTCGTTGCAAGGAAATAGCGTTTGCAGACGTCTACGTATCGTAGCAATAGATTTATAATGCTCCTTAAAACGCGATATCGCATCTCATTTCTATGTTTTATGTTAAGATATAACATGATTTGCGAAGTGTCATGTATGCCTCGTCTACATTTCAAATGAATGTAAATGCGGCACTTCCTTGCTAGGAAATAGCGTCTGCAGATGTCTAGGTATCGTAGCAATAGAGTTCAAATTCTTCTTAAAACGAGATATTCATTGCGAAGTGTTATGCATTCCTCGTCTACGATTCAAATGAATGTAAATGCGACACTTCCTTGCAAGGAAATAGCGTTTGCAGATGTCTACGTATCGTAGTAATAGAGTTCTTATGATTCTTAAAACGCGATATAGCATCTCATTTCTATGTTTCATGGTAAGATATAATATGATTTGCGAAGTGTGATGTATTCCTTGACTGCACTTCAAATGAATGTAAATGCGACACTCCCTTGCAAGGAAATAGCGTTTGCAGATGTCCACCTATCGTAGCAGTAGAGTTCTAATGCTCATTAAAACGCGATATCGCATCTCATTTCTATGTTTCATGGTAAGATATAATATGATTTGCGAAGTGTGTGTATTCCACGTCTACACTTCAAAGGAATGTAAATGCGACACTTCCTTGCAAAGAAATAGCGTTTGCAGATGTCTACGTATCGTAGCAATAGATTTCAAATGCTTCTTAAAACGCGATATAGCATCTCATTTCTATGTTTCATGGTAAGATATAATATGATTTGCGAAGTGTGATGTATTCCTTGACTGCACTTCAAATGAATGTAAATGCGACACTCCCTTGCAAGGAAATAGCGTTTGCAGATGTCCACCTATCGTAGCAGTAGAGTTCTAATGCTTATTAAAACGCGATATCGCATCTCATTTCTATGTTTCATGGTAAGATATAATATGATTTGCGAAGTGTGTGTATTCCACGTCTACACTTCAAAGGAATGTAAATGCGACACTTCCTTGCAAAGAAATAGCGTTTGCAGATGTCTACGTATCGTAGTAATAGAGTTCTAATGCTTCTCAAAACACAATATCGCATCTCATTTCTATGTTTCATGGTAAGATATAATATGACTTGCGAAGTGTGATGTATTCGTCGTCTACACTTCAAATGAATGTAAATGCCACACTTCCTTGCTAGGAAATAGCGCCTGCAGATATCTAGGTATCGTAGCAATAGAGTTCTAACGCTTCTTCAAACGCGGTATCGCAACTCATTTCTATGGTTCACGGTAAGATATAATATGATTTGCGAAGTGTTATGTATTCCTCGTCTACACTTCATATGAATGTAAATGCCACACTTCCTTGCTAGGAAATAGCGCCTGCAGATGTCTAGGTATCGTAGCAATAGAGTTCTAACGCTTCTTCAAACGCGATATCGCAACTCATTTCTATGGTTCACGGTAAGATATAGTATGATTTGCGAAGTGTTATGTATTCCTCGTCGACACTTCATATGAATGTAAATGCGACACTCCCTTGCAAGGAAATAGCGTTTGCAGATGTCCACCTATCGTAGCAGTAGAGTTCTAATGCTTATTAAAACGCGATATCGCATCTCATTTCTATGTTTCATGGTAAGATATAATATGATTTGCGAAGTGTGTGTATTCCACGTCTACACTTCAAAGGAATGTAAATGCGACACTTCCTTGCAAAGAAATAGCGTTTGCAGATGTCTACGTATCGTAGTAATAGAGTTCTAATGCTTCTCAAAACACAATATCGCATCTCATTTCTATGTTTCATGGTAAGATATAATATGACTTGCGAAGTGTGATGTATTCGTCGTCTACACTTCAAATGAATGTAAATGCCACACTTCCTTGCTAGGAAATAGCGCCTGCAGATATCTAGGTATCGTAGCAATAGAGTTCTAACGCTTCTTCAAACGCGGTATCGCAACTCATTTCTATGGTTCACGGTAAGATATAATATGATTTGCGAAGTGTTATGTATTCCTCGTCTACACTTCATATGAATGTAAATGCCACACTTCCTTGCTAGGAAATAGCGCCTGCAGATGTCTAGGTATCGTAGCAATAGAGTTCTAACGCTTCTTCAAACGCGATATCGCAACTCATTTCTATGGTTCACGGTAAGATATAGTATGATTTGCGAAGTGTTATGTATTCCTCGTCGACACTTCATATGAATGTAAATGTGACACTTCCTTGCAAGGAAATAGCGTTTGCATATGTCTACCTGTCGTAGCAATAGAGTTCTAATGCTTCTTAAAACGCGATATGGCATCTCATTTCTATGTTTCATGGTAAGATATAATATGAATTGCGAAGAGTTATGTATTCCTCGTGTACACTTCAAATGAATGTAAAGGCGACACTTCCTTGCAATGAAATAGCGTTTGCCGATGTCTACGTATCGTAGCAATAGATTTCTAATGCTACTTGAAACGCGATATCGCATCTCATTTCTATGTTTCATGGTAAGATATAATATGATTTGCGAAGTGTTATGTATTCCTCGTCTACACTTCATATGAATGTAAATGCGACACTTCCTTGCTAGGAAATAGCGTCTGCAGATGTCTAGGTATCGTAGCGATAGATTTCTAATGCTTCTTAAAACGCGATATCGCACCTCATTTCTATGTTTCATGGTAAGATATAATATGATTTGCGAAGTGTTATGTATTCCTCGTTTACACTTCAAATGAATGTAAATGTGACACTTCCTTGAAAGGAAATAGCGTCTGCAGATGTCTAGGTATCGTAGCGATAGAGTTCTAATGCTTCTCAAAACACAATATCGCATCTCATTTCTATGTTTCATGGTAAGATATAATATGACTTGCGAAGTGTGATGTATTCGTCGTCTACACTTCAAATGAATGTAAATGCCACACTTCCTTGCTAGGAAATAGCGCCTGCAGATATCTAGGTATCGTAGCAATAGAGTTCTAACGCTTCTTCAAACGCGGTATCGCAACTCATTTCTATGGTTCACGGTAAGATATAATATGATTTGCGAAGTGTTATGTATTCCTCGTCTACACTTCATATGAATGTAAATGCCACACTTCCTTGCTAGGAAATAGCGCCTGCAGATGTCTAGGTATCGTAGCAATAGAGTTCTAACGCTTCTTCAAACGCGATATCGCAACTCATTTCTATGGTTCACGGTAAGATATAATATGATTTGCGAAGTGTTATGTATTCCTCGTCTACACTTCATATGAATGTAAATGTGACACTTCCTTGCAAGGAAATAGCGTTTGCATATGTCTACCTGTCGTAGCAATAGAGTTTTAATGCTTCTTAAAACGCGATATGGCATCTCATTTCTATGTTTCATGGTAAGATATAATATGAATTGCGAAGAGTTATGTATTCCTCGTGTACACTTCAAATGAATGTAAAGGCGACACTTCCTTGCAATGAAATAGCGTTTGCCGATGTCTACGTATCGTAGCAATAGATTTCTAATGCTTCTTAAAACGCGATATCGCATCTCATTTCTATGTTTCATGGTAAGATATAATATGATTTGCGAAGTGTTATGTATTCCTCGTCTACACTTCATATGAATGTAAATGTGACACTTCCTTGCAAGGAAATAGCGTTTGCATATGTCTACCTGTCGTAGCAATAGAGTTCTAATGCTTCTTAAAACGCGATATGGCATCTCATTTCTATGTTTCATGGTAAGATATAATATGAATTGCGAAGAGTTATGTATTCCTCGTCTACACTTCAAATGAATGTAAAGGCGACACTTCCTTGCAATGAAACAGCGTTTGCCGATGTCTACGTATCGTAGCAATAGATTTCTAATGCTTCTTAAAACGCGATATCGCATCTCATTTCTACGTATCATGGTAAGATATAATATGATTTGCGAAGTGTTATGTATTCCTCGCCTACACTTCAAATGAATGTAAATGCGACATTTCCTTGCTAGGAAATAACGTTTGCAGATGTGTACGTATCGAAGCAATAGTGTTCTAATGCTTCTTAAAACGCGATATCGCATCTCATTTCTATGTTTCATGGTAAGATATAATATGATTTGCGAAGTGTTATGTATTCCTCGTCTACACTTCAAATGAATGTAAATGCGACACTTCCTTGCTAGGAAATAGCGTCTGCAGATGTCTAGGTATCGTAGCAATAGAGTTCTAACGCTTCTTCAAACGCGATATCGCAACTCATTTCTATGGTTCACGGTAAGATATAATATGATTTGCGAAGTGTTATGTATTCCTCGTCTACACTTAAAATGAATGTAAATGCGACACTTCCTTGCAATGAAATAGCGTTTGCCGATGTCTACGTATCATAGCAATAGATTTCTAATGCTTCTTAAAACGCGATATGGCATCTCATTTCTATGTTTCATGGTAAGATATAATATGAATTGCGAAGAGTTATGTATTCCTCGTGTACACTTCAAATGAATGTAAAGGCGACACTTCCTTGCAATGAAACAGCGTTTGCCGATGTCTACGTATCGTAGCAATAGATTTCTAATGCTTCTTAAAACGCGATATCGCATCTCATTTCTATGTTTCATGGTAAGATATAATATGATTTGCGAAGTGTTATGTATTCCTCGTCTACACTTCATATGAATGTAAATGTGACACTTCCTTGCAAGGAAATAGCGTTTGCATATGTCTACCTGTCGTAGCAATAGAGTTCTAATGCTTCTTAAAACGCGATATAGCATCTCATTTCTATGTTTCATGGTAAGATATAATATGAATTGCGAAGAGTTATGTATTCCTCGTCTACACTTCAAATGAATGTAAAGGCGACACTTCCTTGCAATGAAATAGCGTTTGCCGATGTCTACGTATCGTAGCAATATATTTCTAATGCCACTTGAAACGCGATATCGCATCTCATTTCTATGTTTCATGGTAAGATATAATATGATTTGCGAAGTGTTATGTATTCCTCGTCTACACTTCATATGAATGTAAATGCGACACTTCCTTGCTAGGAAATAGCGTCTGCAGATGTCTAGGTATCGTAGCGATAGAGTTCTAATGCTTCTTAAAACGCGAAATCGCACCTCATTTCTATGTTTCATGGTAAGATATAATATGATTTGCGAAGTGTTATGTATTCCTCGTCTACACTTCAAATGAATGTAAATGCGACACTTCCTTTCAAGGAAATAGCGTTTGCAGATGTCTACGTATCGTAGCAAAGGAGTTCTTATGATTCTTAAAACGCGATATCGCATCTCATTTCTATCTTTCATGGTAAGATATAGTATGATTTGTGAAGTGTAATGTATTCCTCGTCTACACATCACATGAATGTAAATGCGACAGTTCCTTGCAAGGAAATAGCGTTTGCAGATATCTACCTATCGTAGCAATAGAATTCTAATGCTTCTTAAAACGCGATATCGCATCTCATTTCTATGCTTCATGGTAAGATATAATATGATTTGCGAAGTGTTATGTATTCCTCGTCTACACTTAAAATGAATGTAAATGCGACACCTCCTTGCAAGGAAATAGCGTTTGCAGACGTCTACGTATCGTAGCAATAGATTTATAATGCTTCTTAAAACGCGATATCGCATCTCATTTCTATGTTTCATGTTAAGATATAACATGATTTGCGAAGTGTCATGTATTCCTCGTCTACATTTCAAATGAATGTAAATGCGGCACTTCCTTGCTAGGAAATAGCGTCTGCAGATGTCTAGGTATCGTAGCAATAGAGTTCAAATGCTTCTTAAAACGTGATATTGCATCTCATATCTATGTTTCATGATAAGATATAATATTCATTGCGTAGTGTTGTGCATTCCTCGTCTACGATTCAAATGAATGTAAATGCGACACTTCCTTGCAAGGAAATAGCGTTTGCAGATGTCTACGTATCGTAGCAATAGAGTTCTTATGATCCTTAAAACGCGATATAGCATCTCATTTCTATGTTTCATGGTAAGATATAATATGATTTGCGAAGTGTTATGTATTCCTCGTCTACACTTCAAATGAATGTAAATGCGACACTTCCTTGCTAGGAAATAGCGTCTGCAGATGTCTAGGTATCGTAGCGACAGGGTTCTAATGCTTCTTAAAACGCGATATCGATCTCAATTCTATGTTTCATGGTAAGATATAATATGATTTGCGAAGTGTTATGTATTCCTCGTCTACACTTCAAATGAATGTAAATGCGACACTTCCTTGCAAGGAAATAGCGTTTGCAGACGTCTACGTATCGTAGCAATAGATTTATAATGCTTCTTAAAACGCGATATCGCATCTCATTTCTATGTTTCATGTTAAGATATAACATGATTTGCGAAGTGTCATGTGTTCCTCGTCTACATTTCAAATGAATATAAATGCGACACTTCGTTGCAAGGAAATAGCGTTTGCAGACGTCTACGTATCGTAGCAATAGATTTATAATGCTCCTTAAAACGCGATATCGCATCTCATTTCTATGTTTTATGTTAAGATATAACATGATTTGCGAAGTGTCATGTATTCCTCGTCTACATTTCAAATGAATGTAAATGCGGCACTTCCTTGCTAGGAAATAGCGTCTGCAGATGTCTAGGTATCGTAACAATAGAGTTCAAATTCTTCTTAAAACGAGATATTCATGGCGAAGTGTTATGCATTCCTCGTCTACGATTCAAATGAATGTAAATGCGACACTTCCTTGCAAGGAAATAGCGTTTGCAGATGTCTACGTATCGTAGTAATAGAGTTCTTATGATTCTTAAAACGCGATATAGCATCTCATTTCTATGTTTCATGGTAAGATATAATATGATTTGCGAAGTGTGTGTATTCCACGTCTACACTTCAAAGGAATGTAAATGCGACACTTCCTTGCAAAGAAATAGCGTTTGCAGATGTCTACGTATCGTAGTAATAGAGTTCTAATGCTTCTCAAAACACAATATCGCATCTCATTTCTATGTTTCATGGTAAGATATAATATGACTTGCGAAGTGTGATGTATTCGTCGTCTACACTTCAAATGAATGTAAATGCCACACTTCCTTGCTAGGAAATAGCGCCTGCAGATATCTAGGTATCGTAGCAATAGAGTTCTAACGCTTCTTCAAACGCGGTATCGCAACTCATTTCTATGGTTCACGGTAAGATATAATATGATTTGCGAAGTGTTATGTATCCCTCGTCTACACTTCATATGAATGTAAATGCCACACTTCCTTGCTAGGAAATAGCGCCTGCAGATGTCTAGGTATCGTAGCAATAGAGTTCTAACGCTTCTTCAAACGCGATATCGCAACTCATTTCTATGGTTCACGGTAAGATATAATATGATTTGCGAAGTGTTATGTATTCCTCGTCTACACTTCAAATGAATGTAAAGGCGACACTTCCTTGCAATGAAATAGCGTTTGCCGATGTCTACGTATCGTAGCAATAGATTTCTAATGCTTCTTAAAACGCGATATCGCATCTCATTTCTACGTATCATGGTAAGATATAATATGATTTGCGAAGTGTTATGTATTCCTCGCCTACACTTCAAATGAATGTAAATGCGACATTTCCTTGCTAGGAAATAACGTTTGCAGATGTGTACGTATCGAAGCAATAGTGTTCTAATGCTTCTTCAAACGCGATATCGCAACTCATTTCTATGGTTCACGGTAAGATATAATATGATTTGCGAAGTGTTATGTATTCCTCGTCTACACTTCAAATGAATGTAAATGCGACATTTCCTTGCTAGGAAATAACGTTTGCAGATGTGTACGTATCGAAGCAATAGTGTTCTAATGCTTCTTAAAACGCGATATCGCATCTCATTTCTATGTTTCATGGTAAGATATAATATGATTTGCGAAGTGTTATGTATTCCTCGTCTACACTTCAAATGAATGTAAATGCGACACTTCCTTGCTAGGAAATAGCGTCTGCAGATGTCTAGGTATCGTAGCAATAGTGTTCTAACGCTTCTTCAAACGCGATATCGCAACTCATTTCTATGGTTCACGGTAAGATATAATATGATTTGCGAAGTGTTATGTATTCCTCGTCTACACTTCAAATGAATGTAAATGCGACATTTCCTTGCTAGGAAATAACGTTTGCAGATGTGTACGTATCGAAGCAATAGTGTTCTAATGCTTCTTAAAACGCGATATCGCATCTCATTTCTATGTTTCATGGTAAGATATAATATGATTTGCGAAGTGTTATGTATTCCTCGTCTACACTTCAAATGAATGTAAATGCGACACTTCCTTGCTAGGAAATAGCGTCTGCAGATGTCTAGGTATCGTAGCAATAGAGTTCCAATGCTTCTTAAAACGCGATAAGACATCTCATTTCTATGTTTCATGGTAAGATATAATATGAATTGCGAAGAGTTATGTATTCCTCGTGTACACTTCAAATGAATGTAAAGGCGACTCTTCCTTGCAATGAAACAGCGTTTGCCGATGTCTACGTGTCGTAGCAATAGATTTCTAATGCTTCTTAAAACGCGATATCGCATCTCATTTCTATGTTTCATGGTAAGATATAATATGATTTGCGAAGTGTTATGTATTCCTCGTCTACACTTCATATGAATGTAAATGTGACACTTCCTTGCAAGGAAATAGCGTTTGCATATGTCTACCTGTCGTAGCAATAGAGTTCTAATGCTTCTTAAAACGCGATATAGCATCTCATTTCTATGTTTCATGGTAAGATATAATATGAATTGCGAAGAGTTATGTATTCCTCGTCTACACTTCAAATGAATGTAAAGGCGACACTTCCTTGCAATGAAATAGCGTTTGCCGATGTCTACGTATCGTAGCAATAGATTTCTAATGCTACTTGAAACGCGATATCGCATCTCATTTCTATGTTTCATGGTAAGATATAATATGATTTGCGAAGTGTTATGTATTCCTCGTCTACACTTCATATGAATGTAAATGCGACACTTCCTTGCTAGGAAATAGCGTCTGCAGATGTCTAGGTATCGTAGCAATAGTGTTCTAACGCTTCTTCAAACGCGATATCGCAACTCATTTCTATGGTTCACGGTAAGATATAATATGATTTGCGAAGTGTTATGTATTCCTCGTCTACACTTCAAATGAATGTAAATGCGACATTTCCTTGCTAGGAAATAACGTTTGCAGATGTGTACGTATCGAAGCAATAGTGTTCTAATGCTTCTTAAAACGCGATATCGCATCTCATTTCTATGTTTCATGGTAAGATATAATATGATTTGCGAAGTGTTATGTATTCCTCGTCTACACTTCAAATGAATGTAAATGCGACACTTCCTTGCTAGGAAATAGCGTCTGCAGATGTCTAGGTATCGTAGCAATAGAGTTCCAATGCTTCTTAAAACGCGATAAGACATCTCATTTCTATGTTTCATGGTAAGATATAATATGAATTGCGAAGAGTTATGTATTCCTCGTGTACACTTCAAATGAATGTAAAGGCGACTCTTCCTTGCAATGAAACAGCGTTTGCCGATGTCTACGTGTCGTAGCAATAGATTTCTAATGCTTCTTAAAACGCGATATCGCATCTCATTTCTATGTTTCATGGTAAGATATAATATGATTTGCGAAGTGTTATGTATTCCTCGTCTACACTTCATATGAATGTAAATGTGACACTTCCTTGCAAGGAAATAGCGTTTGCATATGTCTACCTGTCGTAGCAATAGAGTTCTAATGCTTCTTAAAACGCGATATAGCATCTCATTTCTATGTTTCATGGTAAGATATAATATGAATTGCGAAGAGTTATGTATTCCTCGTCTACACTTCAAATGAATGTAAAGGCGACACTTCCTTGCAATGAAATAGCGTTTGCCGATGTCTACGTATCGTAGCAATAGATTTCTAATGCTACTTGAAACGCGATATCGCATCTCATTTCTATGTTTCATGGTAAGATATAATATGATTTGCGAAGTGTTATGTATTCCTCGTCTACACTTCATATGAATGTAAATGCGACACTTCCTTGCTAGGAAATAGCGTCTGCAGATATCTAGGTATCGTAGCGATAGAGTTCTAATGCTTCTTAAAACGCGAAATCGCACCTCATTTCTATGTTTCATGGTAAGATATAATATGATTTGCGAAGTGTCATGTATTCCTCGTCTACACTTCAAATGAATGTAAATGCGACACTTCCTTTCAAGGAAATAGCGTTTGCAGATGTCTACCTATCGTAGCAATAGAGTTCTAATGCTTCTTAAAACGCGGTATCGCATCTCATTTCTATGCTTCATGTTAAGATATAATATGATTTGCGAAGTGTTATGTATTCCTCGTCTACACTTCAAATGAATGTAAATGCGACATTTGCTTGCCAGGAAATAACGTTTGCAGATGTCTACCTATCGTAGCAATAGGGTTCTAATGCTTCTTAAAACGCGATATCGCATCTCATTTCTATGTTTCATGGTAAGATATAATATGATTTGCGACGTGTTATGTATTCCTCGTCTACACTTCAAATGAATGTAAATGCGACACTTCCTTGCTAGGAAATAGCGTCTGCAGATGTCTAGGTATCGTAACGATAGAGTTCTAATGCTTCTTAAAACGCGATATCGCACCTCATTTCTATGTTTCATGGTAAGATATAATATGATTTGCGAAGTGATATGTATTCCTCGCCTACACTTCAAATGAATGTAAATGCGACACTTCCTTGCAAGGAAATAGCGTTTGCAGACGTCTACGTATCGTAGCAATAGATTTATAATGCTTCTTAAAACGCGATATCGCATCTCATTTCTATGTTTCATGTTAAGATATAACATGATTTGCGAAGTGTCATGTGTTCCTCGTCTACATTTCAAATGAATATAAATGCGACACTTCGTTGCAAGGAAATAGCGTTTGCAGACGTCTACGTATCGTAGCAATAGATTTATAATGCTCCTTAAAACGCGATATCGCATCTCATTTCTATGTTTTATGTTAAGATATAACATGATTTGCGAAGTGTCATGTATGCCTCGTCTACATTTCAAATGAATGTAAATGCGGCACTTCCTTGCTAGGAAATAGCGTCTGCAGATGTCTAGGTATCGTAGCAATAGAGTTCAAATTCTTCTTAAAACGAGATATTCATTGCGAAGTGTTATGCATTCCTCGTCTACGATTCAAATGAATGTAAATGCGACACTTCCTTGCAAGGAAATAGCGTTTGCAGATGTCTACGTATCGTAGTAATAGAGTTCTTATGATTCTTAAAACGCGATATAGCATCTCATTTCTATGTTTCATGGTAAGATATAATATGATTTGCGAAGTGTGATGTATTCCTTGACTGCACTTCAAATGAATGTAAATGCGACACTCCCTTGCAAGGAAATAGCGTTTGCAGATGTCCACCTATCGTAGCAGTAGAGTTCTAATGCTCATTAAAACGCGATATCGCATCTCATTTCTATGTTTCATGGTAAGATATAATATGATTTGCGAAGTGTTATGTATTCCTCGTCTACACTTCATATGAATGTAAATGTGACACTTCCTTGCAAGGAAATAGCGTTTGCATATGTCTACCTGTCGTAGCAATAGAGTTCTAATGCTTCTTAAAACGCGATATAGCATCTCATTTCTATGTTTCATGGTAAGATATAATATGAATTGCGAAGAGTTATGTATTCCTCGTCTACACTTCAAATGAATGTAAAGGCGACACTTCCTTGCAATGAAATAGCGTTTGCCGATGTCTACGTATCGTAGCAATAGATTTCTAATGCTACTTGAAACGCGATATCGCATCTCATTTCTATGTTTCATGGTAAGATATAATATGATTTGCGAAGTGTTATGTATTCCTCGTCTACACTTCATATGAATGTAAATGCGACACTTCCTTGCTAGGAAATAGCGTCTGCAGATGTCTAGGTATCGTAGCAATAGTGTTCTAACGCTTCTTCAAACGCGATATCGCAACTCATTTCTATGGTTCACGGTAAGATATAATATGATTTGCGAAGTGTTATGTATTCCTCGTCTACACTTCAAATGAATGTAAATGCGACATTTCCTTGCTAGGAAATAACGTTTGCAGATGTGTACGTATCGAAGCAATAGTGTTCTAATGCTTCTTAAAACGCGATATCGCATCTCATTTCTATGTTTCATGGTAAGATATAATATGATTTGCGAAGTGTTATGTATTCCTCGTCTACACTTCAAATGAATGTAAATGCGACACTTCCTTGCTAGGAAATAGCGTCTGCAGATGTCTAGGTATCGTAGCAATAGAGTTCCAATGCTTCTTAAAACGCGATAAGACATCTCATTTCTATGTTTCATGGTAAGATATAATATGAATTGCGAAGAGTTATGTATTCCTCGTGTACACTTCAAATGAATGTAAAGGCGACTCTTCCTTGCAATGAAACAGCGTTTGCCGATGTCTACGTGTCGTAGCAATAGATTTCTAATGCTTCTTAAAACGCGATATCGCATCTCATTTCTATGTTTCATGGTAAGATATAATATGATTTGCGAAGTGTTATGTATTCCTCGTCTACACTTCATATGAATGTAAATGTGACACTTCCTTGCAAGGAAATAGCGTTTGCATATGTCTACCTGTCGTAGCAATAGAGTTCTAATGCTTCTTAAAACGCGATATAGCATCTCATTTCTATGTTTCATGGTAAGATATAATATGAATTGCGAAGAGTTATGTATTCCTCGTCTACACTTCAAATGAATGTAAAGGCGACACTTCCTTGCAATGAAATAGCGTTTGCCGATGTCTACGTATCGTAGCAATAGATTTCTAATGCTACTTGAAACGCGATATCGCATCTCATTTCTATGTTTCATGGTAAGATATAATATGATTTGCGAAGTGTTATGTATTCCTCGTCTACACTTCATATGAATGTAAATGCGACACTTCCTTGCTAGGAAATAGCGTCTGCAGATGTCTAGGTATCGTAGCGATAGAGTTCTAATGCTTCTTAAAACGCGAAATCGCACCTCATTTCTATGTTTCATGGTAAGATATAATATGATTTGCGAAGTGTCATGTATTCCTCGTCTACACTTCAAATGAATGTAAATGCGACACTTCCTTTCAAGGAAATAGCGTTTGCAGATGTCTACCTATCGTAGCAATAGAGTTCTAATGCTTCTTAAAACGCGGTATCGCATCTCATTTCTATGCTTCATGTTAAGATATAATATGATTTGCGAAGTGTTATGTATTCCTCGTCTACACTTCAAATGAATGTAAATGCGACATTTGCTTGCCAGGAAATAACGTTTGCAGATGTCTACCTATCGTAGCAATAGGGTTCTAATGCTTCTTAAAACGCGATATCGCATCTCATTTCTATGTTTCATAGTAAGATATAATATGATTTGCGACGTGTTATGTATTCCTCGTCTACACTTCAAATGAATGTAAATGCGACACTTCCTTGCTAGGAAATAGCGTCTGCAGATGTCTAGGTATCGTAACGATAGAGTTCTAATGCTTCTTAAAACGCGATATCGCACCTCATTTCTATGTTTCATGGTAAGATATAATATGATTTGCGAAGTGATATGTATTCCTCGCCTACACTTCAAATGAATGTAAATGCGACACTTCCTTGCAAGGAAATAGCGTTTGCAGACGTCTACGTATCGTAGCAATAGATTTATAATGCTTCTTAAAACGCGATATCGCATCTCATTTCTATGTTTCATGTTAAGATATAACATGATTTGCGAAGTGTCATGTGTTCCTCGTCTACATTTCAAATGAATATAAATGCGACACTTCGTTGCAAGGAAATAGCGTTTGCAGACGTCTACGTATCGTAGCAATAGATTTATAATGCTCCTTAAAACGCGATATCGCATCTCATTTCTATGTTTTATGTTAAGATATAACATGATTTGCGAAGTGTCATGTATGCCTCGTCTACATTTCAAATGAATGTAAATGCGGCACTTCCTTGCTAGGAAATAGCGTCTGCAGATGTCTAGGTATCGTAGCAATAGAGTTCAAATTCTTCTTAAAACGAGATATTCATTGCGAAGTGTTATGCATTCCTCGTCTACGATTCAAATGAATGTAAATGCGACACTTCCTTGCAAGGAAATAGCGTTTGCAGATGTCTACGTATCGTAGTAATAGAGTTCTTATGATTCTTAAAACGCGATATAGCATCTCATTTCTATGTTTCATGGTAAGATATAATATGATTTGCGAAGTGTGATGTATTCCTTGACTGCACTTCAAATGAATGTAAATGCGACACTCCCTTGCAAGGAAATAGCGTTTGCAGATGTCCACCTATCGTAGCAGTAGAGTTCTAATGCTCATTAAAACGCGATATCGCATCTCATTTCTATGTTTCATGGTAAGATATAATATGATTTGCGAAGTGTGTGTTTTCCACGTCTACACTTCAAAGGAATGTAAATGCGACACTTCCTTGCAAAGAAATAGCGTTTGCAGATGTCTACGTATCGTAGCAATAGATTTCAAATGCTTCTTAAAACGCGATATAGCATCTCATTTCTATGTTTCATGGTAAGATATAATATGATTTGCGAAGTGTGATGTATTCCTTGACTGCACTTCAAATGAATGTAAATGCGACACTCCCTTGCAAGGAAATAGCGTTTGCAGATGTCCACCTATCGTAGCAGTAGAGTTCTAATGCTTATTAAAACGCGATATCGCATCTCATTTCTATGTTTCATGGTAAGATATAATATGATTTGCGAAGTGTGTGTATTCCACGTCTACACTTCAAAGGAATGTAAATGCGACACTTCCTTGCAAAGAAATAGCGTTTGCAGATGTCTACGTATCGTAGTAATAGAGTTCTAATGCTTCTCAAAACACAATATCGCATCTCATTTCTATGTTTCATGGTAAGATATAATATGACTTGCGAAGTGTGATGTATTCGTCGTCTACACTTCAAATGAATGTAAATGCCACACTTCCTTGCTAGGAAATAGCGCCTGCAGATATCTAGGTATCGTAGCAATAGAGTTCTAACGCTTCTTCAAACGCGGTATCGCAACTCATTTCTATGGTTCACGGTAAGATATAATATGATTTGCGAAGTGTTATGTATTCCTCGTCTACACTTCATATGAATGTAAATGCCACACTTCCTTGCTAGGAAATAGCGCCTGCAGATGTCTAGGTATCGTAGCAATAGAGTTCTAACGCTTCTTCAAACGCGATATCGCAACTCATTTCTATGGTTCACGGTAAGATATAATATGATTTGCGAAGTGTTATGTATTCCTCGTCGACACTTCATATGAATGTAAATGTGACACTTCCTTGCAAGGAAATAGCGTTTGCATATGTCTACCTGTCGTAGCAATAGAGTTCTAATGCTTCTTAAAACGCGATATGGCATCTCATTTCTATGTTTCATGGTAAGATATAATATGAATTGCGAAGAGTTATGTATTCCTCGTGTACACTTCAAATGAATGTAAAGGCGACACTTCCTTGCAATGAAATAACGTTTGCCGATGTCTACGTATCGTAGCAATAGATTTCTAATGCTACTTGAAACGCGATATCGCATCTCATTTCTATGTTTCATGGTAAGATATAATATGATTTGCGAAGTGTTATGTATTCCTCGTCTACACTTCATATGAATGTAAATGCGACACTTCCTTGCTAGGAAATAGCGTCTGCAGATGTCTAGGTATCGTAGCGATAGAGTTCTAATGCTTCTTAAAACGCGAAATCGCACCTCATTTCTATGTTTCATGGTAAGATATAATATGATTTGCGAAGTGTTATGTATTCCTCGTCTACACTTCAAATGAATGTAAATGCGACACTTCCTTTCAAGGAAATAGCGTTTGCAGATGTCTACCTATCGTAGCAATAGAGTTCTAATGCTTCTTAAAACGCGGTATCGCATCTCATTTCTATGCTTCATGTTAAGATATAATATGATTTGCGAAGTGTTATGTATTCCTCGTCTACACTTCAAATGAATGTAAATGCGACATTTGCTTGCCAGGAAATAACGTTTGCAGATGTCTACCTATCGTAGCAATAGGGTTCTAATGCTTCTTAAAACGCGATATCGTATCTCATTTCTATGTTTCATGGTAAGATATAATATGATTTGCGAAGTGTTATGTATTCCTCGTCTACACTTCAAATGAATGTAAATGCGACACTTCCTTGCTAGGAAATAGCGTCTGCAGATGTCTAGGTATCGTAGCGATAGATTTCTAATGCTTCTTAAAACGCGATATCGCACCTCATTTCTATGTTTCATGGTAAGATATAATATGATTTGCGAAGTGTTATGTATTCCTCGTTTACACTTCAAATGAATGTAAATGTGACACTTCCTTGAAAGGAAATAGCGTCTGCAGATGTCTAGGTATCGTAGCGATAGAGTTCTAATGCTTCTCAAAACACAATATCGCATCTCATTTCTATGTTTCATGGTAAGATATAATATGACTTGCGAAGTGTGATGTATTCGTCGTCTACACTTCAAATGAATGTAAATGCCACACTTCCTTGCTAGGAAATAGCGCCTGCAGATATCTAGGTATCGTAGCAATAGAGTTCTAACGCTTCTTCAAACGCGGTATCGCAACACATTTCTATGGTTCACGGTAAGATATAATATGATTTGCGAAGTGTTATGTATTCCTCGTCTACACTTCATATGAATGTAAATGCCACACTTCCTTGCTAGGAAATAGCGCCTGCAGATGTCTAGGTATCGTAGCAATAGAGTTCTAACGCTTCTTCAAACGCGATATCGCAACTCATTTCTATGGTTCACGGTAAGATATAATATGATTTGCGAAGTGTTATGTATTCCTCGTCTACACTTCATATGAATGTAAATGTGACACTTCCTTGCAAGGAAATAGCGTTTGCATATGTCTACCTGTCGTAGCAATAGAGTTTTAATGCTTCTTAAAACGCGATATGGCATCTCATTTCTATGTTTCATGGTAAGATATAATATGAATTGCGAAGAGTTATGTATTCCTCGTGTACACTTCAAATGAATGTAAAGGCGACACTTCCTTGCAATGAAATAGCGTTTGCCGATGTCTACGTATCGTAGCAATAGATTTCTAATGCTTCTTAAAACGCGATATCGCATCTCATTTCTATGTTTCATGGTAAGATATAATATGATTTGCGAAGTGTTATGTATTCCTCGTCTACACTTCATATGAATGTAAATGTGACACTTCCTTGCAAGGAAATAGCGTTTGCATATGTCTACCTGTCGTAGCAATAGAGTTCTAATGCTTCTTAAAACGCGATATGGCATCTCATTTCTATGTTTCATGGTAAGATATAATATGAATTGCGAAGAGTTATGTATTCCTCGTCTACACTTCAAATGAATGTAAAGGCGACACTTCCTTGCAATGAAACAGCGTTTGCCGATGTCTACGTATCGTAGCAATAGATTTCTAATGCTTCTTAAAACGCGATATCGCATCTCATTTCTACGTCTCATGGTAAGATATAATATGATTTGCGAAGTGTTATGTATTCCTCGCCTACACTTCAAATGAATGTAAATGCGACATTTCCTTGCTAGGAAATAACGTTTGCAGATGTGTACGTATCGAAGCAATAGTGTTCTAATGCTTCTTAAAACGCGATATCGCATCTCATTTCTATGTTTCATGGTAAGATATAATATGATTTGCGAAGTGTTATGTATTCCTCGTCTACACTTCAAATGAATGTAAATGCGACACTTCCTTGCTAGGAAATAGCGTCTGCAGATGTCTAGGTATCGTAGCAATAGAGTTCTAACGCTTCTTCAAACGCGGTATCGCAACTCATTTCTATGGTTCACGGTAAGATATAATATGATTTGCGAAGTGTTATGTATTCCTCGTCTACACTTCATATGAATGTAAATGCCACACTTCCTTGCTAGGAAATAGCGCCTGCAGATGTCTAGGTATCGTAGCAATAGAGTTCTAACGCTTCTTCAAACGCGATATCGCAACTCATTTCTATGGTTCACGGTAAGATATAATATGATTTGCGAAGTGTTATGTATTCCTCGTCGACACTTCATATGAATGTAAATGTGACACTTCCTTGCAAGGAAATAGCGTTTGCATATGTCTACCTGTCGTAGCAATAGAGTTCTAATGCTTCTTAAAACGCGATATGGCATCTCATTTCTATGTTTCATGGTAAGATATAATATGAATTGCGAAGAGTTATGTATTCCTCGTGTACACTTCAAATGAATGTAAAGGCGACACTTCCTTGCAATGAAATAACGTTTGCCGATGTCTACGTATCGTAGCAATAGATTTCTAATGCTACTTGAAACGCGATATCGCATCTCATTTCTATGTTTCATGGTAAGATATAATATGATTTGCGAAGTGTTATGTATTCCTCGTCTACACTTCATATGAATGTAAATGCGACACTTCCTTGCTAGGAAATAGCGTCTGCAGATGTCTAGGTATCGTAGCGATAGAGTTCTAATGCTTCTTAAAACGCGAAATCGCACCTCATTTCTATGTTTCATGGTAAGATATAATATGATTTGCGAAGTGTTATGTATTCCTCGTCTACACTTCAAATGAATGTAAATGCGACACTTCCTTTCAAGGAAATAGCGTTTGCAGATGTCTACCTATCGTAGCAATAGAGTTCTAATGCTTCTTAAAACGCGGTATCGCATCTCATTTCTATGCTTCATGTTAAGATATAATATGATTTGCGAAGTGTTATGTATTCCTCGTCTACACTTCAAATGAATGTAAATGCGACATTTGCTTGCCAGGAAATAACGTTTGCAGATGTCTACCTATCGTAGCAATAGGGTTCTAATGCTTCTTAAAACGCGATATCGTATCTCATTTCTATGTTTCATGGTAAGATATAATATGATTTGCGAAGTGTTATGTATTCCTCGTCTACACTTCAAATGAATGTAAATGCGACACTTCCTTGCTAGGAAATAGCGTCTGCAGATGTCTAGGTATCGTAGCGATAGATTTCTAATGCTTCTTAAAACGCGATATCGCACCTCATTTCTATGTTTCATGGTAAGATATAATATGATTTGCGAAGTGCTATGTATTCCTCGTTTACACTTCAAATGAATGTAAATGTGACACTTCCTTGAAAGGAAATAGCGTCTGCAGATGTCTAGGTATCGTAGCGATAGAGTTCTAATGCTTCTCAAAACACAATATCGCATCTCATTTCTATGTTTCATGGTAAGATATAATATGACTTGCGAAGTGTGATGTATTCGTCGTCTACACTTCAAATGAATGTAAATGCCACACTTCCTTGCTAGGAAATAGCGCCTGCAGATATCTAGGTATCGTAGCAATAGAGTTCTAACGCTTCTTCAAACGCGGTATCGCAACTCATTTCTATGGTTCACGGTAAGATATAATATGATTTGCGAAGTGTTATGTATTCCTCGTCTACACTTCATATGAATGTAAATGCCACACTTCCTTGCTAGGAAATAGCGCCTGCAGATGTCTAGGTATCGTAGCAATAGAGTTCTAACGCTTCTTCAAACGCGATATCGCAACTCATTTCTATGGTTCACGGTAAGATATAATATGATTTGCGAAGTGTTATGTATTCCTCGTCTACACTTCATATGAATGTAAATGTGACACTTCCTTGCAAGGAAATAGCGTTTGCATATGTCTACCTGTCGTAGCAATAGAGTTTTAATGCTTCTTAAAACGCGATATGGCATCTCATTTCTATGTTTCATGGTAAGATATAATATGAATTGCGAAGAGTTATGTATTCCTCGTGTACACTTCAAATGAATGTAAAGGCGACACTTCCTTGCAATGAAATAGCGTTTGCCGATGTCTACGTATCGTAGCAATAGATTTCTAATGCTTCTTAAAACGCGATATCGCATCTCATTTCTATGTTTCATGGTAAGATATAATATGATTTGCGAAGTGTTATGTATTCCTCGTCTACACTTCATATGAATGTAAATGTGACACTTCCTTGCAAGGAAATAGCGTTTGCATATGTCTACCTGTCGTAGCAATAGAGTTCTAATGCTTCTTAAAACGCGATATGGCATCTCATTTCTATGTTTCATGGTAAGATATAATATGAATTGCGAAGAGTTATGTATTCCTCGTCTACACTTCAAATGAATGTAAAGGCGACACTTCCTTGCAATGAAACAGCGTTTGCCGATGTCTACGTATCGTAGCAATAGATTTCTAATGCTTCTTAAAACGCGATATCGCATCTCATTTCTACGTCTCATGGTAAGATATAATATGATTTGCGAAGTGTTATGTATTCCTCGCCTACACTTCAAATGAATGTAAATGCGACATTTCCTTGCTAGGAAATAACGTTTGCAGATGTGTACGTATCGAAGCAATAGTGTTCTAATGCTTCTTAAAACGCGATATCGCATCTCATTTCTATGTTTCATGGTAAGATATAATATGATTTGCGAAGTGTTATGTATTCCTCGTCTACACTTCAAATGAATGTAAATGCGACACTTCCTTGCTAGGAAATAGCGTCTGCAGATGTCTAGGTATCGTAGCAATAGAGTTCTAACGCTTCTTCAAACGCGATATCGCAACTCATTTCTATGGTTCACGGTAAGATATAATATGATTTGCGAAGTGTTATGTATTCCTCGTCTACACTTCAAATGAATGTAAATGCGACATTTCCTTGCTAGGAAATAACGTTTGCAGATGTGTACGTATCGAAGCAATAGTGTTCTAATGCTTCTTAAAACGCGATATCGCATCTCATTTCTATGTTTTATGGTAAGATATAATATGATTTGCGAAGTGTTATGTATTCCTCGTCTACACTTCAAATGAATGTAAATGCGACACTTCCTTGCTAGGAAATAGCGTCTGCAGATGTCTATGTATCGTAGCAATAGAGTTCTAATGCTTCTTAAAACGCGATATGGCATCTCATTTCTATGTTTCATGGTAAGATATAATATGAATTGCGAAGAGTTATGTATTCCTCGTGTACACTTCAAATGAATGTAAAGGCGACACTTCCTTGCAATGAAACAGCGTTTGCCGATGTCTACGTATCGTAGCAATAGATTTCTAATGCTTCTTAAAACGCGATATCGCATCTCATTTCTATGTTTCATGGTAAGATATAATATGATTTGCGAAGTGTTATGTATTCCTCGTCTACACTTCATATGAATGTAAATGCGACACTTCCTTGCTAGGAAATAGCGTCTGCAGATGTCTAGGTATCGTAGCGATAGAGTTCTAATGCTTCTTAAAACGCGAAATCGCACCTCATTTCTATGTTTCATGGTAAGATATAATATGATTTGCGAAGTGTTATGTATTCCTCGTCTACACTTCAAATGAATGTAAATGCGACACTTCCTTTCAAGGAAATAGCGTTTGCAGATGTCTACCTATCGTAGCAATAGAGTTCTAATGCTTCTTAAAACGCGGTATCGCATCTCATTTCTATGCTTCATGTTAAGATATAATATGATTTGCGAAGTGTTATGTATTCCTCGTCTACACTTCAAATGAATGTAAATGCGACACTTCCTTGCAAGGAAATAGCTTTTGCAGATATCTACCTATCGTAGCAATAGAATTCTAATGCTTCTTAAAACGCGATATCGCATCTCATTTCTATGCTTCATGGTAAGATATAATATGATTTGCGAAGTGTTATGTATTCCTCGTCTACACTTAAAATGAATGTAAATGCGACACTTCCTTGCAATGAAATAGCGTTTGCCGATGTCTACGTATCATAGCAATAGATTTCTAATGCTTCTTAAAACGCGATATGGCATCTCATTTCTATGTTTCATGGTAAGATATAATATGAATTGCGAAGAGTTATGTATTCCTCGTGTACACTTCAAATGAATGTAAAGGCGACACTTCCTTGCAATGAAACAGCGTTTGCCGATGTCTACGTATCGTAGCAATAGATTTCTAATGCTTCTTAAAACGCGATATCGCATCTCATTTCTATGTTTCATGGTAAGATATAATATGATTTGCGAAGTGTTATGTATTCCTCGTCTACACTTCATATGAATGTAAATGTGACACTTCCTTGCAAGGAAATAGCGTTTGCATATGTCTACCTGTCGTAGCAATAGAGTTCTAATGCTTCTTAAAACGCGATATAGCATCTCATTTCTATGTTTCATGGTAAGATATAATATGAATTGCGAAGAGTTATGTATTCCTCGTCTACACTTCAAATGAATGTAAAGGCGACACTTCCTTGCAATGAAATAGCGTTTGCCGATGTCTACGTATCGTAGCAATATATTTCTAATGCCACTTGAAACGCGATATCGCATCTCATTTCTATGTTTCATGGTAAGATATAATATGATTTGCGAAGTGTTATGTATTCCTCGTCTACACTTCATATGAATGTAAATGCGACACTTCCTTGCTAGGAAATAGCGTCTGCAGATGTCTAGGTATCGTAGCGATAGAGTTCTAATGCTTCTTAAAACGCGAAATCGCACCTCATTTCTATGTTTCATGGTAAGATATAATATGATTTGCGAAGTGTTATGTATTCCTCGTCTACACTTCAAATGAATGTAAATGCGACACTTCCTTTCAAGGAAATAGCGTTTGCAGATGTCTACGTATCGTAGCAAAGGAGTTCTTATGATTCTTAAAACGCGATATCGCATCTCATTTCTATCTTTCATGGTAAGATATAGTATGATTTGTGAAGTGTAATGTATTCCTCGTCTACACATCACATGAATGTAAATGCGACAGTTCCTTGCAAGGAAATAGCGTTTGCAGATATCTACCTATCGTAGCAATAGAATTCTAATGCTTCTTAAAACGCGATATCGCATCTCATTTCTATGCTTCATGGTAAGATATAATATGATTTGCGAAGTGTTATGTATTCCTCGTCTACACTTAAAATGAATGTAAATGCGACACCTCCTTGCAAGGAAATAGCGTTTGCAGACGTCTACGTATCGTAGCAATAGATTTATAATGCTTCTTAAAACGCGATATCGCATCTCATTTCTATGTTTCATGTTAAGATATAACATGATTTGCGAAGTGTCATGTATTCCTCGTCTACATTTCAAATGAATGTAAATGCGGCACTTCCTTGCTAGGAAATAGCGTCTGCAGATGTCTAGGTATCGTAGCAATAGAGTTCAAATGCTTCTTAAAACGTGATATTGCATCTCATATCTATGTTTCATGATAAGATATAATATTCATTGCGTAGTGTTGTGCATTCCTCGTCTACGATTCAAATGAATGTAAATGCGACACTTCCTTGCAAGGAAATAGCGTTTGCAGATGTCTACGTATCGTAGCAATAGAGTTCTTATGATCCTTAAAACGCGATATAGCATCTCATTTCTATGTTTCATGGTAAGATATAATATGATTTGCGAAGTGTTATGTATTCCTCGTCTACACTTCAAATGAATGTAAATGCGACACTTCCTTGCTAGGAAATAGCGTCTGCAGATGTCTAGGTATCGTAGCGACAGGGTTCTAATGCTTCTTAAAACGCGATATCGATCTCAATTCTATGTTTCATGGTAAGATATAATATGATTTGCGAAGTGTTATGTATTCCTCGTCTACACTTCAAATGAATGTAAATGCGACACTTCCTTGCAAGGAAATAGCGTTTGCAGATGTCTACGTATCGTAGCAATAGATTTCTAATGCTTCTTAAAACGCGATATCGCATCTCATTTCTATCTTTCATGGTAAGATATAGTATGATTTGTGAAGTGTAATGTATTCCTCGTCTACACATCACATGAATGTAAATGCGACACTTCCTTGCAAGGAAATAGCGTTTGCAGATATCTACCTATCGTAGCAATAGAATTCTAATGCTTCTTAAAACGCGATATCGCATCTCATTTCTATGCTTCATGGTAAGATATAATATGATTTGCGAAGTGTTATGTATTCCTCGTCTACACTTAAAATGAATGTAAATGCGACACTTCCTTGCAAGGAAATAGCGTTTGTAGACGTCTACGTATCGTAGCAATAGATTTATAATGCTTCTTAAAACGCGATATCGCATCTCATTTCTATGTTTCATGTTAAGATATAACATGATTTGCGAAGTGTCATGTATTCCTCGTCTACATTTCAAATGAATGTAAATGCGGCACTTCCTTGCTAGGAAATTGCGACTGCAGATGTCTAGGTATCGTAGCAATAGAGTTCAAATGCTTCTTAAAACGTGATATTGCATCTCATATCTATGTTTCATGATAAGATATAATATTCATTGCGTAGTGTTATGTATTCCTCGTCTACACTTCACATGAATGTAAATGTGACACTTCCTTGCAAGGAAATAGCGTTTGCAGATGTCTACGTATCGTAGCAAAGGAGTTCTTATGATTCATAAAACACGATATCGATCTCAATTCTATGTTTCACGGTAAGATATAATATGATTTGCGAAGTGTTATGTATTCCTCGTCTACACTTCAAATGAATGTAAATGCGACACTTCCTTGAAAGGAAATAGCGTCTGCAGATGTCTAGGTATCGTAGCAATAGATTTATAATGCTTCTTAAAGCGCGATATCGCATCTCATTTCTATGTTTCATTGTAAGATATAATATGATTTGCGAAGTGTTATGTATTCCTCGTCTACACTTCATATGAATGTAAATGTGACACTTCCTTGCAAGGTAATAGCGTTTGCAGATGTCTACGTATCGTAGCAATAGATTTCTAATGCTTCTTAAAACGCGATATCGCATCTCATTTCTATCTTTCATGGTAAGATATAATATGATTTGCGAAGTGTTATGTATTCCTCGTCTACATATCAAATGAATGTAAATGCGACACTTCCTTGCAAGGAAATAGCGTTTGCAGATGTCTACCTATCGTAGCAATAGTATTCTAATGCTTCTTAAAACGCGATATCGCATCTCATTTCTATGCTTCATGGTAAGATATAATATGATTTGCGAAGTGTTATGTATTCCTCGTCTACACTTCAAATGAATGTAAATGCGACACTTCCTTGCAAGGAAATAGCGTTTGCAGAAGTCTACGTATCGTAGCAATAGATTTATAATGCTTCTTAAAACGCGATATCGCATCTCATTTCTATGTTTCATGTTAAGATATAACATGATTTGCGAAGTGTCATGTATTCCTCGTCTACATTTCAAGTGAATGTAAATGCGGCACTTCCTTGCTAGGAAATAGCGTCTGCAGATGTCTAGGTATCGTAGCAATAGAGTTCGAATGCTTCTGAAAACGAGATATTGCATCTCATATCTATGTTTCATGATAAGATATAATATTCATTGCGAAGTGTTATGCATTCCTCGTCTACGATTCAAATGAATGTAAATGCGACACTTCCTTGCAAGGAAATAACGTTTGCAGATGTCTACGTATCGTAGCAATAGAGTTCTTATGATTCTTAAAACGCGATATAGCATCTCATTTCTATGTTTCATGGTAAGATATAATATGATTTGCGAAGTGTTATGTATTCCTCGTCTACACATCAAATGAATGTAAATGCGACACTTCCTTGCTAGGAAATAGCGTCTGCAGATGTCTAGGTATCGTAGCGATAGATTTCTAATGCTTCTTAAAACGCGATATCAAACCTCATTTCTATGTTTCATGGTAAGATATAATATGATTTGCGAAGTGTTATGTATTCCTCGTCTACACTTCAAATGAATGTAAATGCGACACTTCCTTGCTAGGTAATAGCTTCTGCAGATGTCTAGGTATCGTAACGATAGAGTTCTAATGCTTCTTAAAACGCGATATCGCATCTCATTTCTATGTTTCATGGTAAGATATAATATGATTTGCGAAGTGTTATGTATTCCTCGTCTACACTTCAAATGAATGTAAATGCGACACTTCCTTGCTAGGAAATAGCGTCTGCAGATGTCTAGGTATCGTAGCGATAGAGTTCTAATGCTTCTTAAAACGCGATATCGCACCTCATTTCTATGTTTAATGGTAAGATATAATATGATTTGCGAAGTGTTATGTATTCCTCGTCTACACTTCAAATGAATGTAAATGCGACACTTCCTTTCAAGGAAATAGCGTTTGCAGATGTCTACCTATCGTAGCAATAGAGTTCTAATGCTTCTTAAAACGCGGTATCGCATCTCATTTCTATGCTTCATGGTAAGATATAATTAAATTTGCGAAGTGTTATGTATTCCTCGTCTACACTTCAAATGAATGTAAATGCGACACTTCCTTGGTAGGAAATAGCGTTTGCCGATGTCTACGTATCGTAGCGATAGTGTTCCAATGCTTCTTAAAACGCGATATCGCATCTCATTTCTATGTTTCATGGTAAGATATAATATGATTTGCGAAGTGTTATGTATTCCTCGTCTACACTTCATATGAATGTAAATGTGACACTATCTTGCAAGGAAATAGCGTTTGCATATGTCTACCTGTCGTAGCAATAGAGTTCTAATGCTTCTTAAAACGCGATATGGCATCTCATTTCTATGTTTCATGGTAAGATATAATATGAATTGCGAAGAGTTATGTAATCCTCGTCTACACTTCAAATGAATGTAAATGCGACACCTCCTTGCAATGAAATAGCGTTTGCCGATGTCTACGTATCGTAGCAATAGATTTCTAATGCTTCTTAAAACGCGATATCGCATCTTATTTCTATGTTTCATGGTAAGATATAATATGATTTGCGAAGTGTTATGTATTCCTCGTCTACACTTCAAATGAATGTAAATACGACATTTCCTTGCTAGGAAATAACGTTTGCAGATGTGTACGTATCGAAGCAATAGTGATCTAATGCTTCTTAAAACGCGATATCGCATCTCATTTCTATGTTTCATGGTAAGATATAATATGATTTGCGAAGTGTTATGTATTCCTCGTCTACACTTCAAATGAATGTAAATGCGACACATCCTTGCTAGGAAATAGCGTCTGCAGATGTCTAGGTATCGTAGCGATAGAGTTCTAATGCCTCTTAAAACGCGATATCGCACCTCATTTCTATGTTTAATGGTAAGATATAATATGATTTGCGAAGTGTTATGTATTCCTCGTCTACACTTCAAATGAATGTAAATGCGGCACTTCCTTTCAAGGAAATAGCGTTTGCAGATGTCTACCTATCGTAGCAATAGAGTTCTAATGCTTCTTAAAACGCGGTATCGCATTTCATTTCTATGCTTCATGGTAAGATATAATATGATTTGCGAAGTGTTATGTATTCCGCGTCTACACTTCAAATGAATGTAAATGCGACACTTCCTTGCTAGGAAATAGCGTCCGCAGATGTCTAGGTATCGTAACGATAGAGTTCTAATGCTTCTTAAAACGCGATATCGCACCTCATTTCTATGTTTCATGGTAAGATATAATATGATTTGCGAAGTGTTATGTATTCCTCGTCTACACTTCAAATGAATGTAAATGCGACACTTCCTTGCAAAGAAATAGCGTTTGCAGATGACTACGTATCGTAGCAATAGAGTTCTTATGATTCATAAAACGCGATATCGCATCTCATTTCTATGTTTCATGGTAAGATATAATATGATTTGCGAAGTGTTATGTACTCCTCGTCGACACTTCAAATGAATGTAAATGCGACACTTCCTTGAAAGGAAATAGCGTCTGCAGATGTCTAGGTATCGTAGCAATAGAGTTCTAATGCTTCTTAAAACGCGGTATCGCATCTCATTTCTATGCTTCATGGTAAGATATAATTAAATTTGCGAAGTGTTATGTATTCCTCGTCTACACTTCAAATGAATGTAAATGCGACACTTCCTTGCAAGGAAATAGCGTTTGCAGATGTCTACGTATCGTAGCAATAGATTTCTAATGCTTCTTAAAACGCGATATCACATCTCATTTCTATCTTTCATGGTAAGATATAATATGATTTGCGAAGTGTTATGTATTCCTCGTCTACACATCAAATGAATGTAAATGCGACACTTCCTTGCAAGGAAATAGCGTTTGCAGATGTCTACCTATCGTAGCAATAGAATTCTAATGCTTCTTAAAACGCGATATCGCATCTCATTTCTATGCTTCATGGTAAGATATAATATGATTCGCGAAGTGTTATGTATTCCCCGTCTACGCTTCAAATGAATGTAAATGCGACACTTCCTTGAAAGGAAATAGCGTTTGCAGACGTCTACGTATCGTAGCAATAGGTTTATAATGCTTCTTGAAACGCGATATCGCATCTCATTGCTATGTTTCATGTTAAGATATAACGTGATTTGCGAAGTGTGCTGTATTCCTCGTCTACACTTGAAATGAATGTAAATGCCACACTTCCTTGCTAGGAAATAGCGCCTGCAGATGTCTAGGTATCGTAGCAATAGGGTTCTAACGCTTCTTCAAACGGGATATCGCAACTCATTTCTATGGTTCACGATAAGATATAATATGATTTGCGAAGTGTTATGTATTCCTCGTCTACACTTCATATGAATGTAAATGTGACACTTCCTTGCAGGGAAATAGCGTTTGCATACGTCTACCTGTCGTAGCAATAGAGTTCTAATGCTTCTTAAAACGCGATATCGCACCTCATTTCTATGTTTCATGGTAAGATATAATATGATTTGCGAAGTGTTATGTATTCCTCGTCTACACTTCAAATGAATGTAAATGCGACACTTCCTTTCAAGGAAATAGCGTCTGCAGATGTCTACCTATCGTAGCAATAGAGTTCTAATGCTTCTTAAAACGCGGTATCGCATCTCATTTCTATGCTTCATGGTAAGATATAATATGATTTGCGAAGTGTTATGTATTCCGCGTCTACACTTCAAATGAATGTAAATGCGACACTTCCTTGCAAGGAAATAGCGTTTGCAGATGTCTACGTATCGTAGCAAAGGAGTTCTTATGTTTCATAAAACGCGATATCGAACTCAATTCTATGTTTCATGGTAAGATATAATATGATTTGCGAAGTGTTATGTATTCCTGGTCTACACTTCAAATGAATGTAAATGCGACACTTCCTTGCAAGGAAATAGCGATTGCAGATGTCTACGTATCGTAGCAATAGATTTCTAATGCTTCTTAAAACGCGATATCGCATCTCATTTCTATCTTTCATGGTAAGATATAGTATGATTTGCGAAGTGTTATGTATTCCTCGTCTACACATCAAATGAATGTAAATGCGACACTTCCTTGCAAGGAAATAGCGTTTGCAGATATCTACCTATCGTAGCAATAGAATTCTAATGCTTCTTAAAACGCGATATCGCATCTCATTTCTATGCTTCCTGGTAAGATATAATATGATTTGCGAAGTGTTATGTATTCCTCGTCTACACTTCAAATGAATGTAAATGCGACACTTCCTTGCAAGGAAATAGCGTTTGCAGACGTCTACGTATCGTAGCAATAGATTTATAATGCTTCTTAAAACGCGATATCGCATCTCATTTCTATGTTTCATGTTAAGATATAACATGATTTGCGAAGTGACATGTATTCCTCGTCTACATTTCAAATGAATGTAAATGCGGCACTTCCTTCCTAGGAAATAGCGTCTGCAGATGTCTAGGTATCGTAGCAATAGAGTTCAAATGCTTCTTAAAACGAGATATTGCATCTCATATCTATGTTTCATGATAAGATATAATATTCCTTGCGAAGTGTTATGCATTCCTCGTCTACGATTCAAATGAATGTAAATGCGACACTTCCTTGCAAGGAAATAGCGTTTGCAGATGTCTACGTATCGTAGCAATAGAGTTCTTATGATTCTTAAAACGCGATATAGCATCTCATTTCTATGTTTCATGGTAAGATATAATATGATTTGCGAAGTGTTATGTATTCCTCGTCTACACTTCAAATGAATGTAATTGCGACACTTCCTTGCTAGGAAATAGCGTCTGCAGATGTCTAGGTATCGTAGCGATAGGGTTCTAATGCTTCTTAAAACGCGATATCGCACCTCATTTCTATGTTTCATGGTAAGATATAATATGATTTGCGAAGTGTTATGTATTCCTCGTCTACACTTCAAATGAATGTAAATGCGACACTTCCTTGGTAGGAAATAGCGTTTGCAGATGTCTACGTATCGTAGCAATAGTGTTCTTATGATTCTTACAACGCGATATCGCATCTCATTTCTATGTTTCATGGTAAGATATAATATGATTTGCGAAGTGTTATGTATTCCTCGTCTACACTTCAAATGAATGTAAATGCGACACTTCCTTGCTAGGAAATAGCGTCTGCAGATGTCTAGGTATCGTAGCAATAGAGTTCTAACGCTTCTTCAAACGCGATATCGCAACTCATTTCTATGGTTCACGGTAAGATATAATATGATTTGCGAAGTGTCATGTATTCCTCGTCTACACTTCAAATGAATGTAAATGCGACATTTCCTTGCTAGGAAATAACGTTTGCAGATGTGTACGTATCGAAGCAATAGTGTTCTAATGCTTCTTAAAACGCGATATCGCATCTCATTTCTATGTTTCATGGTAAGATATAATATGATTTGCGAAGTGTTATGTATTCCTCGTCTACACTTCATATGAATGTAAATGTGACACTACCTTGCAAGGAAATAGCGTTTGCTTATGTCTACCTGTCGTAGCAATAGAGTTCTAATGCTTCTTAAAACGCGATATGGCATCTCATTTCTATGTTTCATGGTAAGATATAATATGAATTGCGAAGAGTTATGTATTCCTCGTCTACACTTCAAATGAATGTAAATGCGACACTTCCTTGCAATGAAATAGCGTTTGCCGATGTCTACGTATCGTAGCAATAGATTTCTAATGCTTCTTAAAACGCGATATCGCATCTTATTTCTATGTTTCATGGTAAGATATAATATGACTTGCGAAGTGTTATGTATTCCTCGTCTACACTTCAAATGAATGTAAATGCGACATTTCCTTGCTAGGAAATAACGCTTGCAGATGTGTACGTATCGAAGCAATAGTGTTCTAATGCTTCGTAAAACGCGATATCGCACCTCATTTCTATGTTTAATGGTAAGATATAATATGATTTGCGAAGTGTTATGTATTCCTCGTCTACACTTCAAATGAATGTAAATGCGACACTTCCTTTCAAGGAAATAGCGTTTGCAGATGTCTGCCTATCGTAGCAATAGAGTTCTAATGCTTCTTAAAACGCGGTATCGCATCTCATTTCTATGCTTCATGGTAAGATATAATATGATTTGCGAAGTGTTATGTATTCCGCGTCTACACTTCAAATGAATGTAAATGCGACACTTCCTTGCAAGGAAATAGCGTTTGCAGATGTCTACGTATCGTAGCAAAGGAGTTCTTATGTTTCATAAAACGCGATATCGATCTCAATTCTATGTTTCATGGTAAGATATAATATGATTTGCGAAGTGTTATGTATTCCTCGTCTACACTTCAAATGAATGTAAATGCGACACTTCCTTGCAAGGAAATAGCGATTGCAGATGTCTACGTATCGTAGCAATAGATTTCTAATGCTTCTTAAAACGCGATATCGCATCTCATTTCTATCTTTCATGGTAAGATATAGTATGATTTGCGAAGTGTTATGAATTCCTCGTCTACACTTCAAATGAATGTAAATGCGACACTTCCTTGCTAGGAAATAGCGTCTGCAGATGTCTAGGTATCGTAGCGATAGAGTTCTAATGCTCCTTAAAACGCGATATCGCACCTCATTTCTATGTTTCATGGTAAGATATAATATGATTTGCGAAGTGTTATGTATTCTTCGTCTACACTTCAAATGAATGTAAATGCGACACTTCCTTTCAAGGAAATAGCGTTTGCAGATGTCTACCTATCGTAGCAATAGAGTTCTAATGCTTCTTAAAACGCGGTATCGCATCTCATTTCTATGCTTCATGGTAAGATATAATATGATTTGCGAAGTGTTATGTATTCCGCGTCTACACTTCAAATGAATGTAAATGCGACACTTCCTTGCAAGGAAATAGCGTTTGCAGATATCTACCTATCGTAGCAATAGAATTCTAATGCTTCTTAAAACGCGATATCGCATCTCATTTCTATGCTTCCTGGTAAGATATAATATGATTTGCGAAGTGTTATGTATTCCTCGTCTACACTTCAAATGAATGTAAATGCGACACTTCCTTGCAAGGAAATAGCGTTTGCAGACGTCTACGTATCGTAGCAATAGATTTATAATGCTTCTTAAAACGCGATATCGCATCTCATTTCTATGTTTCATGTTAAGATATAACATGATTTGCGAAGTGACATGTATTCCTCGTCTACATTTCAAATGAATGTAAATGCGGCACTTCCTTGCTAGGAAATAGCGTCTGCAGATGTCTAGGTATCGTAGCAATAGAGTTCAAATGCTTCTTAAAACGAGATATTGCATCTCATACCTATGTTTCATGATAAGATATAATATTCCTTGCGAAGTGTTATGCATTCCTCGTCTACGATTCAAATGAATGTAAATGCGACACTTCCTTGCAAGGAAATAGCGTTTGCAGATGTCTACGTATCGTAGCAATAGAGTTCTTATGATTCTTAAAACGCGATATAGCATCTCATTTCTATGTTTCATGGTAAGATATAATATGATTTGCGAAGTGTTATGTATTCCTCGTCTACACTTCAAATGAATGTAATTGCGACACTTCCTTGCTAGGAAATAGCGTCTGCAGATGTCTAGGTATCGTAGCGATAGGGTTCTAATGCTTCTTAAAACGCGATATCGCACCTCATTTCTATGTTTCATGGTAAGATATAATATGATCTGCGAAGTGTTATGAATTCCTCGTCTACACTTCAAATGAATGTAAATGCGACACTTTCTTGCTAGGAAATAGCGTCTGCAGATGTGTAGGTATCGTAACGATAGAGTTCTAATGCTTCTTAAAACGCGATATCGCACCTCATTTCTATGTTTCATGGCAAGATATAATATGATTTGCGAAGTGTTATGTATTCCTCGTCTACACTTCAAATGAATGTAAATGCGACACTTCCTTGAAAGGAAATAGCGTCTGCAGATTTCTAGGTATCGTAGCGATAGAGTTCTAATGCTTCTCAAAACACAATATCGCATCTCATTTCTATGTTTCATGGTAAGATATAATATGATTTGCGAAGTGTTATGTATTCCTCGTCTACACTTCAAATGAATGTAAATGCGTCACTTCCTTGCTAGGAAATAGCGTCTGCAGATGTCTAGGAATCGTAGCGATAGCGTTCTAATGCTTCTTAAAACGCGACATCGCACCTCATTTCTATGTTTCATGGTAAGATGTAATATGATTTGCGAAGTGTTATGTATTCCTCGTCTACACTTCATATGAATGTTAATGCGACACTTCCTTGCAAGGAAAGAGTGTTTGCAGATGTCTAAGTATCGTAGCAATAGAGTTCTTATGATTCTTAAAACGCGATTTCGCATCTCATTTCTATGTTTCATGGTAAGATATAATATGATTTGCGAAGTGTGATGTATTCCTCGACTACACTCCAAATGAATGTAAATGCGACCCTTCCTTGCAAGGAAATAGCGTTTGCAGATGTCCACCTATCGTAGCAGTAGAGTTCTAATGCTTATTAAAACGCGATATCGCATCTCATTTCTATGTTTCATGGTAAGATATAATATGATTTGCGAAGTGTGTGTATTCCACGTCTACACTTCAAAGGAATGTAAATGCTACACTTCCTTGCAAAGAAATAGCGTTTGCAGATGTCTACGTATCGTAGCAATAGAGTTCTTATGATTCTTAAAACGCGATATCGCATCTCATTTCTATGTTTCATGGTAAGATATAATATGATTTGCGAAGTGTTATGTACTCCTCGTCTACACATCAAATGAATGCAAATGCGACACTTCCTTGAAAGGAAATAGCGTCTGCAGATGTCTAGGTTTCGTAGCGATAGAGTTCTAATGCTTCTCAAAACACAATATCGCATCTCATTTCTATGTTTCATGGTAAGATATAATATGATTTGCGAAGTGTGATGTATTCCTCGTCTACACTTCAAATGAATGTAAATGCGACACTTCCTTGCTAGGAAATAGCGCCTGCAGATGTCTAGGTATCGTAGCAATAGAGTTCTAACGCTTCTTCAAACGCGATATCGCAACTCATTTCTAAGGTTCATGGTAAGATATAATATGATTTGCGAAGTGTTATGTATTCCTCGTCTACAATTCAAATGAATGTAAATGCGACACTTCCTTGCTAGGAAATGGCGTCTGCAGATGTCTAGGTATCGTAGCGATAGCGTTCTAATGCTTCTTAAAACGCGATATCGCACCTCATTTCCATGTTTCATGGTAAGATGTAATATGATTTGCGAAGTGTTATGTATTCCTCGTCTACACTTCATATGAATGTTAATGCGACACTTCCTTGCAAGGAAAGAGCGTTTGCAGATGTCTAAGTATCGTAGCAATAGAGTTCTTATGATTCTTAAAACGCGATTTCGCATCTCATTTCTATGTTTCATGGTAAGATATAATATGATTTGCGAAGTGTGTGTATTCCACGTCTACACTTCAAAGGAATGTAAATGCGACACTTCCTTGCAAAGAAATAGCGTTTGCAGATGTCTACGTATCGTCGCAATAGATTTCGAATGCTTCTTAAAACGCGATATCGCATCTCATTTCTATGTTTCATGGTAAGATATAATATGATTTGCGAAGTGTTATGTATTCCTCGTCTACACTTCATATGAATGTAAATGTGACACTTTCTTGCAAGGAAATAGCGTTTGCATATGTCTACCTCTCGTAGCAATAGAGTTCTAATGCTTCTTAAAACGCGATATGGCATCTCATTTCTATGTTTCATGGTAAGATATAATATGATTTGCGAAGTGTTATGTATTCCTCGTCTACACTTCAAATGAATGTAAATGCGACACTTCCTTGCAAAGAAATAGCGTTTGCCGATGTCTACGTATCGTAGCAATAGATTTCTAATGCTTCTTAAAACGCGATATCGCATCTCATTTCTATGTTTCATGGTTAGATATAATATGATTTGCGAAGTGTTATGTATTCCCCGTCTACACTTCAAATGAATGTAAATGCGACATTTCCTTGCTAGGAAAGAGCGTTTGCAGATGTCTAAGTATCGTAGCAATAGAGTTCTTATGATTCTTAAAACGCGATATCGCATCTCATTTCTATGTTTCATGGTAAGATATAATATGATTTGCGAAGTGTTATGTACTCCTCGTCTACACTTCAAATGAATGTAAATGCGACACTTCCTTGCGAGGAAATAGCGTTTGCAGATGTCTACCTATCGTAGCAATAGAATTCTAATGCTTCTTAAAACGCGATATCGCAACTCATTTCTATGGTTCACGGTAAGATATAATATGATTTGCGAAGTGTTATGTATTCCTCGTCTACACTTCATATGAATGTAAATGTGACACTTCCTTGCAAGGAAAAAGCGTTTGCATATGTCTACCTGTCGTAGCAATAGAGTTCTAATGCTTCTTAAAACGCGATATGGCATCTCATTTCTATGTTTCATGGTAAGATATAATATGATCTGCGAAGTGTTATGAATTCCTCGTCTACACTTCAAATGAATGTAAATGCGACACTTTCTTGCTAGGAAATAGCGTCTGCAGATGTGTAGGTATCGTAACGATAGAGTTCTAATGCTTCTTAAAACGCGATATCGCATTTCATTTCTATGTTTCATGGTAAGATATAATATGATTTGCGAAGTGTTATGTATTCCTCGTCTACACTTCATATGAATGTAAATGTGACACTTTCTTGCAAGGAAATAGCGTTTGCATATGTCTACCTGTCGTAGCAATAGAGTTCTAATGCTTCTTAAAACGCGATATGGCATCTCATTTCTATGTTTCATGGTAAGATATAGTATGATTTGCGAAGTGTTATGTACTCCTCGTCTACACTTCAAATGAATGTAAATGCGACACTTCCTTGAAAGGAAATAGCGTCTGCAGATGTATAGGTATCGTAGCGATAGAGTTCTAATGCTTCTCAAAACACAATATCGCATCTCATTTCTATGTTTCGTGGTAAGATATAATATGATTTGCGAAGTGTTATGTATTCCTCGTCTACACTTCAAATGAATGTAAATGCGACACTTCCTTTCAAGGAAATAGCGTTTGCAGATGTCTACCTATCATAGCAATAGAGTTCTAATGCTTCTTAAAACGCGGTATCGCATCTCATTTCTATGCTTCATGGTAAGGTATAATATGATTTGCGAAGTGTTATGTATTCCTCGTCTACACTTCAAATGAATGTAAATGCGACACTTCCTTGCAAGGAAATAGCGTTTGCAGATGTCTACGTATCGTAGCAAAGGAGTTCTTATGATTCATAAAACGCGATATCGATCTCAATTCTATGTTTCATGGTAAGATATAATATGATTGGCGAAGTGTTATGTATTCCTCGTCTACACTTCAAATGAATGTAAATGCGACACTTCCTTGCAAGGAAATAGCGTTTGCAGATGTCTACGTATCGTAGCCAAGGAGTTCTTATGATTCATAGAACGCGATATCGATCTCAATTCTATGTTTCATGGTAAGATATAATATGATTTGCGAAGTGTTATGTATTCCTCGTCTACACTTCAAATGAATGTAAATGCGACACTTCCTTGCAAGGAAATAGCGTTTGCAGATGTCTAGGTATCGTAGCAATAGATTTCTAATGCTTCTTAGAACGCGATATCGCATCTCATTTCTATCTTTCATGGTAAGATATAGTATGATTTGCGAAGTGTTATGTATTCCTCGTCTACTCATCAAATGAATGTAAATGCGACACTTCCTTGCAAGGAAATAGCGTTTGCAGATATCTACCTATCGTAGCAATAGAATTCTAATGCTTCTTAAAACGCGATATCGCATCTCGTTGCTATGTTTCATGTTAAGATATAACATGATTTGCGAAGTGTGCTGTATTCCTCGTCTACACTTGAAATGAATGTAAATGCCACACTTCCTTGCTAGGAAATAGCGCCTGCAGATGTCTAGGTATCGTAGCAATAGAGTTCTAACGCTTCTTCAAACGCGATATCGCAACTCATTTCTATGGTTCACGATAAGATATAATATGATTTGCGAAGTGTTATGTATTCCTCGTCTACACTTCATATGAATGTAAATGTGACACTTCCTTGCAAGGAAATAGCATTTGCATATGTCTACCTGTCGTAGCAATAGAGTTCTAACGCTTCTTCAAACGCGATATCGCAACTCATTTCTATGGTTCACGATAAGATATAATATGATTTGCGAAGTGTTATGTATTCCTCGTCTACACTTCATATGAATGTAAATGTGACACTTCCTTGCAAGGAAATAGCATTTGCATATGTCTACCTGTCGTAGCAATAGAGTTCTAATGCTTCTTAAAACGCGATATCGCACCTCATTTCTATGTTTCATGGTAAGATATAATATGATTTGCGAAGTGTTATGTATTCCTCGTCTACGCTTCAAATGAATGTAAATGCGACACTTCCTTTCAAGGAAATAGCGTTTGCAGATGTCTACCTATCGTAGCAATAGAGTTCTAATGCTTCTTAAAACGCGGTATCGCATCTCATTTCTATGTTTCATGGTAAGATATAATATGATTTGCGAAGTGTTATGTATTCCGCGTCTACACTTCAAATGAATGTAAATGCGACACTTCCTTGCAAGGAAATAGCGTTTGCAGATATCTACGTATCGTAGAAAAGGAGTTCTTATGATTCATAAAACGCGATATCGATCTCAATTCTATGTTTCATGGTAAGATATAATATGATTTCCGAAGTGTTATGTATTCCTTGTCTACACTTCAAATGAATGTAAGTGCGACACTTCCTTGCAAGGAAATAGCTTTTGCAGATGTCTACGTATCGTAGCAATAGATTTCTAATGCTTCTTAAAACGCGATATCGCATCTCATTTCTATCTTTCATGGTAAGATATAGTATGATTTGCGAAGTGTTATGAATTCCTCGTCAACACTTCAAATGAATGTAAATGCGACACTTCCTTGCTAGGAAATAGCGTCTGCAGATGTCTAGGTATCGTAGCGATAGAGTTCTAATGCTTCTTAAATCGCGATATCGCACCTCATTTCTATGTTTCATGGTAAGATATAATATGATTTGCGAAGTGTTATGTATTCCTCGTCTACACTTCAAATGAATGTAAATGCGACACTTCCTTTCAAGGAAATAGCGTTTGCAGATGTCTACCTATCGTAGCAATAGAGTTCTAATGCTTCTTAAAACGCGGTATCGCATCTCATTTCTATGCTTCATGGTAAGATATAATATGATTTGCGAAGTGTTATGTATTCCGCGTCTACACTTCAAATGAATGTAAATGCGACACTTCCTTGCAAGGAAATAGCGTTTGCAGATGTCTACGTATCGTAGCAAAGGAGTTCTTATGATTCATAAAACGCGATATCGATCTCAATTCTATGTTTCATGGTAAGATATAATATGATTTGCGAAGTGTTATGTATTCCTCGTCTACACTTCAAATGAATGTAAATGCGACACTTCCTTGCAAGGAAATAGCGTTTGCAGATGTCTACGTATCGTAGCAATAGATTTCTAATGCTTCTTAAAACGCGATATCGCATCTCATTTCTATCTTTCATGGTAAGATATAGTATGATTTGCGAAGTGTTATGTATTCCTCGTCTACACATCAAATGAATGTAAATGCGACACTTCCTTGCAAGGAAATAGCGTTTGCAGATATCTACCTATCGTAGCAATAGAATTCTAATGCTTCTTAAAACGCGATATCGCATCTCATTTCTATGCTTCCTGGTAAGATATAATATGATTTGCGAAGTGTTATGTATTCCTCGTCTACACTTCAAATGAATGTAAATGCGACACTTCCTTGCAAGGAAATAGCGTTTGCAGACGTCTACGTATCGTAGCAATAGATTTATAATGCTTCTTAAAACGCGATATCGCATCTCATTTCTATGTTTCATGTTAAGATATAACATGATTCGAGAAGTGTTATGTATTCCTCGTCTACGCTTCAAATGAATGTAGATGCGACATTTCCTTGCTAGGAAATAACGTTTGCAGATGTGTACGTATCGAAGCAATAGTGTTTTAATGCTTCCTAAAACGCGATATCGCATCTCATTTCTATGTTTCATGGTAAGATATAATATGATCTGCGAAGTGTTATGAATTCCTCGTCTACACTTCAAATGAATGTAAATGCGACACTTTCTTGCTAGGAAATAGCGTCTGCAGATGTGTAGGTATCGTAACGATAGAGTTCTAATGCTTCTTAAAACGCGATATCGCACCTCATTTCTATGTTTCATGGCAAGATATAATATGATTTGCGAAGTGTTATGTATTCCTCGTCTACACTTCAAATGAATGTAAATGCGACACTTCCTTGAAAGGAAATAGCGTCTGCAGATTTCTAGGTATCGTAGCGATAGAGTTCTAATGCTTCTCAAAACACAATATCGCATCTCATTTCTATGTTTCATGGTAAGATATAATATGATTTGCGAAGTGTGATGTATTCCTCGTCTACACTTCAAATGAATGTAAATGCGACACTTCCTTGTTAGGAAGTAGCGCCTGCAGATGTCTAGGTATCGTAGCAATAGAGTTCTAACGCTTCTTCAAACGCGATATCGCAACTCATTTCTATGGTTCATGGTAAGATATAATATGATTTGCGAAGTGTTATGTATTCCTCGTCTACACTTCAAATGAATGTAAATGCGTCACTTCCTTGCTAGGAAATAGCGTCTGCAGATGTCTAGGAATCGTAGCGATAGCGTTCTAATGCTTCTTAAAACGCGACATCGCACCTCATTTCTATGTTTCGTGGTAAGATGTAATATGATTTGCGAAGTGTTATGTATTCCTCGTCTACACTTCATATGAATGTTAATGCGACACTTCCTTGCAAGGAAAGAGTGTTTGCAGATGTCTAAGTATCGTAGCAATAGAGTTCTTATGATTCTTAAAACGCGATTTCGCATCTCATTTCTATGTTTCATGGTAAGATATAATATGATTTGCGAAGTGTGATGTATTCCTCGACTACACTCCAAATGAATGTAAATGCGACCCTTCCTTGCAAGGAAATAGCGTTTGCAGATGTCCATCTATCGTAGCAGTAGAGTTCTAATGCTTATTAAAACGCGATATCGCATCTCATTTCTATGTTTCATGGTAAGATATAATATGATTTGCGAAGTGTGTGTATTCCACGTCTACACTTCAAAGGAATGTAAATGCTACACTTCCTTGCAAAGAAATAGCGTTTGCAGATGTCTACGTATCGTAGCAATAGAGTTCTTATGATTCTTAAAACGCGATATCGCATCTCATTTCTATGTTTCATGGTAAGATATAATATGATTTGCGAAGTGTTATGTACTCCTCGTCTACACATCAAATGAATGCAAATGCGACACTTCCTTGAAAGGAAATAGCGTCTGCAGATGTCTAGGTTTCGTAGCGATAGAGTTCTAATGCTTCTCAAAACACAATATCGCATCTCATTTCTATGTTTCATGGTAAGATATAATATGATTTGCGAAGTGTGATGTATTCCTCGTCTACACTTCAAATGAATGTAAATGCGACACTTCCTTGCTAGGAAATAGCGCCTGCAGATGTCTAGGTATCGTAGCAATAGAGTTCTAACGCTTCTTCAAACGCGATATCGCAACTCATTTCTAAGGTTCATGGTAAGATATAATATGATTTGCGAAGTGTTATGTATTCCTCGTCTACAATTCAAATGAATGTAAATGCGACACTTCCTTGCTAGGAAATGGCGTCTGCAGATGTCTAGGTATCGTAGCGATAGCGTTCTAATGCTTCTTAAAACGCGATATCGCACCTCATTTCCATGTTTCATGGTAAGATGTAATATGATTTGCGAAGTGTTATGTATTCCTCGTCTACACTTCATATGAATGTTAATGCGACACTTCCTTGCAAGGAAAGAGCGTTTGCAGATGTCTAAGTATCGTAGCAATAGAGTTCTTATGATTCTTAAAACGCGATTTCGCATCTCATTTCTATGTTTCATGGTAAGATATAATATGATTTGCGAAGTGTGTGTATTCCACGTCTACACTTCAAAGGAATGTAAATGCGACACTTCCTTGCAAAGAAATAGCGTTTGCAGATGTCTACGTATCGTCGCAATAGATTTCGAATGCTTCTTAAAACGCGATATCGCATCTCATTTCTATGTTTCATGGTAAGATATAATATGATTTGCGAAGTGTTATGTATTCCTCGTCTACACTTCATATGAATGTAAATGTGACACTTTCTTGCAAGGAAATAGCGTTTGCATATGTCTACCTGTCGTAGCAATAGAGTTCTAATGCTTCTTAAAACGCGATATGGCATCTCATTTCTATGTTTCATGGTAAGATATAACATGATTTGCGAAGTGTTATGTATTCCTCGTCTACACTTCAAATGAATGTAAATGCGACACTTCCTTGCAAAGAAATAGCGTTTGCCGATGTCTACGTATCGTAGCAATAGATTTCTAATGCTTCTTAAAACGCGATATCGCATCTCATTTCTATGTTTCATGGTTAGATATAATATGATTTGCGAAGTGTTATGTATTCCCCGTCTGCACTTCAAATGAATGTAAATGCGACATTTCCTTGCTAGGAAAGAGCGTTTGCAGATGTCTAAGTATCGTAGCAATAGAGTTCTTATGATTCTTAAAACGCGATATCGCATCTCATTTCTATGTTTCATGGTAAGATATAATATGATTTGCGAAGTGTTATGTACTCCTCGTCTACACTTCAAATGAATGTAAATGCGACACTTCCTTGCGAGGAAATAGCGTTTGCAGATGTCTACCTATCGTAGCAATAGAATTCTAATGCTTCTTAAAACGCGATATCGCAACTCATTTCTATGGTTCACGGTAAGATATAATATGATTTGCGAAGTGTTATGTATTCCTCGTCTACACTTCATATGAATGTAAATGTGACACTTCCTTGCAAGGAAAAAGCGTTTGCATATGTCTACCTGTCGTAGCAATAGAGTTCTAATGCTTCTTAAAACGCGATATGGCATCTCATTTCTATGTTTCATGGTAAGATATAATATGATCTGCGAAGTGTTATGAATTCCTCGTCTACACTTCAAATGAATGTAAATGCGACACTTTCTTGCTAGGAAATAGCGTCTGCAGATGTGTAGGTATCGTAACGATAGAGTTCTAATGCTTCTTAAAACGCGATATCGCATTTCATTTCTATGTTTCATGGTAAGATATAATATGATTTGCGAAGTGTTATGTATTCCTCGTCTACACTTCATATGAATGTAAATGCGACACTTCCTTGCAAGGAAATAGCGTTTGCAGATGTCTACCTATCGTAGCAATTGAGTTCTAGTGCTTCATAAAAAGCGATATTGCATCTCATATCTATGTTTCATGATGAGATATAATATTCATTGCGAAGTGTTATGCATTCCTCGTATACGATTCAAATGTATGTAAATGCGACACTTCCTTGCAAGTAAATAGCGTTTGCAGATGTCTAGGAATCGTAGCGATAGAGTTCTAACGCTTCTTAAAACGCGACATCGCATCTCATTTCTGTGTTTCATGGTAAGATATAATATGACATGCGAAGTGTTATGTATTCCCCGTCTACACTTCAAATGAATGTAAATGCGACACCTCCTTGCAAGGAAATGGCGTTTGCAGATGTCTACGCATCGAAGCAATAGAGTTAAAATGCTTCTTAAAACGAGATATTGCATCTCATATCTATGTTTCATGATAAGATATAATATTCATTGCGAAGTGTTATGCATTCCTCGTCTACGATTCAAATGAATGTAAATGCGACACTTCCTTGCAAGGACATAGAGATTGCAGATGTCTACGTATCGTAGCAATAGAGTTCTTATGATTCTTAAAACGCGATATCGCAACTCACTCCTATGTTTCATGGTAAGATATAATATGATTCGCGAAGTGTTATGTGTTCCTCGTCTACACTTCAAATGAATGTAAATGCGACACTTCCTTGCAAGGAAATAACGTTTGCAGATTTCTACGTATCGTAGCAATGGATTTCTAATGCTTCTTAAAACGCGATATCGCATCTCATTTCTATGTATCATGGTAAGATATAATATGATTTGCGAAGTGTCATGTATTCCTCGTCTACACTTCAAATGAATGTAAATGCGACACTTCCTTGCTGGGAAATAGCGTCTGCAGATGTCTAGGTAGCGTAGCAATAGAGTTCACATGCTTCTTATAACGAGATATTGCATCTCATATCTATGTTTCATGATAAGACATAATATTCATTGCGAAGTGTTATGCATTCCTCGTATATGATTCAAATGAATGTAAATGCGACACTTCCTTGCAAGGAAATAGCGTTTGCAGTTGTCTACGTATCGTAGCAATAGGGTTCTTATGATTCTTAAAACGCGATGTCGCATCTCATTTCTATGGTTTATGGTAAGATATAATATGATCTGCGAAGTGTCATGTATTCCTCGTCTACACTTCAAATGAATGTGAATGCGACACTTCCTTGCTGGGAAATAGCGTCTGCAGATGTCTAGGTATCGTAGCAATAGAGTTCACATGCTTCTTATAACGAGATATTGCATCTCATATCTATGTTTCATGATAAGATATAATATTCATTGCGAAGTGTTATGCATTCCTCGTATACGATTCAAATGAATGTAAATGCGACACTTCCTTGCAAGGAAATAGCGTTTGCAGATGTCTACGTATCGTAGCAATAGAGTTCTTATGATTCTTAAAACGCGATATCGCAACTCACTTCTATGTTTCATGGTAGGATATAATATGATTCGCGAAGTGTTATGTATTCCTAGTCTACACTTCAAATGAATGTAAATGCGACACTTCCTTGCAAGGAAATAACGTTTGCAGATGTCTACGTATCGAAGCAATAGAGTTCAAATGCTTCTCAAATTGCGATATCGCATCTCATTTCTATGTTTCATGGTAAGATAAAATATGATTTGCGAAGTGTTATGTATTCCTCGTCTACACTTCAATTGAATGTAAATGCGACATTACCTTGCTAGGGAAATAGCGTCTGCAGATGTCTAGGTATCGTAGCGATAGAGATCTAATGCTCTTAAAACGCGATATCGCAACTCATTTCTGTGTTTAATGGTAAGATATAATATGATTTGCGAAGTGTTATGTATTCCTCGTCTACACTTCACATGAATGTAAATGCGACACTTCCTTGCAAGGAAATAGCGTTTGCAGATGTCTACCTATCGTAGCAATTGAGTTCTAGTGCTTCTTAAAAAGCGATATTGCATCTCATATCTATGTTTCATGATGAGATATAATATTCATTGCGAAGTGTTATGCATTCCTCGTATACGATTCAAATGTATGTAAATGCGACACTTCCTTGCTAGTAAATAGCGTTTGCAGATGTCTAGGAATCGTAGCGATAGAGTTCTAACGCTTCTTAAAACGCGACATCGCATCTCATTTCTGTGTTTCATGGTAAGATATAATATGACATGCGAAGTGTTATGTACTCCCCGTCTACACTTCAAATGAATGTAAATGCGACACCTCCTTGCAAGGAAATAGCGTTTGCAGATGTCTATGCATCGAAGCAATAGAGTTAAAATGCTTCTTAAAACGAGATATTGCATCTCATATCTATGTTTCATGATAAGATATAATATTCATTGCGAAGTGTTATGCATTCCTCATCTACGATTCAAATGAACGCAAATGCGACACTTCCTTGCAAGGAAATAGCGTTTGCAGATGTCTACGTATCGAAGTAATAGAGTTCAAATGCTTCTTAAAACGAGATATTGCATCTCATATCTATGTTTCATGATATGATATAATATTCATTGCGAAGTGTTATGCATTCCTCGTCTACGATTCAAATCAATGTAAATGCGACACTTCCTTGCAAGGAAATAGCGATTGCAGATGTCTACGTATCGTAGCAATAGAGTTCTTATGATTCTTAAAACGCGATATCGCAACTCACTCCTATGTTTCATGGTAAGATATAATATGATTGGCGAAGTGTTATGTATTCCTCGTCTGCACTTCAAATGAATGTAAATGCGACACTTCCTTGCAAGGAAATAGCGTTTGCAGATGTCTACGTATCGTAGCAATAGAGTTCTTATAATTCTTAAAACGCGACATCGCATCTCATTTCTATGTTTCATGGTAAGATATATTATGATTTGCGAAGTGTCATGGATTCCTCGTCTACACTTCAAATGAATGTAAATGCGACACTTCCTTGCTAGGAAATAGCGTCTGCAGATGTCTAGGTATCGTAGCGTTAGAGTTCTAATGCTTCTTATAACGCGATATCGCATCTCATTTCTATGTATCATGGTAAGATATAATATGATTGGCGAAGTGTTATGTATTCCTCGTCCACACTTCATATGAATGTAAATGCAACACTTCCTTGCAAGGATATAGAGTTTGCAGATGTCTACCTATCGTAGCAATAGAGTTCTTATGATCCTTAAAACGCGATATCGCAACTCATTTCTATGTTTCATGGTAAGATGAAATATGATTTGCGAAGTGTTATGTATTCCTCGTCTACACTTCAAATGAATGTAAATGCGACACTTCCTTGCTGGGAAATAGCGTCTGCAGATGTCTAGGTATCGTAGCAATAGAGTTCACATGCTTCTTATAACGAGATATTGCATCTCATATCTATGTTTCATGATAAGATATAATATTCATTGCGAAGTGTTATGCATTCCTCGTTTACGATTCAAATTAATGTAAATGCGACACTTCCTTGCAAAGAAATAGCGATTGCATATGTCTACGTATCGTAGCAATAGATTTCTAATGCTTCTTAAAGCGCGATATCGCATCTCATTTCTATGTTTCATGGTAAGATGTAATATTCATTGCGAAGTGTTATGCATTCCTCGTCTACGATTCAAATGAAAGTAAATGCGACACCTCCTTGCAAGGAAATAGTGATTGCAGTTGTCTACGTATCGTAGCAATAGGGTTCTTATGATACTTAAAACGCGATATCGCATCTCATTTCTATGGTTTATGGTAAGATATAATATGATCTGCGAAGTGTCATGTATTCCTCGTCTACACTTCAAATGAATGTGAATGCGACACGTCCTTACTAGGAAATAGCGTCTGCAGATGTCTAGGTATCGTAGAGATAGAGTTTAAATGCTTCTTAAAACGAGATATTGCATCTCATATCTATGTTTCGTGATAAGATATAATATTCATTGCGAAGTGTTATGCATTCCTCGTCTACGATGCAAGCGAATGTAAATGCGACACTTCCATGCAAGGAAATAGCGTTTGCAGATGTCTACGTATCGAAGCAATAGAGTTCAAATGCTTCTTAAAACGCGATATCGCATCTCATTTCTATGTTTCATGGTAAGATGAAATATGATTTGCGAAGTGTTATGTATTCCTCGTCTACACTTCAAATGAATGTAAATGCGACACTTCCTTGCTGGGAAATAGCGTCTGCAGATGTCTAGGTATCGTAGCAATAGAGTTCACATGCTTCTTATAACGAGATATTGCATCTCATATCTATGTTTCATGATAAGATATAATATTCATTGCGAAGTGTTATGCATTCCTCGTCTACGATTCAAATGAAAGTAAATGCGACACCTCCTTGCAAGGAAATAGCGATTGCAGTTGTCTACGTATCGTAGCAATAGGGTTCTTATGATACTTAAAACGCGATATCGCATCTCATTTCTATGGTTTATGGTAAGATATAATATGATCTGCGAAGTGTCATGTATTCCTCGTCTACACTTCAAATGAATGTGAATGCGACACGTCCTTACTAGGAAATAGCGTCTGCAGATGTCTAGGTATCGTAGAGATAGAGTTTAAATGCTTCTTAAAACGAGATATTGCATCTCATATCTATGTTTCGTGATAAGATATAATATTCATTGCGAAGTGTTATGCATTCCTCGTCTACGATGCAAGCGAATGTAAATGCGACACTTCCATGCAAGGAAATAGCGTTTGCAGATGTCTACGTATCGAAGCAATAGAGTTCAAATGCTTCTTAAAACGCGATATCGCATCTCATTTCTATGTTTCATGGTAAGATGAAATATGATTTGCGAAGTGTTATGTATTCCTCGTCTACACTTCAAATGAATGTAAATGCGACACTTCCTTGCTGGGAAATAGCGTCTGCAGATGTCTAGGTATCGTAGCAATAGAGTTCACATGCTTCTTATAACGAGATATTGCATCTCATATCTATGTTTCATGATAAGATATAATATTCATTGCGAAGTGTTATGCATTCCTCGTCTACGATTCAAATGAATGTAAATGCGACACTTCCTTGCTAGGAAATAGCGTTTGCAGATGTCTACGTATCGTAGCAATAGAGTTCTTATGATTCTTAAAACGCGATATCGCAACTCACTTCTATGTTTCATGGTAAGATATAATATGATTCGCGAAGTGTTATGTATTCCTCGTCTACACTTCAAATGAATGTAAATGCTACACTTCCTTGCAAGGAAATAGCGTTTGCAGATGTCTACGTATCGAAGCAATAGAGTTCAAATGCTTCTTAAAACGCGACATCGCATCTCATTTCTGTGTTTCATGGTAAGATATAATATGACATGCGAAGTGTTATGTATTCCCCGTCTACACTTCAAATTAATGTAAATGCGACACCTCCTTGCAAGGAAATAGCGTTTGCAGATGTCTACGCATCGAAGCAATAGAGTTAAAATGCTTCTTAAAACGAGATATTGCATCTCATATCTATGTTTCATGATAAGATATAATATTCATTGCGAAGTGTTATGCATTCCTCGTCTACGATTCAAATGAATGTAAATGCGACACTTCCTTGCAAGGAAATAGCGTTTGCAGATGTCTACGTATCGTAGCAATAGAGTTCTTATAATTCTTAAAGCGCGATATCGCATCTCATTTCTATGTTTCATGGTTAGATATAATATGATTTGCGAAGTGTTATGTATTCCTCGTCTACACTTCATATGAATGTTAATGCGACACTTCCTTGCAAGGAAAGAGCGTTTGCAGATGTCTAAGTATCGTAGCAATAGAGTTCTTATGATTCTTAAAACGCGATTTCGCATCTCATTTCTATGTTTCATGGTAAGATATAATATGATTTGCGAAGTGTGTGTATTCCACGTCTACACTTCAAAGGAATGTAAATGCGACACTTCCTTGCAAAGAAATAGCGTTTGCAGATGTCTACGTATCGTCGCAATAGATTTCGAATGCTTCTTAAAACGCGATATCGCATCTCATTTCTATGTTTCATGGTAAGATATAATATGATTTGCGAAGTGTTATGTATTCCTCGTCTACACTTCATATGAATGTAAATGTGACACTTTCTTGCAAGGAAATAGCGTTTGCATATGTCTACCTGTCGTAGCAATAGAGTTCTAATGCTTCTTAAAACGCGATATGGCATCTCATTTCTATGTTTCATGGTAAGATATAACATGATTTGCGAAGTGTTATGTATTCCTCGTCTACACTTCAAATGAATGTAAATGCGACACTTCCTTGCAAAGAAATAGCGTTTGCCGATGTCTACGTATCGTAGCAATAGATTTCTAATGCTTCTTAAAACGCGATATCGCATCTCATTTCTATGTTTCATGGTTAGATATAATATGATTTGCGAAGTGTTATGTATTCCCCGTCTGCACTTCAAATGAATGTAAATGCGACATTTCCTTGCTAGGAAAGAGCGTTTGCAGATGTCTAAGTATCGTAGCAATAGAGTTCTTATGATTCTTAAAACGCGATATCGCATCTCATTTCTATGTTTCATGGTAAGATATAATATGATTTGCGAAGTGTTATGTACTCCTCGTCTACACTTCAAATGAATGTAAATGCGACACTTCCTTGCGAGGAAATAGCGTTTGCAGATGTCTACCTATCGTAGCAATAGAATTCTAATGCTTCTTAAAACGCGATATCGCAACTCATTTCTATGGTTCACGGTAAGATATAATATGATTTGCGAAGTGTTATGTATTCCTCGTCTACACTTCATATGAATGTAAATGTGACACTTCCTTGCAAGGAAAAAGCGTTTGCATATGTCTACCTGTCGTAGCAATAGAGTTCTAATGCTTCTTAAAACGCGATATGGCATCTCATTTCTATGTTTCATGGTAAGATATAATATGATCTGCGAAGTGTTATGAATTCCTCGTCTACACTTCAAATGAATGTAAATGCGACACTTTCTTGCTAGGAAATAGCGTCTGCAGATGTGTAGGTATCGTAACGATAGAGTTCTAATGCTTCTTAAAACGCGATATCGCATTTCATTTCTATGTTTCATGGTAAGATATAATATGATTTGCGAAGTGTTATGTATTCCTCGTCTACACTTCATATGAATGTAAATGCGACACTTCCTTGCAAGGAAATAGCGTTTGCAGATGTCTACCTATCGTAGCAATTGGGTTCTAGTGCTTCATAAAAAGCGATATTGCATCTCATATCTATGTTTCATGATGAGATATAATATTCATTGCGAAGTGTTATGCATTCCTCGTATACGATTCAAATGTATGTAAATGCGACACTTCCTTGCAAGTAAATAGCGTTTGCAGATGTCTAGGAATCGTAGCGATAGAGTTCTAACGCTTCTTAAAACGCGACATCGCATCTCATTTCTGTGTTTCATGGTAAGATATAATATGACATGCGAAGTGTTATGTATTCCCCGTCTACACTTCAAATGAATGTAAATGCGACACCTCCTTGCAAGGAAATGGCGTTTGCAGATGTCTACGCATCGAAGCAATAGAGTTAAAATGCTTCTTAAAACGAGATATTGCATCTCATATCTATGTTTCATGATAAGATATAATATTCATTGCGAAGTGTTATGCATTCCTCGTCTACGATTCAAATGAATGTAAATGCGACACTTCCTTGCAAGGACATAGAGATTGCAGATGTCTACGTATCGTAGCAATAGAGTTCTTATGATTCTTAAAACGCGATATCGCAACTCACTCCTATGTTTCATGGTAAGATATAATATGATTCGCGAAGTGTTATGTGTTCCTCGTCTACACTTCAAATGAATGTAAATGCGACACTTCCTTGCAAGGAAATAACGTTTGCAGATTTCTACGTATCGTAGCAATGGATTTCTAATGCTTCTTAAAACGCGATATCGCATCTCATTTCTATGTATCATGGTAAGATATAATATGATTTGCGAAGTGTCATGTATTCCTCGTCTACACTTCAAATGAATGTAAATGCGACACTTCCTTGCTGGGAAATAGCGTCTGCAGATGTCTAGGTATCGTAGCAATAGAGTTCACATGCTTCTTATAACGAGATATTGCATCTCATATCTATGTTTCATGATAAGACATAATATTCATTGCGAAGTGTTATGCATTCCTCGTATATGATTCAAATGAATGTAAATGCGACACTTCCTTGCAAGGAAATAGCGTTTGCAGTTGTCTACGTATCGTAGCAATAGGGTTCTTATGATTCTTAAAACGCGATATCGCATCTCATTTCTATGGTTTATGGTAAGATATAATATGATCTGCGAAGTGTCATGTATTCCTCGTCTACACTTCAAATGAATGTGAATGCGACACTTCCTTGCTGGGAAATAGCGTCTGCAGATGTCTAGGTATCGTAGCAATAGAGTTCACATGCTTCTTATAACGAGATATTGCATCTCATATCTATGTTTCATGATAAGATATAATATTCATTGCGAAGTGTTATGCATTCCTCGTATACGATTCAAATGAATGTAAATGCGACACTTCCTTGCAAGGAAATAGCGTTTGCAGATGTCTACGTATCGTAGCAATAGAGTTCTTATGATTCTTAAAACGCGATATCGCAACTCACTTCTATGTTTCATGGTAGGATATAATATGATTCGCGAAGTGTTATGTATTCCTAGTCTACACTTCAAATGAATGTAAATGCGACACTTCCTTGCAAGGAAATAACGTTTGCAGATGTCTACGTATCGAAGCAATAGAGTTCAAATGCTTCTCAAAATGCGATATCGCATCTCATTTCTATGTTTCATGGTAAGATAAAATATGATTTGCGAAGTGTTATGTATTCCTCGTCTACACTTCAATTGAATGTAAATGCGACATTACCTTGCTAGGGAAATAGCGTCTGCAGATGTCTAGGTATCGTAGCGATAGAGATCTAATGCTTCTTAAAACGCGATATCGCAACTCATTTCTGTGTTTAATGGTAAGATATAATATGATTTGCGAAGTGTTATGTATTCCTCGTCTACACTTCACATGAATGTAAATGCGACACTTCCTTGCAAGGAAATAGCGTTTGCAGATGTCTACCTATCGTAGCAATTGAGTTCTAGTGCTTCTTAAAAAGCGATATTGCATCTCATATCTATGTTTCATGATGAGATATAATATTCATTGCGAAGTGTTATGCATTCCTCGTATACGATTCAAATGTATGTAAATGCGACACTTCCTTGCTAGTAAATAGCGTTTGCAGATGTCTAGGAATCGTAGCGATAGAGTTCTAACGCTTCTTAAAACGCGACATCGCATCTCATTTCTGTGTTTCATGGTAAGATATAATATGACATGCGAAGTGTTATGTACTCCCCGTCTACACTTCAAATGAATGTAAATGCGACACCTCCTTGCAAGGAAATAGCGTTTGCAGATGTCTACGCATCGAAGCAATAGAGTTAAAATGCTTCTTAAAACGAGATATTGCATCTCATATCTATGTTTCATGATAAGATATAATATTCATTGCGAAGTGTTATGCATTCCTCATCTACGATTCAAATGAACGCAAATGCGACACTTCCTTGCAAGGAAATAGCGTTTGCAGATGTCTACGTATCGAAGTAATAGAGTTCAAATGCTTCTTAAAACGAGATATTGCATCTCATATCTATGTTTCATGATATGATATAATATTCATTGCGAAGTGTTATGCATTCCTCGTCTACGATTCAAATCAATGTAAATGCGACACTTCCTTGCAAGGAAATAGCGATTGCAGATGTCTACGTATCGTAGCAATAGAGTTCTTATGATTCTTAAAACGCGATATCGCAACTCACTCCTATGTTTCATGGTAAGATATAATATGATTGGCGAAGTGTTATGTATTCCTCGTCTGCACTTCAAATGAATGTAAATGCGACACTTCCTTGCAAGGAAATAGCGTTTGCAGATGTCTACGTATCGTAGCAATAGAGTTCTTATAATTCTTAAAACGCGACATCGCATCTCATTTCTATGTTTCATGGTAAGATATATTATGATTTGCGAAGTGTCATGGATTCCTCGTCTACACTTCAAATGAATGTAAATGCGACACTTCCTTGCTAGGAAATAGCGTCTGCAGATGTCTAGGTATCGTAGCGTTAGAGTTCTAATGCTTCTTGTAACGCGATATCGCATCTCATTTCTATGTATCATGGTAAGATATAATATGATTGGCGAAGTGTTATGTATTCTCGTCCACACTTCATATGAATGTAAATGCAACACTTCCTTGCAAGGATATAGAGTTTGCAGATGTCTACCTATCGTAGCAATAGAGTTCTTATGATCCTTAAAACGCGATATCGCAACTCATTTCTATGTTTCATGGTAAGATGAAATATGATTTGCGAAGTGTTATGTATTCCTCGTCTACACTTCAAATGAATGTAAATGCGACACTTCCTTGCTGGGAAATAGCGTCTGCAGATGTCTAGGTATCGTAGCAATAGAGTTCACATGCTTCTTATAACGAGATATTGCATCTCATATCTATGTTTCATGATAAGATATAATATTCATTGCGAAGTGTTATGTATTCCTCGTCTACACTTCATATGAATGTAAGTGCGACACTTCCTTGCAAGGAAATAGCGTTTGCAGATGTCTACCTATCGTAGCAATTGAGTTCTAGTGCTTCTTAAAAAGCGATATTGCATCTCATATCTATGTTTCATGATGAGATATAATATTCATTGCGAAGTGTTATGCATTCCTCGTATACGATTCAAATGTATGTAAATGCGACACTTCCTTGCAAGTAAATAGCGTTTGCAGATGTCTAGGAATCGTAGCGATAGAGTTCTAACGCTTCTTAAAACGCGAAATCGCATCTCATTTCTGTGTTTCATGGTAAGATATAATATGACATGCGAAGTGTTATGTATTCCTCGTCTACACTTCAAATGAATGTAAATGCGACACGTCCTTGCAAGGAAATAGCGTTTGCAGATGTCTACGCATCGAAGCAATAGAGTTAAAATGCTTCTTAAAACGACATATTGCATCTCATATCTATGTTTCATGATAAGATATAATATTCATTGCGAAGTGTTATGCATTCCTCATCTACGATTCAAATGAACGCAAATGCGACACTTCCTTGCAAGGAAATAGCGTTTGCAGATGTCTACGTATCGAAGCAATAGAGTTCAAATGCTTCTTAAAACGAGATATTGCATCTCATATCTATGTTTCATGATAAGATATAATATTCATTGCGAAGTGTTATGCATTCCTCGTTTACGATTCAAATTAATGTAAATGCGACACTTCCTTGCAAAGAAATAGCGATTGCATATGTCTACGTATCGTAGCAATAGATTTCTAATGCTTCTTAAAGCGCGATATCGCATCTCATTTCTATGTTTCATGGTAAGATGTAATATTCATTGCGAAGTGTTATGCATTCCTCGTCTACGATTCAAATGAAAGTAAATGCGACACCTCCTTGCAAGGAAATAGCGATTGCAGTTGTCTACGTATCGTAGCAATAGGGTTCTTATGATACTTAAAACGCGATATCGCATCTCATTTCTATGGTTTATGGTAAGATATAATATGATCTGCGAAGTGTCATGTATTCCTTGTCTACACTTCAAATGAATGTGAATGCGACACGTCCTTACTAGGAAATAGCGTCTGCAGATGTCTAGGTATCGTAGAGATAGAGTTTAAATGCTTCTTAAAACGAGATATTGCATCTCATATCTATGTTTCGTGATAAGATATAATATTCATTGCGAAGTGTTATGCATTCCTCGTCTACGATGCAAGCGAATGTAAATGCGACACTTCCATGCAAGGAAATAGCGTTTGCAGATGTCTACGTATCGAAGCAATAGAGTTCAAATGCTTCTTAAAACGCGATATCGCATCTCATTTCTATGTTTCATGGTAAGATGAAATATGATTTGCGAAGTGTTATGTATTCCTCGTCTACACTTCAAATGAATGTAAATGCGACACTTCCTTGCTGGGAAATAGCGTCTGCAGATGTCTAGGTATCGTAGCAATAGAGTTCACATGCTTCTTATAACGAGATATTGCATCTCATATCTATGTTTCATGATAAGATATAATATTCATTGCGAAGTGTTATGCATTCCTCGTCTACGATTCAAATGAAAGTAAATGCGACACCTCCTTGCAAGGAAATAGCGATTGCAGTTGTCTACGTATCGTAGCAATAGGGTTCTTATGATACTTAAAACGCGATATCGCATCTCATTTCTATGGTTTATGGTAAGATATAATATGATCTGCGAAGTGTCATGTATTCCTCGTCTACACTTCAAATGAATGTGAATGCGACACGTCCTTACTAGGAAATAGCGTCTGCAGATGTCTAGGTATCGTAGAGATAGAGTTTAAATGCTTCTTAAAACGAGATATTGCATCTCATATCTATGTTTCGTGATAAGATATAATATTCATTGCGAAGTGTTATGCATTCCTCGTCTACGATGCAAGCGAATGTAAATGCGACACTTCCATGCAAGGAAATAGCGTTTGCAGATGTCTACGTATCGAAGCAATAGAGTTCAAATGCTTCTTAAAACGCGATATCGCATCTCATTTCTATGTTTCATGGTAAGATGAAATATGATTTGCGAAGTGTTATGTATTCCTCGTCTACACTTCAAATGAATGTAAATGCGACACTTCCTTGCTGGGAAATAGCGTCTGCAGATGTCTAGGTATCGTAGCAATAGAGTTCACATGCTTCTTATAACGAGATATTGCATCTCATATCTATGTTTCATGATAAGATATAATATTCATTGCGAAGTGTTATGCATTCCTCGTCTACGATTCAAATGAATGTAAATGCGACACTTCCTTGCTAGGAAATAGCGTTTGCAGATGTCTACGTATCGTAGCAATAGAGTTCTTATGATTCTTAAAACGCGATATCGCAACTCACTTCTATGTTTCATGGTAAGATATAATATGATTCGCGAAGTGTTATGTATTCCTCGTCTACACTTCAAATGAATGTAAATGCTACACTTCCTTGCAAGGAAATAGCGTTTGCAGATGTCTACGTATCGAAGCAATAGAGTTCAAATGCTTCTTAAAACGCGACATCGCATCTCATTTCTGTGTTTCATGGTAAGATATAATATGACATGCGAAGTGTTATGTATTCCCCGTCTACACTTCAAATTAATGTAAATGCGACACCTCCTTGCAAGGAAATAGCGTTTGCAGATGTCTACGCATCGAAGCAATAGAGTTAAAATGCTTCTTAAAACGAGATATTGCATCTCATATCTATGTTTCATGATAAGATATAATATTCATTGCGAAGTGTTATGCATTCCTCGTCTACGATTCAAATGAATGTAAATGCGACACTTCCTTGCAAGGAAATAGCGTTTGCAGATGTCTACGTATCGTAGCAATAGAGTTCTTATAATTCTTAAAGCGCGATATCGCATCTCATTTCTATGTTTCATGGTAAGATATATTATGATTTGCGAAGTGTCATGGATTCCTCGTCTACACTTCAAATGAATGTAAATGCGACACTTCCTTGCTAGGAAATAGCGTCTGCAGATGTCTAGGTATCGTAGCGTTAGAGTTCTAATGCTTCTTATAACGCGATATCGCATCTCATTTCTATGTTTCATGGTAAGATATAATATGATTGGCGAAGTGTTATGTATTCCTCGTCCACACTTCATATGAATGTAAATGCAACACTTCCTTGCAAGGATATAGAGTTTGCAGATGTCTACCTATCGTAGCAATAGAGTTCTTATTATCCTTAAAACGCGATATCGCAACTCATTTCTATGTTTCATGGTAAGATGAAATATGATTTGCGAAGTGTTATGTATTCATCGTGTTACACTTCAATGAATGTAAATGCGACACTTCCTTGCTGGGAATTAGCGTCTGCAGATGTCTAGGTATCGCAATAAAGTTCACATGCTTCTTATAACGAGATATTGCATCTCATATCTATGTTTCATGATAAGATATAATATTCATTGCGAAGTGTTATGTATTCCTCGTCTACACTTCATATGAATGTAAGTGCGACACTTCCTTGCAAGGAAATAGCGTTTGCAGATTTCTACCTATCGTAGCAATTGAGTTCTAGTGATTCTTAAAAGCGATATGCATCTCATATCTATGTTTCATGATGAGATATAATATTCATTGCGAAGTGTATGCATTCCTCGTATACGATTCAAGTATGTAATGGTTAGCGACACTTCCTTGCAAGTAAATAGCGTTTGCAGATGTCTAGGAATCGTAGCGATAGAGTTCTAACGCTTCTTAAAACGCGAAATCGCATCTCATTCTGTGTTTCATGGTAGATTGATATGACATGCGAAGTGTTATGTATTCCTCGTCTACACTTCAAATGAATGTAAATGCGACACGTACTTGCAAGGAATAGCGTTTGCAGATGTCTACGCATCGAAGCAATAGAGTTAAAATGCTTCTTAAAACGACATATTGCATCTCATATCTATGTTCCATGATAAGATATAATATTCATTGCGAAGTGTTATGCATTCCTCATCTACGATTCAAATGAACGCAAATGCGACACTTCCTTGCAAGGAATTAGAGTCTGCAGATGTCTAGGTATCGTAGCAATAAAGTTCACATGCTTCTTATAACGAGATATTGCATCTCATATCTATGTTTCATGATAAGATATAATATTCATTGCGAAGTGTTATGTATTCCTCGTCTACACTTCATATGAATGTAAGTGCGACACTTCCTTGCAAGGAAATAGCGTTTGCAGATTTCTACCTATCGTAGCAATTGAGTTCAAATGCTTCTTAAAACGAGATATTGCATCTCATATCTATGTTTCATGATAAGATATAATATTCATTGCGAAGTGTTATGCATTCCTCGTCTACGATTCAAATGAATGTAAATGCGACACTTCCTTGCAAGGAAATAGCGATTGCAGATGTCTACGTATCGTAGCAATAGAGTTCTTATGATTCTTAAAACGCGATATCGCAACTCACTCCTATGTTTCATGATAAGATATAATATTCATTGCGAAGTGTTATGCATTCCTCGTCTACGATTCAAATTAATGTAAATGCGACACTTCCTTGCAAAGAAATAGCGATTGCAGATGTCTACGTATCGTAGCAATAGATTTCTAATGCTTCTTAAAGCGCGATATCGCATCTCATTTCTATGTTTCATGGTAAGATGTAATATTCATTGCGAAGTGTTATGCATTCCTCGTCTACGATTCAAATGAAAGTAAATGCGACACCTCCTTGCAAGGAAATAGCGATTGCAGTTGTCTACGTATCGTAGCAATAGGGTTCTTATGATACTTAAAACGCGATATCGCATCTCATTTCTATGGCTTATGGTAAGATATAATATGATCTGCGAAGTGTCATGTATTCCTCGTCTACACTACAAATGAATGTGAATGCGACACTCCCTCGCTAGGAAATAGCGTTTGCAGATGTCTACGTATCGTAGCAATAGATTTCTAATGCTTCTTAAAACGCGGTATCGCATCTCATTTCTATGTTTCATGGTAAGATATAATATGATTTGCGAAGTGTTATGTATTCCTCGTCTACACTTCAAAAGAATGTAAATGCGACACTTCCTTGCTAGGAAATAGCGTTTCCAGATGACCACGTATCGTAGGAATAGAGTTCTAATACTTCTTAAAACAAGCTGTCGCATCTCATTTCTATGTTTCATGATAAGATATAATATCCATTGCGAGGTGTCATGCATACCTCGTATTCATTTCAATGGAATATAAATGCGACACTTCCATGCTAGGAAATAGCGTTTGCAGATGTCTAAGTATCGTAGCGATAGAGTTCTAGTGCTTCATAAAACGAGAAGTCGTATTTCATTTCTATGTTTCGTAATAAGATATAATATTCATTGTGGAATGTTATGTATGCCTCGTATTCACTTCAAAAGAATGTAAATGCGACACTTCCTTGCTAGGAAACAACATTTGCAGATACGCATCGTAGGAATAGAGTTCTAATGCTTCTTAAAACGCGATATCGCATCTCACTGCTATGTTTCACGATAAGATATAATATTCATTGCGAAGTGTCATGTATACCTCGTATACACTTCAAAAGAATGTAAATGCGACACTTCCATCCTAGGAAATAGCGTTTGCAGATGTCTACGTATCGTAGCAATAGAGTTCTAATGCTTCTTAGAACGCGATATCGCATCTCATTACTATGTTTCATGATAAGATATAATATTCATTGCGAAGTGGTATGTATACCTCGTCTCCACTTCAAGAGAATGTAAATGCCACACTTCCTTGCCAGGAAATGCGATTCCAGATGTCTACGTATCGAAGCAGTAGAATTCTAATGCATCTTAAAATGCGATATCGCATCACATTTCTATGTTTTGTGATAAAATATGATATTCATTGCGAAGTGTTATGTATACCTCGTGTACAGTTCAACAGAATGCAAATGCCACACTACCTTGCTAGGAAATGCGTTTCCAGAAGTCTACGTATCGAAGCAATAGATTTCTCATGCTTCTTGAAACGCGATATCACATCTCACATCTATGTTTCATGATAAGATATAATATTCATTGCGAAGTGTTATGTATACCTCGTCTGCAATTCAAAAGAATTTAAATGCCACACTTCCTTGCTAGCAAATAGCATTTCCAGATGTCTAGGTGTCGAAGTAATAGTGTTCTAATGCTTCTTTAAACGCGATATCGCATCTCAATTCTGTGTTTCATGATAAGATATAATATTCATTGCGAAGTGTTATGTATACGTCGTGTACACTTCAAAAGAATGTAAATTGCACACTTCCTTCCTAGGAAATGCGTTTCCTCTTATCCACGTATCGAAGCAATGGAATTCTAATGCTTCTCAAAACGCGATATCGCATCCCATTTCTACGTTTCATGATAAGACATAATATTCATCGCGAACTGTTATGTATACCTCGCACTCACTCAATAGAATGTAAATGTCACATGTGCTTTCTAGGAAATAGCGTTTCCAGATGTCTACGTATCGAAGCAATGGAGTTCTAATGCTTCTTAAAACGCGCTATCGCATCTCACTTCTTTATTTCATGATAAGATGTAATATGCATCGCGAAGTGCTATGTATATCTCGTCTACACTTCAATAGAATGTAAATGTCATACGTCCTTGCTAGGAAATAGCGTTTCTAGATGTCTACGTATCCAAGGAATAGAGTTCTAATTCTTCTTAAAACGCGATATCGCATCTCATTTCCATGTTTCATGGTAAGATATAACATTCATTGCGCAGTGTTATGTAATCCTCGTCTACACTTCAAAAGAATGTAAATGTCACACTTCCTTGGTAGGAAGTGCGTTTCCAGGTGTTTACGTATCGAAGCAATATAGTTCTAATGCTTCTTGAAACGCGATATCGCATCCCATTCCTATGTTTCATGATAAGATATGATATTCATTGCTTAGTGTTATGTATACCTCGTCTACACTTCAAAAGAATGCAAATGCCACACTTCTTGGTTAGGAAATTGCGTTTCTAGATGTCTACGCATCGAAGCAATAGATTTCTAACTCTTTATAAAACGCGATATCGCATATCAATTCTAAGTCACATGATAAGATGTAATTTCAATGCAACGCGTTATGTATATCTCCTCTACACTTCAAATGAATGTAAATGGATCACTTCCTTGCTACGGAATATCGGTTCTATATCTAAAGGTTTAGAAGCAATAGAGTTCTAATGCTTCGTAAAACGCGGCTGCGCATCTTACTTCTATATTTCATGATAAGATGTAATATTCATAGCATTGCGTTATGTTTATCTGCTTCGGCATATGAATTGAGTGTGAACCCTACACTTTCTTGCCCTGGGATAGCGTTTCTAGATGTCCAGGTGCCGAAGCATTTAATTTGTCATGCTTCATGCACCTCAATATTGCATTTCATATAAACTGTTCAAAGTAGGTTAGAAGGTTGTAAAGCTCTATGCATCGCATTATGCTTATCTGCTTTTGTGCTTTATAATGCTCTGGGATGTGAGAAGGTCCTCAACCATCCTTAACCCCCTAAAGAGAAGTCAAAAGTCCAGCGGCCCTGCAGGTGGACCATGGGAGTGTAATGACAAACGCATTCTCAAATAGCCAATACCAACATGCCCATAATCTCGCTAGAGGAAATAAACAAGATTCACCCGCCTGACGCATCCCGTTTATATTATCATACCCTAATTCCAAAGAGCAGGGTTAAGGTCCTACCCCTACTCCAGAAAAACATAACATAAAAGACCTAGGGATTGTCTAGGTCAGTAGTCTTAAAGTTATCATCGGCGTACATCCTGAAACTCTGCCCTACAAACGGTAATATAAAAGTTTATATCTTGTGTTAAATAAAGAGTCGAGTGAACAGTTATTCACTCTCGTTTCATTCTAAGTCATTTCTCTCAATTTTACGTGACAGGAGCGCGGCGCGCGAGGCGCTACGCAATTTAAATGATCAGGAGGATCCCCCCAGGGACACCCAAAGGGGCGAGAAGAGGAAATCGCCGAAATCCACTGATCGATGGACTCGAACAATACTGAAGCCTACAGCCCACTCCACCAAAGAGCCCCGAAGGAGCTCCGCAGGAGACTCGAGGACCACCAGCGAATTCAAGGAACCTGAAGAAGAGAACGTGAGAGCTTATTCGCTAAAGCGTCCCATTTCTTGTGTCGCATATTGTATATTGTATCTTATATCGTGAAGTGAGTTATGATACCCGGTAATTTGCGGCGTGTTGCGTAGTTTCCCGTAGCACTTCTTAGTTAAACCCACGTCGAGACCATAAATAAACATGCCGTGACTTCAGTATCTCGCGACCTGAGTGTGTGTACTTGGCTAGGCGTAGTCGAGAGGAGGACCATTTCGAAGTTTCAAGGGTTGTTCCGCCCCAGGGTTCCCGGGGTCGTGTAGTCTATCCCTTTGCTACTTTCTGAACAGCTGGCGCCCTAGAAAAGTTGTACGCGAGCGGATACCTTGGAACGATAGATCGCTTTAGATTAAAGTACGTTTTACACCTTAAAGCATTTAGATAATTAACACCTTCGAGCTTCCCTGAATTACTATATATAGGTTTCCGTCACAACTAATAGGAACCATCACTTTACATAGATATATAGAACACACATAGTTTTAAACGTAGAACTGAGAATTTGAGAACTTACTTTGAAACGTTAGTAGTGAGAAATTCCATCGGATTTCATAGAAATTCAGAACTTACTTGCTATGAAACATAGGCAGATAAGGGCCATCGCGTTGCTTAGAACTTTAGAACTTGCTTACTTCAACAAAGATTTCTATTGGCTTCGTCCGTTCTTTTAGAAGAGTTTTTGATAAACCACATACTTTTCACGCTTCTGATATCTTTGATAGTTCGCGAGATGTAATCGTTTTAGTTTTAAAATGATTACTTAGTGTGGATTATTATGTAGTATCTCGCTCATAGACGAGTCTGCATAGGATTTAATCCATAAGTTTTTAAGCCTGGAATTTATGCAGTTATTTGTTATTCACTTATTGCTCAAACGACAAAGATTCTGACCACTTCAAAATGGTTGACTTTCATCAATTTTCTTAAAAATTTAAATACTGCCCAACTGCTTGCATTAAAGACTGTAATTAAAGCTTTCGAAACATTTTACCTCTTATAGATGAATTCTGGAATTGAAATTGAATGTTTGACTTTTCTAGCTCCTGTTTAGACATCTTTCTATTGGAATGTTCAAGTATTTTTCATATTCGTAATTATTAAAAATGTTTTACATGATTCTTTTATTTAATATTTAGAATTTTCTGAGAAATATTTTTTATCGTAATGAACTATATAATTGCAATTATAATTGTTTATGAAATAATAATAACAGAAAGGTATGTATCCATTCTTGTAGTTTTGTAAAGAGTATTTAATCTTACTATCTAAAATGAAACATTGAGATCTGTTTACAATCTAATGGAATTTAATTACCTTTTGATTCCAATTCACAATGATAATCTTCCATAGTTCAACAATTTTGTGAGCTGTCCTCAGGAATCCGCAGCTCAGTACTTATAAAATGAACGACACAAAGAACAGCCTAACCAAACGTATTCGAACCGATTTTTCAATACTAATCTTATCATGTTTAACTTATGCTGCAAACTATTGAAATGCCCTTCGAACAGTGTTTATTCACAGTGAAGTAAACGGTAAGTATTACGCCTTCCACCACTGTTTACAATACGTATGGTTCATTTGCTATCAAAACCGTGAGTATTATCGCCTTTCTTTACTTTTTGTAACCTTCAATGCCTTCATGTTAGAGATCGTTAAACTTGCTTTAAAATGCTCTATCGTATTACGGTGGAATGGACATACCAATTCATTTTAAAAAATGAAGGTAACCTTCATATGTCCAACATAACTCCACTTACAAAAAAAATATTTTCATCAATGGGCTTTGTACTATGCAATTTTATATTAGCAAAATCTTCTATGAAACTTATAGTTTCGTGGATATCTGAGGTGCTAATTATTGCTGCCCCACCCTGTATATTGTTATGGATCTGTCCAACAAGGCAACGATGAACAGAGTTAAATTCAATATTATGATGTTTATTATTTTACTTATAGTATATTTGTTTTTCTGGAATTTTGCCAAAAAACAATGTTCACGATGTCGACAGATGAATATATTTGCCTTAGAATTACAAGAGCCAATAATTTCGAAAGTAGAATATTACTTTACTTCGCTAACCGAATCATTGCAAACGTTAAGCAAAGTGCGTGCCTTTCAAAACAGTCAGATGCAAATTACGATACAACGTTTCCAAGAAATGGTACGTGCCACTGTTTTTTAATTTCCGTTTATTTAATCAAAGGAAATTTAATTGAAATATCCGCAAAATTTGAGGACAAAAAGTTATTGTAATTTTACGCAACATATATGATGGTGACAAAGGATAAATATACGGAACTGAAAATGGAAAGTAGCGAGCAGAAGAAGAAACTGATGGAGCTACAAAGTAGATTGATACATCCGTCAAATGATGATTCTAGGTTAATAAAATCTGTTAATTAAAGAACTATTGCAAAAATCAAGTATAATCAATATTACTTCTGCTCAAAGGCTATAATAGAATTGGACCGAAATGGGTACAAAACAGGCAATTATATCTATACGTTCTATTCTATGCAAAGGCAAATATTTCAAAGAGAAAGGACCGGGTGTGAGAAGGACCTCTACCCCTTCCCATTAGAACTCTATTGCTTCGATACGTAGACATCTGGAAACGCTATTCCCTAGCAAGGAAGTGTTGCATTTACATTCTTTTGACGTGTAGACGAGAATACATGACACTTCGCAATGAATATTATATCTTATCATGAAAAATAGAAATGAGATGCGATATCGCGTTCTAAGAAGCATCAGAACCCTATTGCTACGATACGTAGACATCTGCAAACTCTATTTCCTAGGAAAGAAGTGTCGCATTTACATTCATTTTAAGTGTATGCGAGGTATACATGACACTTCGCAATGAATCTTATATCTTATCATGAGACATAGAAATGAGATACGATATCATGTTTTAAGAAGCGTTAGAACTCTATTGCTACGATACATAGGCATCTGCAAAAGCTATTTCCTAGCAAGGAAGTGTCGCATTTGCATTCTTTTGAAGTGAATTTGGGGTATACCTACGTCTCCACAATGAATGTTATATCTTATCATGAAACATAGAAATGAGATGCGATATCGCGTTTTGCGAAGCAATAGAACTCTAATGCTACGAGAAGTAGACATCTGCAAACGCTGTTTCCTAGCAAGGAAGTGTCGCATTTACATTCATTTGAAGTGTAGAAGAGGAATACGTAACACTTCGCAATGAATATTATATCTTATCATGAGACATAGAAATGAGATGCGATATTGCGTTTTAAGAAGCACTAGAACTCTATTGCTACAATACGTAGATATCTGGAAACTCTATTTCCTAGGAAGGAAATGTCGCATTTACATTCCTTTGAAGTGAACGCGAGGTATACATGACACTTCGCAATGAATATTATATCTTCTCACGAAACATAGAAATGAAATGCGACATCTCGTTTTAAGAAGCATTAGAACACTACTGCTACGATACGTAGGCATCTGCAAACGCTATTTCCTAGCAAGGAAGTGTCGCATTTACATTATTTGAAGTGAGTACGAGGTATACATAACACTCCATAATGAATGTTATATCTTATCATGAAACAGAGCAGTGAGATGCGATATCGCGTTTTAAGAAGCATTAGAACTCTATTGCTGCGGTACGTAGACATCTGCAAACGCTATTTTCTAGCATGGAAATGGCGCATTTACATTCTTTTGAAGTTAATACGAGGTATACATAACACTCCACAATGAATATTATATCTTATCACGAAACAGAGAAATGAAATGCGACATTTTGGTTTTAAGTAGCATTAGCACACTATTGCTACAGTACGTAGACATCTGCAAACACTATTTCCTAGCATTTAAGTGTCGCATTTACATTCTTTTGAAGTGAATACGAGGTATACATGACACTTCGCAATGAATATTATATCTTATCATGAAACATAGAAGTGAGATGCGATATCCCGTTTTAAGAAGCATTAGTACGCTATGGCTACGATACGTAGACATCTGCAATCGCTATTTCCCAGCATGCAAGTGTCGCATTTACATTCCTTTGAAGTGAATACGAGGTATACATGACACTTCGCAATGAATATTATATCTTCTCATGAAACATAGGAATGAGTTGCGATATCGCGTTTTTAGAAGCATTAGAACTCTATTGCTAGGATACGTAGCCATCTGCAAGCGCTATTTCCTAGCATGGAAGTTTCGCATTTACATTCTTTTGAAGTGAATACGAGATGCATATGACACTTCGCAATGAATATTATATCTTATCATTAAACATAGAAATGTGATGCGATAACCTCGATTTAGGGAGCATTAGAAATCTATTGTTACGATACGTAGACACCTGCAAACGCTATTTCTTTGCAAGGAAGTGTCGCATTTACATTCTTTTGAAGATAATACGAGGTATACATAAAACTTCGCAATGAATATTATATCTTATCTCGAAACATAGACGTGAGATGCGATATCGCTATTTAAGAAGCACTAGAACTCTATTGCTACGATGCGTAGATATCTGCAAATGGTATTTCCTAGGAAGGAAGTGTCGCATTTACATTCTTTTGAAGTGAATACGAGGTATACATGACACTTCGCAATATATATTATATCTTATCATGAAACATAGGAATGAGGTTCTATATTACGTTTTGAGAAGCATTAGAACTCTATTGATAATATACGTAGACATCTGCAAACTCTATTTCCTAGCAAGGAAATGACGCATTTACATTCCATGAAGTGAGTACGAGGTATACATGGCACTTCGCAATGGATATTATATCTTATCATGAAACATGGAAATGAGATGCGACATCTCGTTTTAATAAGTATTAGAACTCTATTCTATCGATACGGTGTCATCTGGAAACGCTATTTCCTAGCATGGAAGTGTCGCATTTACATTCTTTTGAAGTGAATACGAGACATACATGACACATCGGAATGAATATTACATCTTATCATGAAACATAGGAATGAGTTGCGATATCGCGCTTTGAGAAGCATTAGAGCTTTATTGCGACGATACGTAGACATCTGCAAACAATATTTCCTAGCAAGAAAGTGTCGCATTTACATTCTTTTGAAGTGAATACGAGATATACATGACACATCGGAATGAATATTATATCTTATCATGAAACATGGGAATGAGTTGCGATATCGCGTTTTGAGAAGCATTAGATCTCTATTGCTAATATACGTTGACATCTGCAAACGCTATTTCCTTATATGGATGTGTCGCATTTACATTCTTGTCATGTGAGTACGAGATATACATGACACTCCACAATGAATATTATATCTTATTACGAAACATGGAAATGAAAAGCGACATCTCGTTTTAAGAAGCATCAGAGCTCTATCGCTACGATACGTAGACATCTGCAAACGATATTTCCTAGCATGGAAGTTTCGCATTTACATCCTTTTGAAGTGAATACGAGGTATGCATAACACTCCACAATGAATATTACATCTTATTACGAAACATAGAAATGAAATGCGACATCTCGTTTTAAGAAGTATTAGTACTCTATCGCTACGATGCGTAGACATCTGCAAACGCTATTTCCTAGCATGGAAGTTTCGCATTTGCACTCTTTTGAAGTGAAAACTGGATGTACATGACACTTCGCAATGAATATTATATTTTATCATGAAACATAGGAATGAGTTGCGATATTGCGTTTTGAGAAGCATTAGAACTCTATTGCTACGATACGTAGACATCTGCAAACGCTATTTCATATCATGGAAGTTTCGCATTTACATTCTTTTGAAGTGAATACGAGACATACATGACACATCGGAATGAATATTATATCTTATCATGAAACATAGGAATGAGTTGCGATATCGCGTTTTGAGAAGCATTATATCTCTATTGCTAATATACGTTGACATCTGCAAACGCTATTTCCTTATATGGATGTGTCGCATTTACATTCTTGTCATGTGAGTACGAGGTACACATGACACTCCACAATGAATATTATATCTTATTACGAAACATGGAAATGAAATGCGACATCCCGTTTCAAGAAGCATTAGAACTCTATTGCTAGGATACGTAGACATCTGCAAGCGCTATTTCCTAGCATGGAAGTTTCGCGTTTACATTCTTTTGAAGTGAATACGAGATATACATGACACATCGGAATGAATATTATATCTTATCATGAGACATAGAAGTGAGATGCGATATCGCGTTTTAAGAAGCATTAGAACTCTATTGCTACGATACGTAGACGATATTTCCTAGCAGGGAACTGTCGCATTTACATTCTTTTGAAATGAATACGAGGTATACATAACACTCCATAATGATTATTATATCTTATCATGAATCATAGAAGTGAGATGCGATATCGCGTTTTAAGAAGCATTAGAACTCTATCGCTACGATACGCAGACATCTGCAAACGCTATTTCCTAGCATGGAAGATTCGCATTTACATTCTTTTGAAGTGAATACGAGATATACATGACACTTCGCAATGAATATTATATCTTATCATAAACATAGAAGTGAGATGCGATATCCCGTTTTAAGAAGCATTAGTACGCTATGGCTACGATACGTAGACATCTGCAATCGCTATTTCCCAGCATGCAAGTGTCGCATTTACATTCCTTTGAAGTGAATACGAGGTATACATGACACTTCGCAATGAATATTATATCTTCTCATGAAACATAGGAATGAGTTGCGATATCGCGTTTTGAGAAGCATTAGAACTCTATTGCTAGGATACGTAGCCATCTGCAAGCGCTATTTCCTAGCATGGAAGTTTCGCATTTAAATTCTTTTGAAGTGAATACGAGATGCATATGACACTTCGCAATGAATATTATATCTTATCATTAAACATAGAAATGTGATGCGATAACCTCGATTTAGGGAGCATTAGAAATCTATTGTTACGATACGTAGACATCTGCAAACGCTATTTCTTTGCAAGGAAGTGTCGCATTTACATTCTTTTGAAGATAATACGAGGTATACATAAAACTTCGCAATGAATATTATATCTTATCTCGAAACATAGACGTGAGATGCGATATCGCTATTTAAGAAGCACTAGAACTCTATTGCTACGATGCGTAGATATCTGCAAATGGTATTTCCTAGGAAGGAAGTGTCGCATTTACATTCTTTTGAAGTGAATACGAGGTATACATGACACTTCGCAATATATATTATATCTTATCATGAAACATAGGAATGAGGTTCTATATTACGTTTTGAGAAGCATTAGAACTCTATTGATAATATACGTAGACATCTGCAAACTCTATTTCCTAGCAAGGAAATGACGCATTTACATTCCATGAAGTGAGTACGAGGTATACATGGCACTTCGCAATGGATATTATATCTTATCATGAAACATGGAAATGAGATGCGACATCTCGTTTTAATAAGTATTAGAACTCTATTCTATCGATACGGTGTCATCTGGAAACGCTATTTCCTAGCATGGAAGTGTCGCATTTACATTCTTTTGAAGTGAATACGAGACATACATGACACATCGGAATGAATATTACATCTTATCATGAAACATAGGAATGAGTTGCGATATCGCGCTTTGAGAAGCATTAGAGCTTTATTGCGACGATACGTAGACATCTGCAAACAATATTTCCTAGCAAGAAAGTGTCGCATTTACATTCTTTTGAAGTGAATACGAGATATACATGACACATCGGAATGAATATTATATCTTATCATGAAACATGGGAATGAGTTGCGATATCGCGTTTTGAGAAGCATTAGATCTCTATTGCTAATATACGTTGACATCTGCAAACGCTATTTCCTTATATGGATGTGTCGCATTTACATTCTTGTCATGTGAGTACGAGATATACATGACACTCCACAATGAATATTATATCTTATTACGAAACATGGAAATGAAAAGCGACATCTCGTTTTAAGAAGCATCAGAGCTCTATCGCTACGATACGTAGACATCTGCAAACGATATTTCCTAGCATGGAAGTTTCGCATTTACATCCTTTTGAAGTGAATACGAGGTATGCATAACACTCCACAATGAATATTACATCTTATTACGAAACATAGAAATGAAATGCGACATCTCGTTTTAAGAAGTATTAGTACTCTATCGCTACGATGCGTAGACATCTGCAAACGCTATTTCCTAGCATGGAAGTTTCGCATTTGCACTCTTTTGAAGTGAAAACTGGATGTACATGACACTTCGCAATGAATATTATATTTTATCATGAAACATAGGAATGAGTTGCGATATTGCGTTTTGAGAAGCATTAGAACTCTATTGCTACGATACGTAGACATCTGCAAACGCTATTTCATATCATGGAAGTTTCGCATTTACATTCTTTTGAAGTGAATACGAGACATACATGACACATCGGAATGAATATTATATCTTATCATGAAACATAGGAATGAGTTGCGATATCGCGTTTTGAGAAGCATTATATCTCTATTGCTAATATACGTTGACATCTGCAAACGCTATTTCCTTATATGGATGTGTCGCATTTACATTCTTGTCATGTGAGTACGAGGTACACATGACACTCCACAATGAATATTATATCTTATTACGAAACATGGAAATGAAATGCGACATCCCGTTTCAAGAAGCATTAGAACTCTATTGCTAGGATACGTAGACATCTGCAAGCGCTATTTCCTAGCATGGAAGTTTCGCGTTTACATTCTTTTGAAGTGAATACGAGATATACATGACACATCGGAATGAATATTATATCTTATCATGAGACATAGAAGTGAGATGCGATATCGCGTTTTAAGAAGCATTAGAACTCTATTGCTACGATACGTAGACGATATTTCCTAGCAGGGAACTGTCGCATTTACATTCTTTTGAAATGAATACGAGGTATACATAACACTCCATAATGATTATTATATCTTATCATGAATCATAGAAGTGAGATGCGATATCGCGTTTTAAGAAGCATTAGAACTCTATCGCTACGATACGCAGACATCTGCAAACGCTATTTCCTAGCATGGAAGATTCGCATTTACATTCTTTTGAAGTGAATACGAGATATACATGACACTTCGCAATGAATATTATATCTTCTCATGAAACATAGGTATGAGTTGCGATATCGCGTTTTGGGAAGCATTAGAACTCTATTGCTAGGATACGTAGACATCTGCAAGCGCTATTTCCTAGCATGGAAGTTTCGCATTTACTATCTTTTGAAGTGAATACGAGATATACATGACACTTCGCAATGAATATTATATCTTATCATGAAACATAGGAATGAGTTGCGATATCGCGTTTTGAGAAGCATTAGAACTCTATCGCTACGATACGTAGACATCTGCAAACGCTATTTCCTAGCATGGAAGTTTCGCATTTACAACCTTTTGAAGTGAACACGAGGTATGCATAACACTCCACAATGAATATTACATTTTATTACGAAACATAGAAATGAAATGCGACATCTCGTTTTAAGAAGTATTAGTACTCTATTGCTACGATGCGTAGACATCTGCAAACGCTATTTCCTAGCATGGAAGTTTCGCATTTACATGCATTTGAAGCTTATGTGAGGTACACATGACACATCGCAATGAATATTATATCTTATCATGAAACATAGGAATGAGTTGCGATATCGCGTTTTGAGAAGCATTAGAACTCTATTGCTACGATACGTAGACATCTGCAAACGCTATTTCCCATCATGGAAGTTTCGCATTTACATTCTTTTGAAGTGAATACGAGACATACATGACACATCGGAATGAATATTACATCTTATCATGAAACATAGGAATGAGTTGCGATATCGCGCTTTGAGAAGCATTAGAGCTCTATTGCGACGATACGTAGACATCTGCAAACAATATTTCCTAGCAAGAAAGTGTCGCATTTACATTCTTTTGAAGTGAATACGAGATATACATGACACATCGGAATGAATATTATATCTTATCATGAAACATGGGAATGAGTTGCGATATCGCGTTTTGAGAAGCATTAGATCTCTATTGCTAATATACGTTGACATCTGCAAACGCTATTTCCTTATATGGATGTGTCGCATTTACATTCTTGTCACGTGAGTACGAGGTATACATGACACTCCACAATGAATATTATATCTTATTACGAAACATGGAAATGAAATGCGACATCTCGTTTTAAGAAGCATCAGAACTCTATCGCTACGATGCGTAGACATCTGCAAACGCTATATCCTAGCATGGAAATTTCGCATTTACATTCTTTTGAAGTGAAAACGGGATGTACATGACACTTCGCAATGAATATTATATCTTATCATGAAACATAGCAATGAGTTGCGATATCGCGTTTTGAGAAGCATTAGAACTATATTGCTACGATACGTAGACATCTGCAAACGCTATTTCCTATCATGGAAGTTTCGCATTTACATTCTTTTGAAGTGAATACGAGACATACATGACACATCGGAATGAACATAGTATCTTCTCATGAAACATAGGAATGAGTTGCGATATCGCGTTTTGAGAAGCATTAGAGCTCTATTGAGACGATACGTAGACATCTGCAAACAATATTTCCTAGCAAGAAAGTGTCGCATTTACATTCTTTTGAAGTGAATACGAGATATACATGACACATCGGAATGAATATTATATCTTATCATGAAACATGGGAATGAGTTGCGATATCGCGTTTTGAGAAGCATTAGATCTCTACTGCTAATATAAGTTGACATCTGCAAACGCTATTTCCTTATATGGATGTGTCGCATTTACATTCTTGTCATGTGAGTACGAGGTATACATGACACTCCACAATGAATATTATATCTTATTACGAAACATGGAAATGAAAAGCGACATCTCGTTTTAAGAAGCATCAGAACTCTATCGCTACGATACGTAGACATCTGCAAACGCTATTTCCTAGCATGGAAGTTTCGCATTTACATCCTTTTGAAGTGAATACGAGGTATGCATAACACTCCACAATGAATATTACATCTTATTACGAAACATAGAAATGAAATGCGACATCTCGTTTTAAGAAGTATTAGTACTCTATTGCTACGATGCGTAGACATCTGCAAACGCTATATCCTAGCATGGAAGTTTCGCATTTACATTCTTTTGAAGTGAAAACGGGATGTACATGACACTTCGCAATGAATATTATATCTTATCATGAAACATAGCAATGAGTTGCGATATCGCGTTTTGAGAAGCATTAGAAATATATTGCTACGATACGTAGACATCTGTAAACGCTATTTCCTATCATGGAAGTTTCGCATTTACATTCTTTTGAAGTGAATACGAGATATACATGACACTTCGCAATGAATGTTATATCTTATCATGAAACATAGAAGTGAGATGCGATATCGTGTTTTAAGAAGCATTAGAACTCTACTGCTACGATACGTAGACATCTGCAATTGCTATTTCCTGGCATGGAAGTGCCACATTTACATTCTTTTGAAGTAAGTACGAGGTATACATGACACTTCGCAATGAATGTTATATCTTATCATGAAACATAGAAGTGAGATGCGATGTCGCGTTTTAAGAAGCATTAGAACTCTATTGCTACGATACGTAGACATCCGCAGATGCTATTTCCTAGCATGGATGTGTCGCATTTACATTCTTTTGAAGGGAGTACGAAGTATACATGACACTTCGCAATGAATATTATATCTTATCATGAAACATAGAAATGAGATGCGATATCGCGTTTTTAGAAGCATTAGAACTCTATTGTTTCGATATGTAGACATCTGGAAACGCGAGTTCCTAGCAAGGATGTGTCGCGTTTAAGTTCATTAGAAGTGTAGACGTGGAGTACATAACACTTCGCAACGAATCATATATCTTATCATGAGGCATAGAAATGAGACGCGATATCGCGTTTTAAGAAGCGTTAGAACTCTATTGCTTGGATACGTAGACATGTACAAACGCTATTACCTAACAAGGAAGTGTCGCATTTACTTTCCATTGAAGTGAATACGAGGTATACTTAACAATTCGCAATTAATATTCTATCTTATCATGAAACATAGAAATGAGATGCGATATCCCGTGTTAAGAAGCTTTAGATCTCTATTGCCTCGATACGTATACATCTGAAATCGCTATTTTCTAGCAATGAAGTGTCGCATTTACATTCAGTTGAAGTGAACACGAGGTATACATAACACTCTACAATGAATATTATATCTTATCATGAAACATAGAAATGAGGTGCTATATCGCGTTTTAAGATGCATTAGAACCCTCTTGCTAATATACGTAGAAATCTGCAAACGCTATTTCCTAGCAAGGAAGTGTCGCACTTACATTCCATTGAAGTGAATACGAGGTATACATGACACTTCGCAACGAATATTATATCTTATCATGAAGCATAGAAATGAGATGCGATGTCCCGTTTTAAGAAGCATTAGAACTCTATTGCTTCGATACGAAGACATCTGCAAACTCTATTTCCTAGCATGGAAGTGTCGCATTTACATTCTTTTGAAGTGAATACGAGGTACACATGACACTTCGCAGTGAATACTATATCTTAACATAAAACATGGAAATGAGAAGCGATATCACGATTTAAGTAGCATTAGAACTCAATTGCTAATATACGTAGAAATCTGCAAACGCTATTTACTAGCAAGGAAGTGTCGCATTTACATTCCATTAAAGTTAATACGAGGTATACTTAACAATTCGCAATTAATATTTTATCTTATCATGTAACATAGAAGTGAGATGCGATATCGCGTCTTAAGAAGCATTAGAACTCTATTGCTACGATACGTAGACATCTGCAATTGCTATTTCCTGGCATGGAAGTGCCGCATTTACATTCTTTTGAAGTAAGTACGAGGTATACATGACACTTCGCAATGAATGTTATATCTTATCATGAAACATAGTAGTGAGATGCGATGTCGCGTTATAAGAAGCATTAGATCTCTATTGCTACGATACGTAGACATCCGCAGATGCTATTTCCTAGCACGTAAGTGTTTCATTTACATACTTTAGAAGTGAGTACGAAGTATACGTGACACTTCGCAATGAATATTATATCTTATCATGAAACATAGAAATGAGGTGCGGTATCCCGTGTTATGAAGCTATAGATCTCTGTTGCCTCGATACGTACACATCTGATATCGCTATTTTCTAGCAATGAAGTGTCGCATTTACATTCATTTGAAGTGAACACGAGGTATACATAACACTCCACAATGAATATTATATCTTATCATGAAACATATAAATGAGGTGCTATATCGCGTTTTAAGATGCATTAGAACCCTCTTGCTAATATACGTAGAAATCTGCAAACGCTATTTCCTAGCAAGGAAGTGTCGCACTTACATTCCATTGAAGTGAATACGAGGTATACATGACACTTCGCAATGAATATTATATCTTATCATGAAACATAGAAGTGAGATGCGATATCGCGTTTTAAGAAGCATTAGAACTCTATTGCTACGATACGTAGACATCTGCAATTGCTATTTCCTGGCATGGAAGTGCCGCATTTACATTCTTTTGAAGTAAGTACGAGGTATACACGACACTTCGCAATGAATGTTATATCTTATCATGAAAGATAGAAGTGAGATGCGATATCGCGTTTTTAGAAGCATTAGAACTCTATTGGTTCGATACGTAGACATCTGGAAACGCGAGTTCCTAGCAAGGATGTGTCGCGTTTAAATTCATTAGAAGTGTAGACGTGGAGTACATAACACTTGCAAACGAATCATATATCTTATCATGAGGCATAGAAGTGAGATGCGATATCGCGTTTTAAGAAGCATTAGAACTCTATTGCTACGATACGTAGACATCTGCAATTGCTATTTCCTGGCATGGAAGTGCCGCATTTACATCCTTTTGAAGTAAGTACGAGGTATACATGACACTTCGCAATGAATGTTATATATTATCATGAAACATAGAAATGAGATGCGATATCCCGTGTTAAGAAGCTTTAGATCTCTATTGCCTCGGTACCTACACATCTGAAATCGCTATTTTCTAGCAATGAAGTGTTGCATTTACATTCATTTGAAGTGAACACGAGGTATACATAACACTCCACAATGAATATTATATCTTTCATGATACATAGAAATGAGGTGCTATATCGCGTTTTAAGATGCATTAGAACCCTATTGCTGATATACGTAGAAATCTGCAAACGCTATTTCCTAGCAAGGAAGTGTCGCACTTACATTCCATTGAAGTGAATACGAGGTATACATGACACTTCGCAATGAATATTATATCTTATCATGAAACGTAGAACTGAGATGCGATATCGCGCTTTAAGAAACATTAGAACTCTGCTGCTACGATACGCAGACATCTGCAATCGCTATTTCCTAGCATGTAAGTGTCGCATTTACATACTTTAGAAGTGAGTACGAAGCTTACGAGACACTTCGCAATGAATATTATATCTTATCATGAAACATAGAAATGAGATGAGGTATCCCGCTTTAAGAAGCTTTAGATCTCTATTGCCTCGATACGTACACATCTGCAATCGCTATTTTCTAGCAATGAAGTGTCGCATTTACATTCATTTGAAGTGAACACGAGGTATACATGACACTTCGCAATGAATATTATATCTTATCATGAAACATAGAAATGAGATGCGACATCTCGTTTTAGGAAGCATTAGATCTCTATTGCTACTATACGTAGACATCTGCAAACGCTATTTTCTAGCATGGAAGTGTCGCATTTACATTCTTTACAAGTGAGTACGAAGTATACGTGACACTTCGCAAGGAATATTATATCTTATCATGAAGCATAGAAATGAGATGCGATGTCCCGTTTTAAGAAGCATTAGAACTCTATTGCTACGATACGAAGACATCTGCAAACTCTATTTCCTAGCATGGAAGTGTCGCATTTACATTCTTTTGAAGTGAATACGAGGTACACATGACACTTCGCAATGAATACTATATCTTAACATAAAACATGGAAATGAGAAGCGATATCACGATTTATGTAGCATTAGAACTCAATTGCTAATATACGTAGAAATCTGCAAACGCTATTTACTAGCAAGGAAGTGTCGCATTTACATTCCATTGAAGTGAATACGAGGTATACTTAACAATTCGCAATTAATATTTTATCTTATCATGAAACATAGAAGTGAGATGCGATATCGTGTTTTAAGAAGCATTAGAACTCTACTGCTACGATACGTAGACATCTGCAATTGCTATTTTCTGGCATGGAAGTGCCACATTTACATTCTTTTGAAGTAAGTACGAGGTATACATGACACTTCGCAATGAATGTTATATCTTATCATGAAACATAGAAGTGAGATGCGATGTCGCGTTTTAAGAAGCATTAGAACTCTATTGCTACGATACGTAGACATCCGCAGATGCTATTTCCTAGCATGGATGTGTCGCATTTACATTCTTTTGAAGGGAGTACGAAGTATACATGACACTTCGCAATGAATATTATATCTTATCATGAAACATAGAAATGAGATGCGATATCGCGTTTTTAGAAGCATTAGAACTCTATTGTTTCGATATGTAGACATCTGGAAACGCGAGTTCCTAACAAGGATGTGTCGCGTTTAAATTCATTAGAAGTGTAGACGTGGAGTACATAACACTTGCAAACGAATCATATATCTTATCATGAGGCATAGAAGTGAGATGCGATATCGCGTTTTAAGAAGCATTAGAACTCTATTGCTACGATACGTAGACATCTGCAATTGCTATTTCCTGGCATGGAAGTGCCGCATTTACATTCTTTTGAAGTAAGTACGAGGTATACATGACACTTCGCAACGAATGTTATATATTATCATGAAACATAGAAATGAGATGCGATATCCCGTGTTAAGAAGCTTTAGATCTCTATTGCCTCGGTACCTACACATCTGAAATCGCTATTTTCTAGCAATGAAGTGTTGCATTTACATTCATTTGAAGTGAACACGAGGTATACATAACACTCCACAATGAATATTATATCTTTCATGAAACATAGAAATGAGGTGCTATATCGCGTTTTAAGATGCATTAGAACCCTATTGCTGATATACGTAGAAATCTGCAAACGCTATTTCCTAGCAAGGAAGTGTCGCACTTACATTCCATTGAAGTGAATACGAGGTATACATGACACTTCGCAATGAATATTATATCTTATCATGAAACGTAGAACTGAGATGCGATATCGCGCTTTAAGAAACATTAGAACTCTGTTGCTACGATACGCAGACATCTGCAATCGCTATTTCCTAGCATGTAGGTGTCGCATTTACATACTTTAGAAGTGAGTACGAAGTTTACGTGACACTTCGCAATGAATATTATATCTTATCATGAAACATAGAAATGAGATGAGGTATCCCGTTTTAAGAAGCTTTATATCTCTATTGCCTCGATACGTACACATCTGCAATCGCTATTTTCTAGCAATGAAGTGTCGCATTTACATTCATTTGAAGTGAACACGAGGTATACATGACACTTCGCAATGAATATTATATCTTATCATGAAACATAGAAATGAGATGCGACATCTCGTTTTAGGAAGCATTAGATCTCTATTGCTACTATACGTAGACATCTGCAAACGCTATTTCCTAGCATGGAAGTGTCGCATTTACATTCTTTACAAGTGAGTACGAAGTATACGTGACACTTCGCAAGGAATATTATATCTTATCATGAGGCATAGAAATGAGATGCGATGTCCCGTTTTAAGAAGCATTAGAACTCTATTGCTACGATACGAAGACATCTGGAAACTCTATTTCCTAGCATGGAAGTGTCGCATTTACATTCTTTTGAAGTGAATACGAGGTACACATGACACTTCGCAATGAATACTATATCTTAACATAAAACATGGAAATGAGAAGCGATATCACGATTTATGTAGCATTAGACCTCAATTGCTAATATACGTAGAAATCTGCAAACGCTATTTACTAGCAAGGAAGTGTCGCATTTACATTCCATTGAAGTGAATACGAGGTATACTTAACAATTCGCAATTAATATTTTATCTTATCATGAAACATAGAAGTGAGATGCGATATCGTGTTTTAAGAAGCATTAGAACTCTACTGCTACGATACGTAGACATCTGCAATTGCTATTTTCTGCATGGAAGTGCCACATTTACATTCTTTTGAAGTAAGTACGAGGTATACATGACACTTCGCAATGAATGTTATATCTTATCATGAAACATAGAAGTGAGATGCGATGTCGCGTTTTAAGAAGCATTAGAACTCTATTGCTACGATACGTAGACATCCGCAGATGCTATTTCCTAGCATGGATGTGTCGCATTTACATTCTTTTGAAGGGAGTACGAAGTATACATGACACTTCGCAATGAATATTATATCTTATCATGAAGCATAGAAATGAGATGCGATATCGCGTTTTTAGAAGCATTAGAACTCTATTGTTTCGATATGTAGACATCTGGAAACGCGAGTTACTAACAAGGATGTGTCGCGTTTATATTCATTAGAAGTGTAGACGTGGAGTACATAACACTTCGCAACGAATCATACATCTTATCATGAGGCATAGAAATGAGACGCGATATCGCGTTTTAAGAAGCGTTAGAACTCTATTGCTTGGATACGTAGACATGTACAAACGCTATTACCTAACAAGGAAGTGTCGCATTTACTTTCCATTGAAGTGAATACGAGGTATACTTAACAATTCGCAATTAATAGTCTATCTTATCATGAAACATAGAAATGAGATGCGATATCCCGTGTTAAGAAGCTTTAGATTTCTATTGCCTCGATACGTACACATCTGAAATCGCTATTTTCTAGCAATGAAGTGTCGCATTTACATTCATTTGAAGTGAACACGAGGTATACATAACACTCCACAATGAATATTCTATCTTATCATGAAACATAGAAATGAGATGCGATATCCCGTGTTAAGAAGCTTTAGATCTCTATTGCCTCGATTCGTACACATCTGAAATCGCTATTTTCTAGCAATGAAGTGTCGCATTTACATTCATTTGAAGTGAACACGAGGTATACATAACACTCCACAATGAATATTATATCTTATCATGAAACGTAGAACTGAGATGCGATATCGCGCTTTAAGAAACATTAGAACTCTGTTGCTACGATACGCAGACATCTGCAATCGCTATTTCCTAGCATGTAAGTGTCGCATTTACATACTTTAGAAGTGAGTACGAAGTTTACGTGACACTTCGCAATGAATATTGTATCTTATCATGAAACATAGAAATGAGATGAGGTATCCCGTTTTAAGAAGCTTTAGATCTCTATTGCCTCGATACGTACACATCTGCAATCGCTATTTTCTAGCAATGAAGTGTCGCATTTACATTCATTTGAAGTGAACACGATGTATACATAACACTCCACAATGAATATTATATCTTATCATGAATCATAGAAATGAGGTGCTATATCGCGTTTTAAGATGCATTAGAACCCTCTTGCTAATGTACGTAGAAATCTGCAAACGCTATTTCCTAGCAAGGAAGTGTCGCACTTACATTCCATTGAAGTGAATACGAGGTATACATGACACTTCGCAATGAATATTATATCTTATCATGAAACACAGAATTGAGATGCGATATCGCGTTTTAAGAAACATTGGAACTCTGTTGCTACGATACGCAGACATCTGCAATCGCTATTTCCTAGCATGTAAGTGTCGCATTTACATTCTTTAGAAGTGAGTACGAAGTATACGTGACACTTCGCAATGAATATTATATCCTATCATGAAGCATAGAAATGAGATGCGATGTCCCGTTTTAAGAAGCATTAGAACTCTATTGCTACGATACGTAGACATCCGCAGATGCTATTTCCTAGCATGGATGTGTCGCATTTACATTCTTTTGAAGGGAGTACGAAGTATACATGGCACTTCGCAATGAATATTATATCTTATCATGAAACATAGAAATGAGATGCGATATCGCGTTTTTAGAAGCTTTGGAACTCTATTGTTTCGATATGTAGACATCTGGAAACGCGAGTTCCTAGCAAGGATGTGTCGCGTTTAAATTCATTAGAAGTGTAGACGTGGAGTACATAACACTTCGCAACGAATCATATATCTTATCATGAGGCATAGAAATGAGACGCGATATCGCGTTTTAAGAAGCGTTAGAACTCTATTGCTTGGATACGTAGACATGTGCAAACGCTATTACCTAACAAGGAAGTGTCGCATTTACTTTCCATTGAAGTGAATACGAGGTATACTTAACAATTCGCATTAGTATTCTATCTTATCATGAAACATAGAAATGAGATGCGATATCCCGTGTTAAGAGGCTTTAGATCTCTATTGCCTCGATACGTACACATCTGAAATCGCTATTTTCTAGCAATGAAGTGTCGCATTTACATTCATTTGAAGTGAACACGAGGTATACATAACACTCCACAATGAATATTATATCTTTCATGAAACATAGAAATGAGGTGCTATATCGCGTTTTAAGATGCATTAGAACCCTATTGCTAATATACGTAGAAATCTGCAAACTCTATTTCCTAGCAAGGAAGTGTCGCACTTACATTCCATTGAAGTGAATACGAGGTATACATGACACTTCTCAACGAATATTATATCTTATCATGAAGCACAGAATTGAGATGCGATATCGCGTTTTAAGAAACATTAGAACTCTGTTGCTACGATACGCAGACATCTGCAATCGCTATTTCCTAGCATGTAGGTGTCGCATTTACATTCTTTAGAAGTGAGTACGAAGTATACGTGTCACTTCGCAATGAATATTATGTCTTATCATGAAACATAGAAATGAGATGCGGTATCCCGTTTTAAGAAGCTTTAGATCTCTATTGCCTCGATACGTACACATCTGCAATCGCTATTTTCTAGCAATGAAGTGTCGCATTTACATTCATTTGAAGTGAACACGAGGTATACATGACACTTCGCAATGAATATTATATCTTATCATGAAACATAGAAATGAGATGCGACATCTCGTTTTAGGAAGCATTAGATCTCTATTGCTACTATACGTAAACATCTGCAAACGCTATTTCCTAGCATGGAAGTGTCGCATTTACATTCTTTACAAGTGAGTACGAAGTATACGTGACACTTCGCAATGAATATTATATCTTACCATGAAACATAGAAATGAGATGCGATATCACGTTTTAAGAAGCATTAGAACACTATCCCTACGATACGTAGACATCTGCAAACGCTATTTCCTAGCAAGGTAGTGTCGCATTTACATTCTTTTGAAGTGAATACGAGGTACACATGACACTTCGCAATGAATACTATATCTTAACATAAAACATGGAAATGAGAAGCGATATCACGATTTAAGTAGCATTAGAACTCAATTGCTAATATACGTAGAAATCTGCAAACGCTATTTACTAGCAAGGAAGTGTCGCATTTACATTCCATTGAAGTGAATACGAGGTATACTTAACAATTCGCAATTAATATTTTATCTTATCATGAAACATAGAAGTGAGATGCGATATCGCGTTTTAAGAAGCATTAGAACTCTATTGCTACGATACGTAGACATCTGCAATTGCTATTTCCTGGCATGGAAGTGCCGCGTTTACATTCTTTTGGAGTAAGTACGAGGTATACATGACACTTCGCAATGAATGTTATATCTTATCATGAAACATAGAAGTGAGATGCGATGTCGCGTTTTAAGAAGCATTAGAACTCTATTGCTACGATACGTAGACATCCGCAGATGCTATTTCCTAGCATGGAAGTGTCGCATTTACATTCTTTTGGAGGGAGTACGAAGTATACATGACACTTCGCAATGAATATTATATCTTATCATGAAACATAAAATGAGATGCGATATCTCGATATAAGAAGCATTAGAACTCTATTGTTTCGATACGTAGACATCTGGAAGCGCGAGTTCCTAGCAAGGATGTGTCGCATTTACATTCACTAGAAGTGTAGACGAGGAGTACATAACACTTCGCAACGAATCATATATCTTATCATGAGGCATAGAAATGAGACGCGATATGGCGATTCAGGAAGCATTAGAGCTCTATTTCTTCGATACGTAGATGTCTGCAAACCTTATTTCCTAGCAAGGAAGTGTCGCATTTACATTCTTTTGAGGTGAATACGAGGTATCACGTCCGGTGAAACTATTTTCCGTTGCTCCGGAGGCTTTACGACACGAGCCTATTTTTCGGTAATTCGGTCCGCGGGAACGCGTTAAGACCGGGTCCGGCAATTCGGCTGACGCGACACTAGCGAAAACACTCGCGATAATAAGGGAATGACCCTACCTTTCGATGACTTCTCTCTCGATTTGTACGTAGAAACGTCGTGGAGGATCGTTTGCTGTGATCGTAGCGGATTTCGTTCTGTTGGCTGCTACGGAAATCTCGATCAGTTGCCAGCGAAGAGGAGGACGGCGGTCGGAATTCAGCGATGATGCTGAATGTGGCATAATCGGCGTGATGCGTCGTGGTGTCTGGATCGGAAGCGTCGACGGTCGCTTCGGAAAGCGGCGTCTGGACTGGTGCGAAGGAAGGTCGCTGGTATACTAGGACTCTCGGAACGCCCTCCAAATATTCATGCACAAGTGATCGTATGAAATTCTTCCTACTCGCACGTCTCGTTCTTCGCAAACCGGAAGCACGACTCATTCACCAGGTTTTTCTGTACTTTCGTCTAAGATCTGAGGGATAAGCGGCGGTCTCAACGTAACAAAGCCGATTTCTATACTCCTCCAATTTGATGAAGATCAACCCCAGTTGTATGGAAGAACCCGTGGAAGAATTCGTAGTTAAATGTAATGTTAAAAGTAGAACTAGTATTATAAACACTTGATAAAATTAATGGATGTGGAAATAGTAGACTTGGTAAAAGAACTTGTACTCGGATATAGTAAAAGTAAAAATAAAATATATTCTAGGTTTAAAGTATACAAGAACTGGAATTATTCTAAGACTAAGACTAAGTTAAAATGGAAATAGAAATACGATGCCTGAACCCCACATTGAGGTGGCTAACGATCTAGAGCTAGAGGTTTCGACTCCTCGGCAGGAGATCTCGAGTCAGAGTGTGTGCTCTGGAGACGCGTCTCTGACCTCCTCGGTTCGCGGGGCGCTGCGGTCGCGGAGGCTCGCGGTAGGGAGATCGCGGTCCCGCGAGAGGGGGACTCGCGTCTCGAGGCGGAGAGCGCGCGGTCCAGCGAGTGGGGAATCGCGGCTCGTGGTGGGGCTAGCGGCGCATGCCGCTGGCCGGACGCATCTTACTTAGTGTAACATAGATCTAGGAATTCTTATATATGCGTCATGATATGGTATGTATGTCCAAGCTTAGAAGTAATATATAGGTTCTAGCAGATCCTGTTCCCGGAATTGGAAAAGACCCCATTCAGGTGATGGGCTGCAGCTACGTCTTCCTGCAGGACGGAATCCTCGGTGCGAGGGAGATAGGGCTGCCCGTCCTTGGTGCGGGCGAGACAGGTATACTCGGTGGTGCGAGTGAGACACTGGTGCCCGGTACGAACCGAGACAGGTATACTCGGCGGTGCGAGTGAGGCAGCCGAACTCGGTGTGAGTGAGCGCGTGCAGGTATGCGCGCGCGAACTCTTCCAGTTGCTGGTTCTGCAGGCGAGTTTGGCTGGTTGCATGCGTCCAGGGGTTGATGCTGGGGGGTGCGAGGAGGTGCCTTTCTAGGAAATTACGATCCCAGATATCTCTGTATCGAAGCTATAGAGTACTAATGCCCCTTAAAACGCCATATCGCATCTCATTTCTATGTTTCGTGATAAGATATAATATTCATTGTTGAGTGTTATTTATACCTCGCATTCACTTCAAATGAATGTAAATGCGACACTTCCCTGCTAGGAAATAGCGTCTGTAGATGTATCGTCTATGTATCGTAGAAATAGAGCTCTAAAGCTTCTTGAAAAGCGATATCGCATCTCATTTCTATGATTCATGATAAGATATAATATTCATTGCGAAGTGCTATGTATTCATCGCCTACACTTGAAATGTATGTAATTGCCATACTTCCTTTCTAGGATATAGCGTTTACAGATGTCTACGTATCGAAGCAATAGAGTTCTAATGCTTCTTAAAACGCGATATCGCATCTCTTTTCTATGTATCATGAGAAGATATAATATTCATTGCAAAGTGTCATGTATACCTCGTATTCACTTCAAAAATACGTAAATGCGACACTGCCTTGCTAGGAAGTAGAGTTTGCAGATGTCTACGTATCGAAGCAGTGGAGTTCCAATTCTTCTTATAACGTGATATCGCATCTCATTTCTATGTATCATGAGAAGATATAATATTCATTGCGAAGTGTCATGTATACCTCGCATACACGTCAAATGAATGTAAATGCGACACTTCCTTGCTAGGAAATAGCGTTTGCAGATGTCTACGTATCGAAGCAATAGATTTCTAAGGCTTGTCAAAACGCGATATCGCATTCCATTTCTATGATTCATGATATGATATAATATTCATTGCGAAGTGTCATGTATTCCTCGTATTTACTTAAACTGAATGTAAATGCGACACTTCCTTGCTAGGAAATAGCGTCTGCAGATGTCTACGTATCGTAGCAATAGAGTTCTAATGCTTCTTAAAACACGGTACCGCATCTCAATCCTATGTCTCATGATAAGATATAATATTCATTGCGAAGTGTCATGTATACCTCTCGTACAATTCAAATGAATATAAATGCGACACTTCCTTGCTAGGAAAAAGCGTTTGCAGATGTCTACGTATCGAAGCAATAGAGTTCTAATGCTTGTTAAAACGCGATATCGCATCTCATTTCTATGTTTCATGATAATATATAATATTCGTTGTGCAGCGTATTGTATACCTCGCATTCACTTCAGAGGAATGTAAATGCGACAATTCCTTGCTAGGAAGTAGCGTTTGCAGATGTCTACGTATCGAAGCAATAGAGATCTAATGCTTTTTAAATCGCGATATCGCATCTCATTTCTATGTTTCATGATAAGATATAATATTCATTGCGAAGTGTCATGCATTCCACGTATTTACTTAACTGAATGTAACTACGACACTTCCTTGCTAGGAAGTAGCGTTTGCAGAAGTCTATGTATCGATGCAATAGAGTTCTAATGCTTCTTAGTTCGCGATATCGCATCTCATTTCTATGTTTCATGATGAGATATAATACTCATTGCGAAGTCTCACTTATACCTCGTTTTCAGTTCAGAAGAATGTAAATGCGACATTTCCTTGCTAGAAAATAGCTTTTCGCAGATGTCTACGTTTCGGAGCAATGGACTTCTAGTCCTCCTTAAAACGAGATGTCGCATCTCATTTCCATGTTTCATGATGAGATACAATATTCATTGCGAGGTGTCATGTATACCTCGTATTCACTTTAACTGAATGTAAATGCGACACTTCCTTGCTAGGAAATAGTGTTTCCAGATGTCTACGCATCGTAGCAATAGAGTTCTAATACTTCTTAAATCGCGATATCGCATCTCATTTCTATGTTTCGTGATAAGATATAATATTCATTGTAAAGTGTTATGTATACCTTGTATTCACTTCAGAAGAATGTAAATGCGACACTTCCTTGCAAGGAAATAGCGTTACAAGATGTCTACGTATCGAAGCAGTAGATTTCAAATGCTTCTTAAAACGTGATATCGCATCTCATTTCTACGTTTCATGACAAGGTATAGTATTCATTGTAAAGTGTTATGTATACCTCGTATTCACTTCAGAAGAATGTAAATGCGACACTTCCTTGCAAGGAAATAGCTTTTACAGATGTCTACGTATCGAAGCAATAGAATTCAAATGCTTCTTAAGACGAGATATCGCATCTCATATCTATGTTTCATGATAAGATATAATATTCACTGCGAAGTGTTACGCATTCCTCGTCTACGATACAAATGAATGTAAATGCGGCTCTTCCTTGCTAGGAAATAGCGTTTGCAGATGTTTACGTATCGTAGGGATAGAGTTCTAATGCTTCTCAAAACGTGACATCGCATCACATTTCTATGTTTCATGGTAAGATATAATATTCATTGCGAAGTGTTAGGCATTCCTCTTCTACGATTCAAACGAATGTAAATGCGACACTTCCTTGCTGGGAAAAAGCGTTTGCAGATGTCTACGTATCAAAGCAATAGAGTTCTTATGCTTCGTAAAACGCGATATCGCATCTCATTTCTATGTGTCATGGAAAGATATAATATGATTTGCGAAGTGTTATGTATTCCTCGTCTACACTTGAAATGAATGTAAATGCGACACTTCCTTGCAAGGAAATAGCGTTTGCAGATGTCTACGTATCGAAGCAATAGAGTTCAGATGTTTCTTAAAACGAGATATCGCATCTCATATCAGTGCTTCATGATAAGATATAATATTCATTGCGAAGTGTTATGCATTCCTCGTCTACGATTCAAATGAATGTAAATGTGACACTTCCTTTGCTAGGAAATAGCGTTTGCAGATGTCTACGTATCGAAGCAATAGAGTTCTAATGCTTCTTCAAACGTGATATCGTATCTCATTTCTATGTTTCATGATTAGATGTAATATTCATTGCGAAGTGTTATTTATTCCTCGCCTACCCTTCAAATGAATGTAAATGAGACACTTCCTTGCTAGGAAATAGCGTTTGCAGATGTCTACGTATCGTAGCAATAGAGTTCTAATGCTTCTTAATACGCGATATCGCATCTCATTACTATGTTGCATGATAAGATATAATATTCATTGTAAAGTGTTATGTATACCTTGTATTCACTTCAGAAGAATGTAAATGCGACACTTCCTTGCAAGGAAATAGCGTTTGCAGATGTCTACGTATCGGAGCAATAGAGTTCAAATGCTTCTTAAAACGAGATATTGTCACGTCCCGAGGTGCGGTTGCGCTCGCAACGGTGGCACAAAGTCGTAACCGTTCCCGAAAATAACGCGAATTGCGTCCGGACCGGGTTCGTTGGCGTTTCGGACTCGATAAAACGGTAACTAACACTAAACTTACCTTGCGAAGGCTTGATTCCGCTGTCTGATTTCTCTTTCCAGGTACCTGGAGCGCCTTGGATCCGCAACCGGGATGGCGGCGGCGTACGGCTGGAACGGAGGTACGGGTCGTGCGGCGAAGGAAACCTCCTTCACAGGTACCAGGACTCGAACGCAGGAAATTGAATATTCTGGTGCATCACCCACGTATTCCCGAGCGAGACGACGAATAAACTCTCTCCTCCCCGCGCGTCGTGTACGCTTTGTCGGAGGTGCAAGGCTCGTCGAGAATACTTGAACTTCGGTCGAGTACGGCGCGGCTAAGCGTTGGTTCGCTCTAGCTTACCGGGATCAACCTGGGCGCAAGATATTCTGTATACGGTAGAAGTGAGGATGGAGCAACTAAGCGCTGGTTCGCTCTAGTCGTCGAGCCTCAAGACTATCGCAGATGAGATATAGAAATAGAATAATCGCGAGCGTACCCGTGGAGTAGAATTAAGGAATTGTATTTGGACTCGAATAAAGATACTTTGAATCTGGTAAAAATAAACTATATTCTATGATTTCACTATACTAAATACACTTGACTAAGTTCTAAGTTACTGACTAGCGATTACAATGAGAATTAGAAATAGTATAAAGTATCGAATGGACTCCGCTATGGGAGTATGGATAGAGACGAATGCATTAGAGCTAATTGCTCGTTGCGAATGAGCCTATTGCTCGGATCGGAAGTGCATCGTTCGGATGCTGGATTAGAACTCCTCGGTTCGGAGATGAGATACGAACTCTCCAGTTCGGAGATGAGATTGGAACTCTCCAGTTCGGAGATGAGTTGGGAACTCTCCGGTTCGGAGATGAGACGCGAACTGACTCTCGGATCTCGCGTCCGCGACCTCCTCGGGTCGCGCGGCGCGCGAGTCGCTGGGCCCTCGCGGTGGGGCGGACGGTCGGAGTAGGGCGGCCGCTCGGCCCTCGTGGTGGGGCGGCCGTTCGGAGTGGGGCGCGGCCCGCGTTAAGCGTGAGCCGCGAGCGTCGAGTGTGCGCGCGAGTGCACGGAACATAACCGTGCATGAATAAAATATATACATATATTCACTTAAATCTAGGTGTGTGTTGGTGTGTATGTACATAGGTGAGTAGTGTGCTTATTCTAATCCCACATGTACGAGAAGTACGTATAGGGCTTCGTGATCGCTGGGGATTCGACCCAGTACGTGTCGGAGAGCTCCTCGCCCTCGTAATACGGGGTGAAGTCCTCCCCCTCGTGTGTGGAGATCGCGCGTGGGCGCGGCATGCTGCATCCCTCTTCCCTCTCGTACCTTTGTCTCCTTCTGTAGGGACGGCGAGTCGGCGGGTGGCCCGTGTGCAGGGGCTCCGGATACGGATGCTGGGGATGATGAGGTGGACGCCGGAGGGTGGCAGGCGGTACGCCTGACGTTACACCACCCCCCTTGGAAAAAGAATCTCGGCCATGCCGAGATCTCTTGTCTGTTGGGTAGATTTCGGGATGCTGCGGAATCTGAGGTTTTTCGCCTGGTTGATCCTGGCGATAACGTTTGGAGTTTGGACCGTGGCTGCGGGCTTCCTTCGGATTGCAGGCACTTTCGTCGCTTTCACTTTCAGCGTTCGTTTGAATGTCACTGCTCTCACTGACTTCATTTTCAGTTTTTCGCACTTTTCTTTCACTAGCATCCACACTCTGCATACTATGCATTCGTTTACAAATTTTGATTTTGTTCGTATGAACAATTTTATGGCGCCCTTTTACATTTAGCTTAACATTACAGTTGCCCAAAATTTCGAGGATACGGTACGGTCCAGAGTATTGTGCCTGGAACTTATGTTTGTTCGGCTCTTTTAAAAGATAGACCCATTGGCCTACCTCGAAGTTTTGGACATTGAGATTTCGGTCATAATAATATTTAGAACGGCGTTTCGCATTGTCTAGATTGGCTTTAGCCAAATCCTGAGATTTCGAGATTTTCTCCTGAAGTTGTATAAGATAGTCGCTATAAGTTTCGTTATCAGAACTGTCCTGAAAAGGAGTGGCTGACGGCGTCCTAGCTATCCTGCCGAACACTAGTTCGTGTGGGGTGTATAATGTACCCTCGTGCACACTGGTGTTGTATGAAAACATTGCGTACGGTAACCAATTCACCCAATCGTTACTCGACTCTATGTAATGCTTCAGATATTCGGCCAGGACGTGGTGAGATCGTTCAACGGACCCGTTTGTCTGTGGATGGAACGCAGTGGACTTGTATTGCTTAATACGGAATTTGATTGCTATGGCTTTAATCAAGCTATTTATAAAGTTCGAACCTTGGTCCGTGAGTATGCCTTTCGGGCATCCGAACTTACAAATGAATTCTTTTATTAAAGCTTCGGCAATGTCTACTGCGGTGGTGGTTTTGAGAGGAACTGCGACTGAGTATTTAGTGAGGAGATCTTGGATCGTGAGGATACTCGTATAACCGTCGGAAGTTTCGGGAAGAGGACCCATTACGTCCATTGAAATCTTATCGAATGCCCTGCCAGGGGTGTCGGTTAAAGTGAGAGGCTGTCTGGTCTTTACCCGGACCAGTTTCTCTGTCTGACAACTTTTACATTTGCCAATATATTCTTGTATTTGTGTTTTCATGTTTGGCCAAAAGTATTGTTGTCTGATGCGAGAATAAGTTTTATTAACCCCTTTGTGACCTCCCACAGGGGAGTCGTGGTTTTCTCTTATTATTTTCAGTCGCTCTTCGACCGAAGGGGTTTTAATGAGGCCCTGGCAGACCGTAATCTGGACAGTTGTTTCGTAAAACAGGTCTTGAAGGATTTTCTGGATTCGGGACCAGGATACGGAGTCTAGATAGGTTTGTGCGATACTAAATGTTTGTAATTGTAATTCGTTTACAACGTCGCACAAGGATCTGAATGTTTCTATTACGGTCTGGAAATTGATTGATCTGGTGGAATGTTCGATGATTGGAAGCTGGATTTGGAATTCGTTTCCGATTTGTATGACTTTGGCTTTGGTAAGGACGTGATTTTTGTTTAGGAGGAATTTTTCAGCGTTTGCTAGATCTTTGGCGCCCGTGTCATAGGGGTGCCCAGATTGCGTGACGAAGACAACTACATTGTCTCGTCGCGTTGATAATGCGTCACGGCTGAAATTAAATAGAGGTTCGCGTCGGAAAAATTCATTTGGAGCAGGAGTATAGAAGTCGGTGCTGTCGCTGGCGACTTTCGGAGGTGGTGCTGTGTTGGTACGGAAGGACGTGCCTGGAGTCGGTAATTCAGGTTCTGATGTTACCGGAGTAGGAGGAGGCGCTAGTGTGGTATACCTTTTACGGGTTTCCGGAGGCACATCGAAGATGTCGTCCTCCGAGTTTTCTGAATACGAGAGCGGAAAAATTTGAGCGGGATTCCGCGACAATGCGTCCGCATTAAGGTTCGTTTTTCCACTTTTATAGACCATCTCGTAGTCAAATTCCGCTAACTTAAGCCTCCACCGTACGAGTCTACTTGACGGGTCCTTGACCGAATTCATCCACACTAACGGTCGATGGTCGGTAACGAGTTTGAATTGATTACCGTATATGTATGGACGAAAGTAATGGACGGCGTAGACAATCGCCAGACACTCCTTCTCGATCGTGGAGTAGTTTTTCTCCGCAGCGTTTAACAGTCGCGACGTGTACGCGATTGGCAAGTCGCGGCCTATTGGTCCTTGACTCAAGATAGCACCAATAGCTTCGGCGGACGCGTCGGTCGTTATCACGAATGGTTGTTTAAAGTTGGGGTACTGCAAGATAGGCGCTTCGCATAGGCAATCTCGGAGTTTGACGAATGAATTCTCATGCTCGTTACGCCATACAAAGGGCGCGTCCTTTTTTAACAAATTCGTTAGAGGCTTAGCAATATTGGAAAAATTTGCGATGAACCGCCTGTAGTATCCCGCGAGCCCGAGGAATTGTTTGATCTGTTTCGCGTTGCGCGGGCGCGGAAAATTTTTGACGGCGCTAATTTTCGCAGGGTCAGGTTTTACACCGTGCTCACTGATAATATGACCCAAATAGCTTACTTCTCTCCTCAAGAATTCGCACTTATCCGGCTGCAATACTAAATTAGCTTCTTTGAGCCGTTGAGTTAATTTATCGAATTTAAGTCGATGTTCTTGAAGAGAGCTAGCGTAGATAACAATGTCGTCCAAATAGACGAAAATTTCGTTCCCCTGGAGACCGGACAGGACATTGTCCATAAGTCGTTGGAACGTTGCTGGCGCATTTTTTAATCCGAATGGCATTCTTTTAAATTCATAATGCCCGTGAGGCGTCGAAAAAGCAGTTTTAGGAGCATCGGCGGGCTCCATTGGGATCTGGTGAAATCCGCTCGCGAGATCGAATGTACTAAAATACTTCGCACTCCCGAGCTGATCAAGTATCTCGGTAATGCAAGGGAGGGGATAGGCATCGGCGACAGATTTCTCATTGAGTGCGCGGTAGTCGATGACGACGCGCCATTGCTTGTTGCCCAAGGAGTCCGGTTTCTTTGGGACAACCCACAATGGCGAATTATATGGTGATTTTGACGGAGAGATGACACCATTTTGTAAAAATTTGTCGACTTGTCGTCGAATCTCCTCCTTATGAGCTGGTGGGAATCGGTATTGTTTCACATTGACGGGGCGGTCGTCGACGGTTGGAATCTTGTGCGTGGTTGCTGACGTATGCCCTAATTTATCCCCCTCAATGTGAAAAAGCTCCTGCGTGCTTTGAACGAGACGGACGACGTGCTCTTTTTCCTCTGCGTTGAGGTGGTCGAGACGGAGGAGACTAAGAAGTCGATCTAGACGAGATTTCGAAGGATTGGCGGATTTCGATGTTTGTTTTAACGGCGACTGTTGTACATTATTTTTAACCGCCTGAGCATAAGAGATCTGTTGAACATTCGCGATTTTGCAACGCGAAGGAGGAGTTTCGATTGTCGGATATGGTGTCTGACCCGAGAAAGAAATAGAAGTTTTCCCTTTTTGGGATGAGCCGATCGGTACGGCGGATACGTTGGATTTAGAAAAAACCGGATAGAGCGATGGACTTTCCTCCTTATGGAGGGGAGTCATGATTTGCGCGGGCTCAAGTACGATTTCTGGTAACGCGATTTCGACGGCGCGGTCGGATGAATTAATTATTCGAGTTACCGCTTTGCCCCGAATTACTCTGACGAGAGCGTTTCCGAAAAATATACCCGGCGCAAGATCGATACGAGGAATTATACCTTCCGCGAGGTTCGAATTAACTACGCGGACCTTGATACCGATATTTGATCTCGGCGGAATGGAGATACGGTCTCCTGACTTCGGAGAAGCTGCTTTGTCTTGCGTTCGAAGCTTCGATTTCGTTGCTGCATCGCGTTTCAGCGGAGGCGATGATTTACGCGGCGGGCGCGGCGGCGGAGGGGGAATAGATTCCGTGCGCGGCGCTTGTTTACGTTTCGGCGATAGGAGAGGCTTTATTTTCGACTCCGGTGACGGTTCCTCGAGTGCTTCGATATCGTCTTCGAAAGGAATTCTCTTACCATTCCATTTGATTATTTTATTTGGAAAAGAGATTTCTGCGTCCATACAGAACCCGGAGCCGAGGATCCCGCTTGGTTTAAGGGGAAAATCATCCTCGACCACATTAAAAGGAACGACGCGACCGAAAATGACAAGATTCACCGTCCCTAAGGTTGCGGTTTTGCCATCGGTTACCCCTGTTATTATTACGATCTCGGACTTATCGATTCGCGCGGATGCTTTTAGAGCCGAACGTTTTATAATATTTATTTCCGCCCCAGTGTCCACCATGAAGCGAGTTGGTGAAATTAGAAGATCGGATTTTAGAATTACGTTTGGCGTGCTAGTTTTTCCGGTTATGTTTATCGCGGCGTTTCGTCGATTTCCGCGTTGGAGTTGTTCGCGGCGAGAGGACGGACTTGGTGCGCGGCCTCGCCACCTGTCTCGCGGCGGGTGCGGAGGCCATTGTCGTTTCCCGAAATTTTATTTACCGCGTTGTTGTACTGCCTTTTTCGGCACTCGCCTATTTCGTGCCCCGGGGTCTTGCAATAGCGACAAAATTTGGGCGCGTCCCTGGCTACGATTTGTCTCGGTTGTTCGTACGCGGGGCCTCGAGTAGGAGGCGGTACGTCCCTGGATCGCAAGTATTCCTGCGGTCGGTACGGCGATGGCGGTCTGAGCCGACACTCGGTCGCGTAATGTCCGATATTATTGCATTTTCGGCAAATAATTTCGGCTGGTTTTTCGCGCGATTCTGGTCGCGCGACACGCGATCTACCTAGCCGGTTGCAATCACGTTCGTGCATTTGATAGAGCTCCCGCGCTCGAGCGAACGTTTCTCGCAATGTACCGAATGAACTTATAGTCATTTGCATTCGAATTTCCGGAATGAGACCGTCTTTAAAACATTGTAGGGTGAGCGCGTCTACGTCATCGAGCGATTCCGGTGTGTCTCGTCGAGCAAGCCTCTCGCAATCAATTATAGCGGTTCTAAGATCTTTTACTCGACCGATGTAATCTAGAATGTGCTCGTTCGCGCGCATAAATATATTAGCAAGTTCACCCCGATAATGATGAGCTGATTTTACGGAGCAAAATGTGCTGCGAAGAACGTCCGTTAATTCGAGTATTGTGTAACACGGCTCGTCTTCTAGCGCGGCGTAGGCACGACCCTTGAGTTTTCCCTTAAGCAGGCGTGTGAAGGTTCGCTCGCACCCATTAGGGATAAGCTCATAAGCGCGTTTACACGCTCGGGTAAACTGAAGAATGGGAATGTTCTGACCATCGAATGTCGGCACAGCTTCGAGGGCCTGCTTAAGTGATAGCTCGTCGTGTTGCGAACTATTTGTATTAAAATCGGAGCTCGAATTATGTCCGGAAAGCGGATTTCCCCGAGGAATATCCAGAGAAACGGTATCGTCGCGCGTTAAATCAGGCGTTCTGCGGATAGATTCTATTTCACGACGTAGAATTTCTATTTGCTGGAGCAACGCGGCATTACTAGGATCGGTCGTTTTCGTATTTTTCGCGGAAGTATTTTGTTGCGCGGTACTAGGAAGAGGCTCGGAGATAGCGTCTTGGAAGTCGAGCGTTCTGCTAGTGCGTTTTTCGCGTTCGGAATCGGCCATCGCGGCGGCTCGCTGTGTCTGCTGGCGCGTTTTTGTCGGAGTCCGGGTTGCCATATCTAGTTTCGCGGTTCCTTTCGGCGGAATTTCCGGAGGAAACGCGTGGCTATCCCACCGCTGTCACCAAAAATAACTTTCGTGTCACGTCCCGAGGTGCGGTTGCGCTCGCAACGGTGGCACAAAGTCGTAACCGTTCCCGAAAATAACGCGAATTGCGTCCGGACCGGGTTCGTTGGCGTTTCGGACTCGATAAAACGGTAACTAACACTAAACTTACCTTGCGAAGGCTTGATTCCGCTGTCTGATTTCTCTTTCCAGGTACCTGGAGCGCCTTGGATCCGCAACCGGGATGGCGGCGGCGTACGGCTGGAACGGAGGTACGGGTCGTGCGGCGAAGGAAACCTCCTTCACAGGTACCAGGACTCGAACGCAGGAAATTGAATATTCTGGTGCATCACCCACGTATTCCCGAGCGAGACGACGAATAAACTCTCTCCTCCCCGCGCGTCGTGTACGCTTTGTCGGAGGTGCAAGGCTCGTCGAGAATACTTGAACTTCGGTCGAGTACGGCGCGGCTAAGCGTTGGTTCGCTCTAGCTTACCGGGATCAACCTGGGCGCAAGATATTCTGTATACGGTAGAAGTGAGGATGGAGCAACTAAGCGCTGGTTCGCTCTAGTCGTCGAGCCTCAAGACTATCGCAGATGAGATATAGAAATAGAATAATCGCGAGCGTACCCGTGGAGTAGAATTAAGGAATTGTATTTGGACTCGAATAAAGATACTTTGAATCTGGTAAAAATAAACTATATTCTATGATTTCACTATACTAAATACACTTGACTAAGTTCTAAGTTACTGACTAGCGATTACAATGAGAATTAGAAATAGTATAAAGTATCGAATGGACTCCGCTATGGGAGTATGGATAGAGACGAATGCATTAGAGCTAATTGCTCGTTGCGAATGAGCCTATTGCTCGGATCGGAAGTGCATCGTTCGGATGCTGGATTAGAACTCCTCGGTTCGGAGATGAGATACGAACTCTCCAGTTCGGAGATGAGATTGGAACTCTCCAGTTCGGAGATGAGTTGGGAACTCTCCGGTTCGGAGATGAGACGCGAACTGACTCTCGGATCTCGCGTCCGCGACCTCCTCGGGTCGCGCGGCGCGCGAGTCGCTGGGCCCTCGCGGTGGGGCGGACGGTCGGAGTAGGGCGGCCGCTCGGCCCTCGTGGTGGGGCGGCCGTTCGGAGTGGGGCGCGGCCCGCGTTAAGCGTGAGCCGCGAGCGTCGAGTGTGCGCGCGAGTGCACGGAACATAACCGTGCATGAATAAAATATATACATATATTCACTTAAATCTAGGTGTGTGTTGGTGTGTATGTACATAGGTGAGTAGTGTGCTTATTCTAATCCCACATGTACGAGAAGTACGTATAGGGCTTCGTGATCGCTGGGGATTCGACCCAGTACGTGTCGGAGAGCTCCTCGCCCTCGTAATACGGGGTGAAGTCCTCCCCCTCGTGTGTGGAGATCGCGCGTGGGCGCGGCATGCTGCATCCCTCTTCCCTCTCGTACCTTTGTCTCCTTCTGTAGGGACGGCGAGTCGGCGGGTGGCCCGTGTGCAGGGGCTCCGGATACGGATGCTGGGGATGATGAGGTGGACGCCGGAGGGTGGCAGGCGGTACGCCTGACGTTACAATATCGCATCTCATATCTATATTTCATGGTAAGATAGAATACGATTTTCGAAGGGTTATGTATTCTTCGTCTACACTTCAAATGAATGTAAATGCGACACTTCCATGCTAGGAAATAGCGATTGCAGATGTCTAGGTATCGTAGCAATAGAGTTCTAATGCTTTTTAAAACGCGATATCGCATCTCATTTCTATTTTTCATGGTAAGATAGAATATGATTTGCGAAGTGTTATGTATTCCTTGCCTACACTTCAAATGAATGTAAATGCTACACTTCCTTGCAGGGAAATTGCGTTTGCAGATGTCTACCTACCGTAGCAATAGAGTTCTAATGCTTCTTAAAACGCGATATCGCATTTTCATTTCTATGTTTCATGGTAAGATACAATATAATTTGCGAAGTGTTATGTATTCCTCGTCTACATTTCAAATGAATGTAAATGCGACACTTCCTTGCAAGGAAATAGCGTTTGCAGATGTCTACGTATCGTAGCAATAGAGTTCTTATGCTTCTTAAAACGATATATCGCATCTCATTACAATGTTGCACGATAAGATATAATATTCATTGTAAAGTGTTATGTATACCTCGTATTCACTTCAGAAGAATGTAATTGCGACACATCCTTGCAAGGAAATAGCGTTTGCAGATGTCTACGTATCGAAGCAATAGCGCTCAAATGCTTCTTAAAACGAGATATTGCATCTCACATCTATGTTTCATGATAAGATATAATATTCATTGCGAAGTGTTATGCATTCCTCGTCTACGATTGAAATGGACGTGAACGCGACACTTCCCTGCTAGGAAATAGCGTTTGCAGATGTCTACGTATCGTAGCAATAGAGTTCTAATGCTTCTAAAAACGCGATATCGCATCTCATTACTATGTTGCATGATAAGATATAATATTCATTGTAAAGTGTTATGTATACCTCGTATTCACTTCAGAAGAATGTAAATGCGACACTTCCTTGCAAGGAAATGGCGTTGGCAGATGTCTAGGTATCGTAGCAATACAGTTCTAATGCTTCTTAAAACGCGATGTCGCATCTCATTTCTATGTTTCATGGTAAGATATAATATGATTTGCGAAGTGTTATGTGTTCCTCGCCTACACTTCAAATGAATGTAAATGCGACACTTCCTTGCTAGGAAATAGCGTCGGCAGATGTCTAGGTATCGTAGCAATAGAGTTCTAATGGTACTTAAAACGGGATATCGCATCTCATTTCTATGTTTCATGGTAAGATATAATATGATTTGCGAAGTGTTATGTATACCTCGTCTACACTTCAAATGAATGTAAATGCGACATTTCCTTGCAAGGAAATAGCGTTTGCAGATGTCTGCGTATCGTAGCAATAGATTTCTAATGCTTCTTAAAACTCGATATCGCATCTCATTACTATATTGCATGATAAGATATAATATTCATTGTAAAGTGTTATGTATACCTCGTATTCACTTCAGAAGAATGTGAATGCGACACTTCCTTGCAAGGAAATAGCGTTTGCAGATGTCTACGTATCGAAGCAATAGAGTTCAGATGTTTCTTAAAACGAGATATCGCATCTCATATCAGTGCTTCATGATAAGATATAATATTCATTGCGAAGTGTTATGCATTCCTCGTCTACGATTCAAATGAATGTAAATGTGACACTTGCTTTGCTAGGAAATAGCGTTTGCAGATGTCTACGTATCGAAGCAATAGAGTTCTAATGCTTCTTCAAACGTGATATCGTATCTCATTTCTATGTTTCATGATAAGATGTAATATTCATTGCGAAGTGTTATTTATTCCTCGCCTACCCTTCAAATGAATGTAAATGAGACACTTCCTTGCTAGGAAATAGCGTTTGCAGATGTCTACGTATCGTAGCAATAGAGTTCTAATGCTTCTTCATCCGCGATATCGCATCTCATTACTATGTTGCATGATAAGATATAATATTCATTGTAAAGTGTTATGTATACCTTGTATTCACTTCAGAAGAATGTAAATGCGACACTTCCTTGCAAGGAAATAGCGTCTGCAGATGTCGAGGTATCGTAGCAATAGTGTTCTAATGCTTCTTAAAACGCGATATCGCATCTCATTTCTATGTTTCATGGTAAGATATAATATGATTTGCGAAGTGTCATGTATTCCTCGTCTACACTTCAAATGAATGTAAATGCGACACTTCCTTGCTAGCAAATAGCGTCTGCAGATGTCTAGGTATCGTAGCAATAGATGTCTAATGCTTCTTAAAACGCGATATCGCATCTCACTTCTATGTTTCATGGTAAGATATAATATGATTTGCGAAGCGTTATGTATTCCTCGTCAACACTTCAAATGAATGTAAATGCGACACTTCCTTGCTAGGAAATAGCGTTTGCAGATGTCTACGTATCGTAGGGATAGAGCTCTAATGCTTCTTAAGACGTGATATCGTACCTCATTTCTATGTTTCATGGTAAGATATAATATGATTTGCGAAGTGCTATGTATTCCTCGTCTACACTTCAAATGAATGTAAATGCGACACTTCCTTGCAAGGAAATAGCGTTTGCAGATGTCTACGTATCGTAGCAATAGATTTCTAATGCTTCTTAAAACGCGATATCGCATCTCATTTCTATGTTTCATGGTAAGATATAATATGATTTGCGAAGTGTCATGTATTCCTTGTCTACACTTCGAATGAATGTAAATGCGACACTTCCTTGTTAGGAAGTAGCGCCTGCAGATGTCTAGGTATCGTAGCAATAGAGTTCTAATGCTTCTTAAAACGCGATATCGCATCTCATTTCTATTTTTCATGGTAAGATATAATATGATTTGCGAAGTGTTATGTATTCCTCGTCTACACTACAAATGAATGTAAATGCGACACTTCCTTGCAAAGAAATAGCGTTTGCAGATGTCTACGTATCGTAGCAATAGAGTTCTTATGATTCTTAGAACGCGATATCGCATCTCATATCTATGTTTCATGATAAGATATAATATTCATTGCGAAGTATTATGCATTCCTCGTCTACGATTCAAATGAATGTAAATGCGACATTTCCTTGCAAGGAAATAGCGTTTGCAGATGTCTACATATCGTAGCAATAGAGTTCTTATGATTCTTAAAACGCGATATCGCATCTCATTTCTATGTTTCATGGTAAGATATAATATGATTTGTGAAGTGTTATGTATTCCTCCTCTACACTTCAAATAAATGTGAATGCGACACTTCCTCGCTAGGAAATAGCGCTTGCAGATGTCTACGTATCGTAGCAATAGATTTCTAATTCTTCTTAAAACGCGATATCGCATATCATTTCTATGTTTCATGGTAAGATATAATATGATTTGCGAAGTGTTATATATTCCTCGTCTACAGTTCAAATGAATGTAAATGCGACGCTTCCTTGCAAGGAAATAGCGTTTGCAGATCTCTAAGTATCGTAGCAATAGATTTCTAATGCTTCTTAAAACGCGATATCGCATCTCATTTCTATGTTTCATGGTAAGATATAATATGATTTGCGAAGTGTTATGTATTCCTCGTCTACACTTCAAATGAATGTAAATGCGACACTTCCTTGCAAGGAAATAGCGTTTGCAAATGTCTACCTATCGTAGCAATAGAGTTCTTATGATTCTTAAAACGCGATATCGCATCTCAATTCTATGTTTCATGGTAAGATATAATATGATTTGCGAAGAGTTATGTATTCCTCGTCTACACTTCAAATGAATGTGAATGCGACACTTCCTCGCTAGGAAATGGCGTTTGCAGATGTCTACGTATCGTAGCAATAGATTTCTAATGCTTCTTAAAACGCGATAACGCATCCCATTCCTATGTTTCATGGTAAGATATAATATGATTTGAGAAGTGTTATGTATTCCTCGTCTACACTTCAAATGAATGAAAATGCGACACTTCCTTGCAAGGAAATAGCGTTTGCAGATTTCTACGTATCGTAGCAATAGAGTTCTTATGATTCTCAAAACGCGATATCGCATCTCATTTCTGTGTTTCATGGTAAGATATAATATGATTTGCGAAGTGTCATGTATTCCTCGTCTACACTTCAAATGAATGTAAATGCGACACTTCCTTGCAAGGAAATAGCGTTTGCAAATGTCTACCTATCGTAGCAATAGAGTTCTTATGATTCTTAAAACGCGATATCGCATCTCAATTCTATGTTTCATGGTAAGATATAATATGATTTGCGAAGAGTTATGTATTCCTCGTCTACACTTCAAATGAATGTGAATGCGACACTTCCTCGCTAGGAAATGGCGTTTGCAGATGTCTACGTATCGTAGCAATAGATTTCTAATGCTTCTTAAAACGCGATAACGCATCCCATTCCTATGTTTCATGGTAAGATATAATATGATTTGCGAAGTGTCACGTATTCCTCGTCTACACTTCAAATGAATGTAAATGCGACACTTCCTTGCAAGGAAGTAGCGTTTGCAAATGTCTACCTATCGTAGCAATAGAGTTCTTATGATTCTTAAAACGCGATATCGCATCTCAATTCTATGTTTCATGGTAAGATATAATATGATTTGCGAAGAGTTATGTATTCCTCGTCTACACTTCAAATGAATGTGAATGCGACACTTCCTCGCTAGGAAATGGCGTTTGCAGATGTCTACGTATCGTAGCAATAGATTTCTAATGCTTCTTAAAACGCGATAACGCATCCCATTCCTATGTTTCATGGTAAGATATAATATGATTTGAGAAGTGTTATGTATTCCTCGTCTACACTTCAAATGAATGAAAATGCGACACTTCCTTGCAAGGAAATAGCGTTTGCAGATTTCTACGTATCGTAGCAATAGGGTTCTTATGATTCTCAAAACGCGATATCGCATCTCATTTCTGTGATTCATGGTAAGATATAATATGATTTGCGAAGTGTCATGTATTCCTCGTCTACACTTCAAATGAATGTAAATGCTACACTTCCTTGCAAAGAAATAGCTTTTGCAGATGTCTACGTATCGTAGCGATAGAGTCCTTATGATTCTCAAAACGCGATATCGTATCTCATTTCTATTTTTCATGGTAAGATATAATATGATTTGCAAAGTGTTATGTATTCCTCGTCTACACTTCAAATGAATGTGAATGCAGCACTTCCTCGCTAGGAAATAGCGATTGCAGATGTCCTCGTATCGTAGCAATAGATTTCTAATGCTTCTGAAAACGCGATATCGCACCTCATTTCTATGTTTCATGGTAAGATATAATATGATTTGCGAAGTGTTATGTATTCCTCGTCTACACTTCAAATGAATGAAAATGCGACACTTCCTTGCAAGGAAATAGCGTTTGCAGATTTCTACGTATCGTAGCAATAGGGTTCTTATGATTCTCAAAACGCGATATCGCATCTCATTTCTGTGATTCATGGTAAGATATAATATGATTTGCGAAGTATCATGTATTCCTCGTCTACACTTCAAATGAATGTAAATGCGACTCTTCCTTGCAAGGAAATAGCGTCTGCAGATGTCTACGTATCGCAGCAATAGTGTTCAAATGCTTCTTAAAACGCGATATCGCATCTCATTTCTTTGTTTCATTGTAAGATATAATATGATTTGCGAAGTGTTATATATTCCTCGTCTACAGTTCAAATGAATGTAAATGCGACGCTTCCTTGCAAGGAAATAGCGTTTGCAGATCTCTAAGTATCGTAGCAATAGATTTCTAATGCTTCTTAAAACGCGATATCGCATCTCATTTCTATGTTTCATGGTAAGATATAATATGATTTGCGAAGTGTCATGTATTCCTCGTCTACACTTCAAATGAATGTAAATGCGACACTTCCTTGCTAGGAAATAGCGTCTGCAGATGTCTAGGTATCGTAGCAATAGATGTCTAATGCTTCTTAAAACGCGATATCGCATCTCATTTCTATGTTTCATGGTAAGATATAATATGATTTGCGAAGCGTTATGTACTCCTCGTCAACACTTCAAATGAATGTAAATGCGACACTTCCTTGCTAGGAAATAGCGTTTGCAGATGTCTACGTATCGTAGGGATAGAGCTCTAATGCTTCTTAAGACGTGATATCGTACCTCATTTCTATGTTTCATGGTAAGATATAATATGATTTGCGAAGTGCTATGTATTCCTCGTCTACACTTCAAATGAATGTAAATGCGACACTTCCTTGCAAGGAAATAGCGTTTGCAGATGTCTACGTATCGTAGCAATAGATTTCTAATGCTTCTTAAAACGCGATATCGCATCTCATTTCTATGTTTCATGGTAAGATATAATATGATTTGCGAAGTGTCATGTATTCCTTGTCTACACTTCAAATGAATGTAAATGCGACACTTCCTTGTTAGGAAGTAGCGCCTGCAGATGTCTAGGTATCGTGGCAATAGAGTTCTAATGCTTCTTAAAACGCGATATCGCATCTCATTTCTATGTTTCATGGTAAGATATAATATGATTTGCGAAGTGTCATGTATTCCTCGTCTACACTTCAAATGAATGTGAATGCGACACTTCCTTGCTAGGAAATAGCGTCTGCAGATGTCTAGGTATCGTAGCAATAGAGTTCTAATGCTTCTTAAAACGCGATATCGCATCTCATTTCTATGTTTCATGGTAAGATACAATATGATTTGCGAAGTGTTATGTATTCCTCGTCAACACTTCAAATGAATGTAAATGCGACACTTCCTTGCAAGGAAATAGCGTTTGCAGATGTCTACGTATCGTAGCAATAGAGTTCTTATGATTCTTAAAACGCGATATCGCATCTCATTTCTATGTTTCATGGTAAGACATAATATGATTTGCGAAGTGTTATGTATTCCTCGTCTACACATCAAATGAATGTAAATGCGACACTTCCTTGCAAGGAAATAGCGTTTGCAGATGTCTACGTATCGTAGCAATAGAGTTCTTATGATTCTTAGAACGCGATATCGCATCTCATTTCTATGTTTCATGATAAGATATAATATGATTTGCGAAGTGTTATGTATTCCTCGTCTACACTTCAAAGGAATGTAGATGCGACACTTCCTTGCAAGGAAATAGCGTTTGCAGATGCCTACGTATCGTAGCAATAGATTTCTAATGCTTCTTAAAACGCGATATCGCATGTCATTTCTATGTTTCATGGTAAGATATAATATGATTTGCGAAGTGTCATGTATTCCTCGTCTACATTTCAAATGAATGTAAATGCGACACTTCCTTGCTAGGAAATAGCGTCTGCAGACGTCTAGGTATCGTAGCAATAGTGTTCTAATGCTTCTTAAAACGCGATATCGCATCTCATTTCTATGTTTCATGGTAAGATATAATATGATTTGCGAAGTGTCATGTATTCCTCGTCTACATTTCAAATGAATGTAAATGCGACACTTCCTTGCTAGGAAATAGCGTCTGCAGATGTCTAGGTATCGTAGCAATAGTGTTCTAATGCTTCTTAAAACGCGATATCGCATCTCATTTCTATGTTTCATGGTAAGATATAATATGATTTGCGAAGTGTCAAGTATTCCTCGTCTACACTTCAAATGAATGTAAATGCGACACTTCCTTGCTAGGAAATAGCGTCTGCAGATGTCGAGGTATCGTAGCAATAGTGTTCTAATGCTTCTTAAAACGCGATATCACATCTCATTTCTATGTTTCATGGTAAGATATAATATGATTTGCGAAGTGTCATGTATTCCTCGTCTACACTTCAAATGAATTTAATGCGACACTTCCTTCCTAGGAAAAAGCGTCTGCAGATGTCTAGGTATCGTAGCAATAGAATCCTAATGCTTCTTAAAACGCGATATCGCATCTCATTTCTATGTTTCATGGTAAGATACAATATGATTTGCGAAGTGTTATGTATTCCTCGTCTACACTTCAAATGAATGTAAATGCGACACTTCCTTGCAATGAGGTAGCGTTTGCAGATGTCTACGTATCGTAGCAATAGAGTTTTTATGATTCTTAAAACGCGATATCGCATCTCATTTCTATGTTTCGTGGTAAGATATAATATGATTTGCGAAGTGTTATATATTCCTCGTCTACAGTTCAAATGAATGTAAATGCGACGCTTCCTTGCAAGGAAATAGCGTTTGCAGATCTCTAAGTATCGTAGCAATAGATTTCTAATGCTTCTTAAAACGCGATATCGCATCTCATTTCTATGTTTCATGGTAAGATATAATATGATTTGCGAAGTGTCATGTATTCCTCGTCTACACTTCAAATGAATGTAAATGCGACACTTCCTTGCTAGGAAATAGCGTCTGCAGATGTCTAGGTATCGTAGCAATAGATGTCTAATGCTTCTTAAAACGCGATATCGCATCTCATGTCTATGTTTCATGGTAAGATATAATATGATTTGCGAAGCGTTATGTATTCCTCGTCAACACTTCAAATGAATGTAAATGCGACACTTCCTTGCTAGGAAATAGCGTTTGCAGATGTCTACGCATCGTAGGGATAGAGCTCTAATGCTTCTTAAGACGTGATATCGTACCTCATTTCTATGTTTCATGGTAAGATATAATATGATTTGCGAAGTGCTATGTATTCCTCGTCTACACTTCAAATGAATGTAAATGCGACACTTCCTTGCAAGGAAATAGCGTTTGCAGATGTCTACGTATCGTAGCAATAGATTTCTAATGCTTCTTAAAACGCGATATCGCATCTCATTTCTATGTTTCATGGTAAGATATAATATGATTTGCGAAGTGTTATGTATTCCTTGTCTACACTTCAAATGAATGTAAATGCGACACTTCCTTGTTAGGAAGTAGCGCCTGCAGATGTCTAGGTATCGTGGCAATAGAGTTCTAATGCTTCTTAAAACGCGATATCGCATCTCATTTCTATGTTTCATGGTAAGATATAATATGATTTGCGAAGTGTCATGTATTCCTCGTCTACACTTCAAATGAATGTGAATGCGACACTTCCTTGCTAGGAAATAGCGTCTGCAGATGTCTAGGTATCGTAGCAATAGAGTTCTAATGCTTCTTAAAACGCGATATCGCATCTCATTTCTATGTTTCATGGTAAGATACAATATGATTTGCGAAGTGTTATGTATTCCTCGTCAACACTTCAAATGAATGTAAATGCGACACTTCCTTGCAAGGAAATAGCGTTTGCAGATGTCTACGTATCGTAGCAATAGAGTTCTTATGATTCTTAAAACGCGATATCGCATCTCATTTCTATGTTTCATGGTAAGACATAATATGATTTGCGAAGTGTTATGTATTCCTCGTCTACACATCAAATGAATGTAAATGCGACACTTCCTTGCAAGGAAATAGCGTTTGCAGATGTCTACGTATCGTAGCAATAGAGTTCTTATGATTCTTAGAACGCGATATCGCATCTCATTTCTATGTTTCATGGTAAGATATAATATGATTTGCGAAGTGTTATGTATTCCTCGTCTACACTTCAAAGGAATGTAGATGCGACACTTCCTTGCAAGGAAATAGCGTTTGCAGATGCCTACGTATCGTAGCAATAGATTTCTAATGCTTCTTAAAACGCGATATCGCATGTCATTTCTATGTTTCATGGTAAGATATAATATGATTTGCGAAGTGTCATGTATTCCTCGTCTACATTTCAAATGAATGTAAATGCGACACTTCCTTGCTAGGAAATAGCGTCTGCAGATGTCTAGGTATCGTAGCAATAGTGTTCTAATGCTTCTTAAAACGCGATATCGCATCTCATTTCTATGTTTCATGGTAAGATATAATATGATTTGCGAAGTGTCATGTATTCCTCGTCTACACTACAAATGAATGTAAATGCGACACTTCCTTGCAAAGAAATAGCGTTTGCAGATGTCTACGTATCGTAGCAATAGAGTTCAAATGCTTCTTAAAACGAGATATTGCATCTCATATCTATGTTTCATGATAAGATATAATATTCATTGCGAAGTGCTATGCATTCCTCGTCTACGATTCAAATGAATGTAAATGCGACATTTCCTTGCAAGGAAATAGCGTTTGCAGATGTCTAGGTATCGTAGCAATAGAGTTCTAATGCTTCTTAAAACGCGATATCGCATCTCATTTCTATGTTTCATGGTAAGATATAATATGATTTGCGAAGTGTTATGTATTCCTCGCCTACACATCAAATGAATGTAATTGCGACACTTCCTTGCAAGGAAATAGCGTTTGCAGATGTCTACGTATCGTAGCAATAGAGTTCTTATGATTCTTAGAACGCGATATCGCATCTCATTTCTATGTTTCATGATAAGATATAATATGATTTGCGAAGTGTTATGTATTCCTCGTCTACACTTCAAAGGAATGTAGATGCGACACTTCCTTTCAAGGAAATAGCGTTTGCAGATGCCTACGTATCGTAGCAATAGATTTCTAATGCTTCTTAAAACGCGATATCGCATGTCATTTCTATGTTTCATGGTAAGATATAATATGATTTGCGAAGTGTCATGTATTCCTCGTCTACATTTCAAATGAATGTAAATGCGACACTTCCTTGCTAGGAAATAGCGTCTGCAGACGTTTAGGTATCGTAGCAATAGTGTTCTAATGCTTCTTAAAACGCGATATCGCATCTCATTTCTATGTTTCATGGTAAGATATAATATGATTTGCGAAGTGTCATGTATTCCTCGTCTACATTTCAAATGAATGTAAATGCGACACTTCCTTGCTAGGAAATAGCGTCTGCAGATGTCTAGGTACCGTAGCAATAGTGTTCTAATGCTTCTTAAAACGCGATATCGCATCTCATTTCTATGTTTCATGGTAAGATATAATATGATTTGTGAAGTGTTATGTATTCCTCCTCTACACTTCAAATAAATGTGAATGCGACACTTCCTCGCTAGGAAATAGCGCTTGCAGATGTCTACGTATCGTAGCAATAGATTTCTAATTCTTCTTAAAACGCGATATCGCATATCATTTCTATGTTTCATGGTAAGATATAATATGATTTGCGAAGTGTTATATATTCCTCGTCTACAGTTCAAATGAATGTAAATGCGACGCTTCCTTGCAAGGAAATATCGTTTGCAGATCTCTAAGTATCGTAGCAATAGATTTCTAATGCTTCTTAAAACGCGATATCGCATCTCATTTCTATGTTTCATGGTAAGATATAATATGATTTGCGAAGTGTTATGTATTCCTCGTCTACACTTCAAATGAATGTAAATGCGACACTTCCTTGCAAGGAAATAGCGTTTGCAAATGTCTACCTATCGTAGCAATAGAGTTCTTATGATTCTTAAAACGCGATATCGCATCTCAATTCTATGTTTCATGGTAAGATATAATATGATTTGCGAAGAGTTATGTATTCCTCGTCTACACTTCAAATGAATGTGAATGCGACACTTCCTCGCTAGGAAATGGCGTTTGCAGATGTCTACGTATCGTAGCAATAGATTTCTAATGCTTCTTAAAACGCGATAACGCATCCCATTCCTATGTTTCATGGTAAGATATAATATGATTTGCGAAGTGTCACGTATTCCTCGTCTACACTTCAAATGAATGTAAATGCGACACTTCCTTGCAAGGAAATAGCGTTTGCAAATGTCTACCTATCGTAGCAATAGAGTTCTTATGATTCTTAAAACGCGATATCGCATCTCAATTCTATGTTTCATGGTAAGATATAATATGATTTGCGAAGTGTTATGTATTCCTCGTCTACACTTCAAATGAATGTGAATGCAGCACTTCCTCGCTAGGAAATAGCGATTGCAGATGTCCTCGTATCGTAGCAATAGATTTCTAATGCTTCTGAAAACGCGATATCGCATCTCATTTCTATGTTTCATGGTAAGATATAATATGATTTGCGAAGTATCATGTATTCCTCGTCTACACTTCAAATGAATGTAAATGCGACTCTTCCTTGCAAGGAAATAGCGTCTGCAGATGTCTACGTATCGCAGCAATAGTGTTCAAATGCTTCTTAAAACGCGATATCGCATCTCATTTCTATGTTTCATTGTAAGATATAATATGATTTGCGAAGTGTTATATATTCCTCGTCTACAGTTCAAATGAATGTAAATGCGACGCTTCCTTGCAAGGAAATAGCGTTTGCAGATCTCTAAGTATCGTAGCAATAGATTTCTAATGCTTCTTAAAACGTGATATCGCATCTCATTTCTATGTTTCATGGTAAGATATAATATGATTTGCGAAGTGTCATGTATTCCTCGTCTACACTTCAAATGAATGTAAATGCGACACTTCCTTGCTAGGAAATAGCGTCTGCAGATGTCTAGGTATCGTAGCAATAGATGTCTAATGCTTCTTAAAACGCGATATCGCATCTCATTTCTATGTTTCATGGTAAGATATAATATGATTTGCGAAGCGTTATGTATTCCTCGTCAACACTTCAAATGAATGTAAATGCGACACTTCCTTGCTAGGAAATAGCGTTTGCAGATGTCTACGTATCGTAGGGATAGAGCTCTAATGCTTCTTAAGACGTGATATCGTACCTCATTTCTATGTTTCATGGTAAGATATAATATGATTTGCGAAGTGCTATGTATTCCTCGTCTACACTTCAAATGAATGTAAATGCGACACTTCCTTGCAAGGAAATAGCGTTTGCAGATGTCTACGTATCGTAGCAATAGATTTCTAATGCTTCTTAAAACGCGATATCGCATCTCATTTCTATGTTTCATGGTAAGATATAATATGATTTGCGAAGTGTCATGTATTCCTTGTCTACACTTCAAATGAATGTAAATGCGACACTTCCTTGTTAGGAAGTAGCGCCTGCAGATGTCTAGGTATCGTGGCAATAGAGTTCTAATGCTTCTTAAAACGCGATATCGCATCTCATTTCTATGTTTCATGGTAAGATATAATATGATTTGCGAAGTGTCATGTATTCCTCGTCTACACTTCAAATGAATGTGAATGCGACACTTCCTTGCTAGGAAATAGCGTCTGCAGATGTCTAGGTATCGTAGCAATAGAGTTCTAATGCTTCTTAAAACGCGATATCGCATCTCATTTCTATGTTTCATGGTAAGATACAATATGATTTGCGAAGTGTTATGTATTCCTCGTCAACACTTCAAATGAATGTAAATGCGACACTTCCTTGCAAGGAAATAGCGTTTGCAGATGTCTACGTATCGTAGCAATAGAGTTCTTATGATTCTTAAAACGCGATATCGCATCTCATTTCTATGTTTCATGGTAAGACATAATATGATTTGCGAAGTGTTATGTATTCCTCGCCTACACATCAAATGAATGTAATTGCGACACTTCCTTGCAAGGAAATAGCGTTTGCAGATGTCTACGTATCGTAGCAATAGAGTTCTTATGATTCTTAGAACGCGATATCGCATCTCATTTCTATGTTTCATGATAAGATATAATATGATTTGCGAAGTGTTATGTATTCCTCGTCTACACTTCAAAGGAATGTAGATGCGACACTTCCTTTCAAGGAAATAGCGTTTGCAGATGCCTACGTATCGTAGCAATAGATTTCTAATGCTTCTTAAAACGCGATATCGCATGTCATTTCTATGTTTCATGGTAAGATATAATATGATTTGCGAAGTGTCATGTATTCCTCGTCTACATTTCAAATGAATGTAAATGCGACACTTCCTTGCTAGGAAATAGCGTCTGCAGACGTTTAGGTATCGTAGCAATAGTGTTCTAATGCTTCTTAAAACGCGATATCGCATCTCATTTCTATGTTTCATGGTAAGATATAATATGATTTGCGAAGTGTCATGTATTCCTCGTCTACATTTCAAATGAATGTAAATGCGACACTTCCTTGCTAGGAAATAGCGTCTGCAGATGTCTAGGTACCGTAGCAATAGTGTTCTAATGCTTCTTAAAACGCGATATCGCATCTCATTTCTATGTTTCATGGTAAGATATAATATGATTTGCGAAGTGTCAAGTATTCCTCGTCTACACTTCAAATGAATGTAAATGCGACACTTCCTTGCTAGGAAATAGCGTCTGCAGATGTCGAGGTATCGTAGCAATAGTGTTCTAATGCTTCTTAAAACGCGATATCGCATCTCATTTCTATGTTTCATGGTAAGATATAATATGATTTGCGAAGTGTCATGTATTCCTCGTCTACACTTCAAATGAATGTAAATGCGACACTTCCTTCCTAGGAAAAAGCGTCTGCAGATGTCTAGGTATCGTAGCAATAGAATTCTAATGCTTCTTAAAACGCGATATCGCATCTCATTTCTATGTTTCATGGTAAGATACAATATGATTTGCGAAGTGTTATGTATTCCTCGTCTACACTTCAAATGAATGTAAATGCGACACTTCCTTGCAATGAGGTAGCGTTTGCAGATGTCTACGTATCGTAGCAATAGAGTTTTTATGATTCTTAAAACGCGATATCGCATCTCATTTCTATGTTTCGTGGTAAGATATAATATGATTTGCGAAGTGTTATGTATTCCTCGTCTACACTTCAAATGAATGTAAATGCGACACTTCCTTGCAAGAAAATAGCGTTTGCAGATGTCTACCTATCGTAGCAATAGAGTTCTAATGCTTCTTAAAACGCGATATCGCATCTCATTTCTATTTTTCATGGTAAGATATAATATGATTTGCGAAGTGTTATGTATTCCTCGTCTACACTACAAATGAATGTAAATGCGACACTTCCTTGCAAAGAAATAGCGTTTGCAGATGTCTACGTATCGTAGCAATAGAGTTCAAATGCTTCTTAAAACGAGATATTGCATCTCATATCTATGTTTCATGATAAGATATAATATTCATTGCGAAGTGCTATGCATTCCTCGTCTACGATTCAAATGAATGTAAATGCGACATTTCCTTGCAAGGAAATAGCGTTTGCAGATGTCTACATATCGTAGCAATAGAGTTCTTATGATTCTTAGAACGCGATATCGCATCTCATATCTATGTTTCATGATAAGATATAATATTCATTGCGAAGTATTATGCATTCCTCGTCTACGATTCAAATGAATGTAAATGCGACATTTCCTTGCAAGGAAATAGCGTTTGCAGATGTCTACATATCGTAGCAATAGAGTTCTTATGATTCTTAAAACGCGATATCGCATCTCATTTCTATGTTTCATGGTAAGATATAATATGATTTGTGAAGTGTTATGTATTCCTCCTCTACACTTCAAATAAATGTGAATGCGACACTTCCTCGCTAGGAAATAGCGCTTGCAGATGTCTACGTATCGTAGCAATAGATTTCTAATTCTTCTTAAAACGCGATATCGCATATCATTTCTATGTTTCATGGTAAGATATAATATGATTTGCGAAGTGTTATATATTCCTCGTCTACAGTTCAAATGAATGTAAATGCGACGCTTCCTTGCAAGGAAATAGCGTTTGCAGATCTCTAAGTATCGTAGCAATAGATTTCTAATGCTTCTTAAAACGCGATATCGCATCTCATTTCTATGTTTCATGGTAAGATATAATATGATTTGCGAAGTGTTATGTATTCCTCGTCTACACTTCAAATGAATGTAAATGCGACACTTCCTTGCAAGGAAATAGCGTTTGCAAATGTCTACCTATCGTAGCAATAGAGTTCTTATGATTCTTATAACGCGATATCGTATGTCATTTCTATGTTTCATGGTAAGATATAATATGATTTGCGAAGTGCTATGTATTCCTCGTCTGCACTTCAAATGAATGTAAATGCGACACTTCCTTGCAAGGAAATAGCGTTTGCAGATGTCTACGTATCGTAGCAATAGATTTCTAATGCTTCTTAAAACGCGATATCGCGTCTCATTTCTATGTTTCATGGTAAGATATAATATGATTTGCGAAGTGTCATGTATTCCTCGTCTACACTTCAAATGAATGTGAATGCGACACTTCCTTGCTAGGAAATAGCGTCTGCAGATGTCTAGGTATCGTAGCAATAGAGTTCTAATGCTTCTTAAAACGCGATATCGCATCTCATTTCTATGTTTCATGGTAAGATGCAATATGATTTGCGAAGTGTTATGTATTCCTCGTCAACACTTCAAATGAATGTAATTGCGGCACTTCCTTGCAATGAAATAGCGTTTGCAGATGTCTTCGTATCCTAGCAATGGAGTTCTTATGATTCTTAAAACGCGATATCGCATCTCATTTCTATGTTTCATGGTAAGATATAATATGATTTGCGAAGTGTTATGTATTCCTCGTCTACACATCAAATGAATGTAAATGCGACACTTCCTTGCAAGGAAATAGCGTTTGCAGATGTCTACATATCGTAGCAATAGAGTTCTTATGATTCTTAGAACGCGATATCGCATCTCATATCTATGTTTCATGATAAGATATAATATTCATTGCGAAGTATTATGCATTCCTCGTCTACGATTCAAGTGAATGTAAATGCGACATTTCCTTGCAAGGAAATAGCGTTTGCAGATGTCTACATATCGTAGCAATAGAGTTCTTATGATTCTTAAAACGCGATATCGCATCTCATTTCTATGTTTCATGGTAAGATATAATATGATTTGTGAAGTGTTATGTATTCCTCCTCTACACTTCAAATAAATGTGAATGCGACACTTCCTCGCTAGGAAATAGCGCTTGCAGATGTCTACGTATCGTAGCAATAGATTTCTAATTCTTCTTAAAACGCGATATCGCATATCATTTCTATGTTTCATGGTAAGATATAATATGATTTGCGAAGTGTTATATATTCCTCGTCTACAGTTCAAATGAATGTAAATGCGACGCTTCCTTGCAAGGAAATAGCGTTTGCAGATCTCTAAGTATCGTAGCAATAGATTTCTAATGCTTCTTAAAACGCGATATCGCATCTCATTTCTATGTTTCATGGTAAGATATAATATGATTTGCGAAGTGTTATGTATTCCTCGTCTACACTTCAAATGAATGTAAATGCGACACTTCCTTGCAAGGAAATAGCGTTTGCAAATGTCTACCTATCGTAGCAATAGAGTTCTTATGATTCTTATAACGCGATATCGCATCTCAATTCTATGTTTCATGGTAAGATATAATATGATTTGCGAAGAGTTATGTATTCCTCGTCTACACTTCAAATGAATGTGAATGCGACACTTCCTTGCTAGGAAATAGCGTCTGCAGATGTCTAGGTATCGTAGCAATAGATGTCTAATGCTTCTTAAAACGCGATATCGCATCTCATTTCTATGTTTCATGGTAAGATATAATATGATTTGCGAAGCGTTATGTATTCCTCGTCAACACTTCAAATGAATGTAAATGCGACACTTCCTTGCTAGGAAATAGCGTTTGCAGATGTCTACGTATCGTAGGGATAGAGCTCTAATGCTTCTTAAGACGTGATATCGTACCTCATTTCTATGTTTCATGGTAAGATATAATATGATTTGCGATGTGCTATGTATTCCTCGTCTACACATCAAATGAATGTAAATGCGACACTTCCTTGCAAGGAAATAGCGTTTGCAGATGTCTACGTATCGTAGCAATAGATTTCTAATGCTTCTTAAAGCGCGATATCGCATCTCATTTCTATGTTTCATGGTAAAATATAATATGATTTGCGAAGTGTCATGTATTCCTTGTCTACACTTCAAATGAATGTAAATGCGACACTTCCTTGTTAGGAAGTAGCGCCTGCAGATGTCTAGGTATCGTGGCAATAGAGTTCTAATGCTTCTTAAAACGCGATATCGCATCTCATTTCTATGTTTCATGGTAAGATATAATATGATTTGCGAAGTGTCATGTATTCCTCGTCTACACTTCAAATGAATGTGAATGCGACACTTCCTTGCTAGGAAGTAGCGTCTGCAGATGTCTAGGTATCGTAGCAATAGAGTTCTAATGCTTCTTAAAACGCGATATCGCATCTCATTTCTATGTTTCATGGTAAGATACAATATGATTTGCGAAGTGTTATGTATTCCTCGTCAACACTTCAAATGAATGTAAATGCGACACTTCCTTGCAAGGAAATAGCGTTTGCAGATGTCTACGTATCGTAGCAATAGAGTTCTTATGATTCTTAAAACGCGATATCGCATCTCATTTCTATGTTTCATGGTAAGACATAATATGATTTGCGAAGTGTTATGTATTCCTCGTCTACACATCAAATGAATGTAAATGCGACACTTCCTTGCAAGGAAATAGCGTTTGCAGATGTCTACGTATCGTAGCAATAGAGTTCTTATGATTCTTAGAACGCGATATCGCATCTCATTTCTATGTTTCATGGTAAGATATAATATGATTTGCGAAGTGTTATGTATTCCTCGTCTACACTTCAAATGAATGTAAATGCGACACTTCCTTGCAAAAAAATAGCGTTTGCAGATGTCTACCTATCGTAGCAATAGAGTTCTAATGCTTCTTAAAACGCGATATCGCATCTCATTTCTATTTTTCATGGTAAGATATAATATGATTTGCGAAGTGTTATGTATTCCTCGTCTACACTACAAATGAATGTAAATGCGACACTTCCTTGCAAAGAAATAGCGTTTGCAGATGTCTACGTATCGTAGCAATAGAGTTCAAATGCTTCTTAAAACGAGATATTGCATCTCATATCTATGTTTCATGATAAGATATTATATTCATTGCGAAGTGCTATGCATTCCTCGTCTACGATTCAAATGAATGTAAATGCGACATTTCCTTGCAAGGAAATAGCGTTTGCAGATGTCTAGGTATCGTAGCAATAGAGTTCTAATGCTTCTTAAAACGCGATATCGCATCTCATTTCTATGTTTCATGGTAAGATATAATATGATTTGCGAAGTGTCATGTATTCCTCGTCTACACTTCAAATGAATGTAAATGCGACACTTCCTTGCTAGTGTAACGTCAGGCGTACCGCCTGCCACCCTCCGGCGTCCAACTCATCATCCCCAGCATCCGTATCCGGAGCCCCTGCACACGGGCCACCCGCCGACTCGCCGTCCCTACAGAAGGAGACAAAGGTACGAGAGGGAAGAAGGATGCAGCATGCCGCGCCCACGCGCGATCTCCACACACGAGGGGGAGGACTTCAGCCCGTATTACGAGGGCGAGGAGCTCTCCGACACATACTGGGTCGAATCCCCAGCGATCACGAAGCCCTATACGTACTTCTCGTACATGTGGAATTAGAATAAGCACACTACTCATATATGTACATACACACCAACACACACCTAGATTTAAGTAAATATATGTATATATTTTATTCATGCACGGCTATGTTCCGTGCACTCGCGCGCACACTCGACGCTCGCGGCTCACGCTTAACGCGGGCCGCGCCCCACTCCGAACGGCCGCCCCACCACGAGGGCCGAGCGGCCGCCCTACTCCGACCGTCCGCCCCACCGCGAGGGCCCAGCGACTCGCGCGCCGCGCGACCCGAGGAGGTCGCGGACGCGAGATCCGAGAGTCAGTTGCTAACTCATCTCCGAACCGAGGAGTTCTAATCCAGCATCCGAACGATGCACTTCCGATCCGAGCAATAGGCTCATTCGCAACGAGCAATTAGCTCTAATGCATTCGTCTCTATCCATACTCCCATAGCGGAGTCCATTCGATACTTTATACTATTTCTAATTCTCATTGTAATCGCTAGCCAGTAACTTAGAATTTAGTCAAGTGTATCTAGTATAGTGAAATCATAGAATATAGTTTATTTTTACCAGATTCAAAGTATCTTTATTCAAGTTCAAATACAATTCCTTAATTCTACTCCACGGGTACGCTCGCGATTATTCTATTTCTATATCTCATCTGCGATAGTCTTGAGGCTCGACGACTAGAGCGAACCAGCGCTTAGTTGCTCCATCCTCACTTCTACCGTGTACAGAATATCTTGCGCCCAGGTTGATCCCGGTAAGCTAGAGCGAACCAACGCTTAGCCGCGCCGTACTCGACCGAAGTTCAAGTATTCTCGACGAGCCTTGCACCTCCGACAAAGCGTACACGACGCGCGGGGAGGAGAGAGTTTATTCGTCGTCTCGCTCGGGAATACGTGGGTGATGCACCAGAATATTCAATTTCCTACGTTCGAGCCCTGGTTCCTGTGAAGGAGGTTTCCTTCGCCGCACGACCCGTACCTCCGTTCCAGCCGTACGCCGCCGCCATCCCGGTTGCGGATCCAAGGCGCTCCAGGTACCTGGAAAGAGAAATCAGACAGCGGAATCAAGCCTTCGCAAGGTAAGTTTCGTGTTAATTACCGTTTTATCGAGTCCGAAACGCCAACGAACCCGGTCCGGACGCAATTCGCGTTATTTTCGGGAACGGTTACGACTTTGTGCCACCGTTGCGAGCGCAACCGCACCTCGGGACGTGACACGAAAGTTATTTTTGGTGACAGCGGTGGGATAGCCACGCGTTTCCTCCGGAAATTCCGCCGAAAGGAACCGCGAAACTAGATATGGCAACCCGGACTCCGACAAAAACGCGCCAGCAGACACAGCGAGCCGCCGCGATGGCCGATTCCGAACGCGAAAAACGCACTAGCAGAACGCTTGATTTCCAAGACGCTATCGCCGAGCCTCTTCCTAGTACCGCGCAACCAAATACTTCCGCGAAAAATACGAAAGCGACCGATCCGAGTAATGCCGCGTTGCTCCAGCAAATAGAAATTTTACGTCGTGAATTAGAATCTATTCGCAGAACGCCTGATTTAACGCGCGACGATACCGTTTCGCTGGATATTCCTCGGGGAAATCCGCTTTCCGGACATAATTCGAGCTCTGATTTCAATACAAATAGTTCGCAACACGACGAGCTATCGCTTAAGCAGGCCCTCGAAGCCGTGCCGACATTCGACGGTCAGAACATTCCTATTCTTCAGTTTACCCGAGCGTGTAAACGCGCTTATGAGCTTATCCCTAATGGGTGCGAGCGAACTTTCACACGCCTGCTTAAGGGAAAACTCAAGGGTCGTGCCTACGCCGCGCTAGAAGACGAGCCGTGTTACACAATACTCGAATTAACGGACGTTCTTCGCAGCACTTTTTGCTCCGTAAAATCAGCTCATCATTATCGGGGTGAACTTGCTAATATATTTATGCGCGCGAACGAGCACATTCTAGATTACATCGGTCGAGTAAAAGACCTTAGAACCGCTATAATTGATTGCGAGAGGCTTGCTCGACGAGACACACCGGAATCGCTCGATGACGTAGACGCGCTCACCCTACAATGTTTTAAAGACGGTCTCATTCCAGAAATTCGAATGCAAATGACTGTAAATTCATTCGGTACATTGCGAGAAACGTTCGCTCGAGCGCGGGAGCTCTTTCAAATGCACGAACGTGATTGCAACCGACTAGGTAGATCGCGTGCCGCGCGACCAGAATCGCGCGAAAAACCAGCCGAAATTATTTGCCGAAAATGCAATAATATCGGACATTACGCGACCGAGTGTCGGCTCAGACCGCCATCGCCGTACCGACCGCAGGAATACTTGCGATCCAGGGACGTACCGCCTCCTACTCGAGGCCCCGCGTACGAACAACCGAGACAAATCGTAGCCAGGGACGCGCCCAAATTTTGTCGCTATTGCAAGACCCCCGGGGCACGAAATAGGCGAGTGCCGCAAAAGACAGTACAACAACGCGGTAAATAAAAATTCGGGAAACGACAATGGCCTCCGCACCCGCCGCGAGACAGGTGGCGAGGCCGCGTACCCAGTCCGTCCTCTCGCCGCGAGCAACTCCAACGCGGAAATCGACGAAACGCCGCGATAAACATAACCGGAAAAACTAGCACGCCAAACGTAATTTTAAAATCCGATCTTCTAATTTCACCAACTCGCTTCATGGTGGACACTGGGGCGGAAATAAATATTATAAAACGTTCGGCTCTAAAAGCATCCGCGCGAATCGATAAGTCCGAGATCGTAATAATAACAGGGGTAACCGATGGCAAAACCGCAACCTTAGGGACGGTGAATCTTGTCATTTTCGGTCGCGTCGTCCCTTTTAATGTGGTCGAGGATGATTTTCCCCTTAAACCAAGCGGGATCCTCGGCTCCGGGTTCTGTATGGACGCAGAAATCTCTTTTCCAAATAAAATAATCAAATGGAATGGTAAGAGAATTCCTTTCGAAGACGATATCGAAACACTCGAGGAACCGTCACCGGACTCGAAAATAAAGCCTCTCCTATCGCCGAAACGTAAACAAGCGCCGCGCACGGAATCTATTCCCCCTCCGCCGCCGCGCCGGCCGCGTAAATCATCGCCTCCGCTGAAACGCGATGCAGCAACGAAATCGAAGCTTCGAACGCAAGACAAAGCAGCTTCTCCGAAGTCAGGAGACCGTATCTCCATTCCGCCGAGATCAAATATCGGTATCAAGGTCCGCGTAGTTAATTCGAACCTCGCGGAAGGTATAATTCCCCGTATCGATCTTGCGCCGGGTATATTTTTCGGAAACGCTCTCGTCAGAGTAATTCGGGGCAAAGCGGTAACTCGAATAATTAATTCATCCGACCGCGCCGTCGAAATCGCGTTACCAGAAATCGTACTTGAGCCCGCGCAAATCATGACTCCCCTCCACGAGGAGGATAGTCCGTCGCTGTATCCGGTTTTTTCTAAATCTACTAAATCTAACGTATCCGCCGTACCGATCGGCTCATCCCAAAAAGGGAAAACTTCTATTTCTTTCTCGAGTCAGACACCATACTCGACAATCGAAACTCCTCCTTCGCGTTGCAAAATCGCGAATGTTCAACAGATCTCTTATGCTCAGGCGGTTAAAAATAATATACAACAGGCGCCGTTAAAACAAACATCGAAATCCGCCAATCCTTCGAAATCTCGCCTAGACCGAATTCTTAGTCTCCTCCGTCTCGACCACCTCAACGCAGAGGAAAGAGAGCACGTCGTCCGTCTCGTTCAAAGCACGCAGGAGCTTTTTCACATTGAGGGGGATAAATTAGGACATACGTCAGCAACCACGCACAAGATTCCAACCGTCGACGACCGCCCCGTCAATGTGAAACAATACCGTTTCCCACCAGCTCATAAGGAGGAGATTCGACGACAAGTCGACAAATTTTTACAAAATGGTGTCATCTCTCCGTCAAAATCACCATATAATTCGCCATTGTGGGTTGTCCCAAAGAAACCGGACTCCTTGGGCAACAAGCAATGGCGCGTCGTCATCGACTACCGCGCACTCAATGAGAAATCTGTCGCCGATGCCTATCCCCTCCCTTGCATTACCGAGATACTTGATCAGCTCGGGAGTGCGAAGTATTTTAGTACATTCGATCTCGCGAGCGGATTTCACCAGATCCCAATGGAGCCCGCCGATGCTCCCAAAACCGCTTTTTCGACGCCTCACGGGCATTATGAATTTAAAAGAATGCCATTCGGATTAAAAAATGCGCCAGCGACGTTCCAACGACTTATGGACAATGTCCTGTCCGGTCTCCAGGGGAACGAAATTTTCGTCTATTTGGACGACATTGTTATCTACGCTAGCTCTCTTCAAGAACATCGACTTAAATTCGATAAATTAACTCAACGGCTCAAAGAAGCTAATTTAGTATTGCAGCCGGATAAGTGCGAATTCTTGAGGAGAGAAGTAAGCTATTTGGGTCATATTATCAGTGAGCACGGTGTAAAACCTGACCCTGCGAAAATTAGCGCCGTCAAAAATTTTCCGCGCCCGCGCAACGCGAAACAGATCAAACAATTCCTCGGGCTCGCGGGATACTACAGGCGGTTCATCGCAAATTTTTCCAATATTGCTAAGCCTCTAACGAATTTGTTAAAAAAGGACGCGCCCTTTGTATGGCGTAACGAGCATGAGAATTCATTCGTCAAACTCCGAGATTGCCTATGCGAAGCGCCTATCTTGCAGTACCCCAACTTTAAACAACCATTCGTGATAACGACCGACGCGTCCGCCGAAGCTATTGGTGCTATCTTGAGTCAAGGACCAATAGGCCGCGACTTGCCAATCGCGTACACGTCGCGACTGTTAAACGCTGCGGAGAAAAACTACTCCACGATCGAGAAGGAGTGTCTGGCGATTGTCTACGCCGTCCATTACTTTCGTCCATACATATACGGTAATCAATTCAAACTCGTTACCGACCATCGACCGTTAGTGTGGATGAATTCGGTCAAGGACCCGTCAAGTAGACTCGTACGGTGGAGGCTTAAGTTAGCGGAATTTGACTACGAGATGGTCTATAAAAGTGGAAAAACGAACCTTAATGCGGACGCATTGTCGCGGAATCCCGCTCAAATTTTTCCGCTCTCGTATTCAGAAAACTCGGAGGACGACATCTTCGATGTGCCTCCGGAAACCCGTAAAAAGTATACCACACTAGCGCCTCCTCCTACTCCGGTAACATCAGAACCTGAATTACCGACTCCAGGCACGTCCTTCCGTACCAACACAGCACCACCTCCGCAAGTCGCCAGCGACAGCACCGACTTCTATACTCCTGCTCCAAATGAATTTTTCCGACGCGAACCTCTGTTTAATTTCAGCCGTGACGCATTATCAACGCGACGAGACAATGTAGTTGTCTTCGTCACGCAATCTGGGCACCCCTATGACACGGGCGCCAAAGATCTAGCAAACGCTGAAAAATTCCTCCTAAACAAAAATCACGTCCTTACCAAAGCCAAAGTCATACAAATCGGAAACGAATTCCAAATCCAGCTTCCAATCATCGAACATTCCACCAGATCAATCAATTTCCAGACCGTAATAGAAACATTCAGATCCTTGTGCGACGTTGTAAACGAATTACAATTACAAACATTTAGTATCGCACAAACCTATCTAGACTCCGTATCCTGGTCCCGAATCCAGAAAATCCTTCAAGACCTGTTTTACGAAACAACTGTCCAGATTACGGTCTGCCAGGGCCTCATTAAAACCCCTTCGGTCGAAGAGCGACTGAAAATAATAAGAGAAAACCACGACTCCCCTGTGGGAGGTCACAAAGGGGTTAATAAAACTTATTCTCGCATCAGACAACAATACTTTTGGCCAAACATGAAAACACAAATACAAGAATACATTGGCAAATGTAAAAGTTGTCAGACAGAGAAACTGGTCCGGGTAAAGACCAGACAGCCTCTCACTTTAACCGACACCCCTGGCAGGGCATTCGATAAGATTTCAATGGACGTAATGGGTCCTCTTCCCGAAACTTCCGACGGTTATACAAGTATCCTCACGATCCAAGATCTCCTCACTAAATACTCAGTCGCAGTTCCTCTCAAAACCACCACCGCAGTAGACATTGCCGAAGCTTTAATAAAAGAATTCATTTGTAAATTCGGATGCCCGAAAGGCATACTCACGGACCAAGGTTCGAACTTTATAAACAGCTTGATTAAAGCCATAGCAATCAAATTCCGTATTAAGCAATACAAGTCCACTGCGTTCCATCCACAGACAAACGGGTCCGTTGAACGATCTCACCACGTCCTGGCCGAATATCTGAAGCATTACATAGAGTCGAGTAACGATTGGGTGAATTGGTTACCGTATGCAATGTTTTCATACAACACCAGTGTGCACGAGGGTACATTATACACCCCACACGAACTAGTGTTCGGCAGGATAGCTAGGACGCCGTCAGCCACTCCTTTTCAGGACAGCTCTGATAACGAAACTTATAGCGACTATCTTATACAACTTCAGGAGAAAATCTCGAAATCTCAGGATTTGGCTAAAGCCAATCTAGACAATGCGAAACGCCGTTCTAAATATTATTATGACCGAAATCTCAATGTCCAAAACTTCGAGGTAGGCCAATGGGTCTATCTTTTAAAAGAGCCGAACAAACATAAGTTCCAGGCACAATACTCTGGACCGTACCGTATCCTCGAAATTTTGGGCAACTGTAATGTTAAGCTAAATGTAAAAGGGCGCCATAAAATTGTTCATACGAACAAAATCAAAATTTGTAAACGAATGCATAGTATGCAGAGTGTGGATGCTAGTGAAAGAAAAGTGCGAAAAACTGAAAATGAAGTCAGTGAGAGCAGTGACATTCAAACGAACGCTGAAAGTGAAAGCGACGAAAGTGCCTGCAATCCGAAGGAAGCCCGCAGCCACGGTCCAAACTCCAAACGTTATCGCCAGGATCAACCAGGCGAAAAACCACAGATTCCGCAGCATCCAGCCGACAGGACCAAGAGAAGGATCCAGCATCCCGAAATCTACCCAACAGACAAGAGATCTCGGCATGGCCGAGATTCTTTTTCCAAGGGGGGTGGTGTAACGTCAGGCGTACCGCCTGCCACCCTCCGGCGTCCAACTCATCATCCCCAGCATCCGTATCCGGAGCCCCTGCACACGGGCCACCCGCCGACTCGCCGTCCCTACAGAAGGAGACAAAGGTACGAGAGGGAAGAAGGATGCAGCATGCCGCGCCCACGCGCGATCTCCACACACGAGGGGGAGGACTTCAGCCCGTATTACGAGGGCGAGGAGCTCTCCGACACATACTGGGTCGAATCCCCAGCGATCACGAAGCCCTATACGTACTTCTCGTACATGTGGAATTAGAATAAGCACACTACTCATATATGTACATACACACCAACACACACCTAGATTTAAGTAAATATATGTATATATTTTATTCATGCACGGCTATGTTCCGTGCACTCGCGCGCACACTCGACGCTCGCGGCTCACGCTTAACGCGGGCCGCGCCCCACTCCGAACGGCCGCCCCACCACGAGGGCCGAGCGGCCGCCCTACTCCGACCGTCCGCCCCACCGCGAGGGCCCAGCGACTCGCGCGCCGCGCGACCCGAGGAGGTCGCGGACGCGAGATCCGAGAGTCAGTTGCTAACTCATCTCCGAACCGAGGAGTTCTAATCCAGCATCCGAAC